>NC_081149.1:23935820-24293820 GCF_958295425.1 Solea solea
GACAAAAGTTTGATGGCGTTGAAAAGCAGTGTGGGATCATGGGAATTGTTGCTTTGGCGGCAGAACGCGCAGGAAACGGCAATGAGCAATCCTGATCCATTTGTGATAAATACACACAATGAAAGAAAAACAAAAGACAACACACTGGCCAACTCGTAGTCGAGTATTTCCTTCCTCACGCTGATGTTTCATAGAGAGTTGGTCCTGGTAGTTATTGCATACACAGGTAAAGCAGATGAAAATGTGAAAAATGGAAACGTTTCGGCTGACGAAATGACACTGTTTGATAAAGTATATAACATTAATCTCGTTGATATCAGATATTTTAATGCAGGAATGTTACATATTATGTCTTTAAGCCTGTGATATCGGTGTCAGGCACAGAAAAAGCACTTTTGAGCCGTCCATAGTCTCCCATATGGGCAGCATGTCTTCTTGAGCTTGCTGTGGTTTTGCACTGTAATCAGAACAAGCTACAGTGCCTGCTGCATGCATGACTCTCCATTGTTATCGCACACAGTCATCACTCCTGTTAATCATTAGAAAACAGGCGGGGGTGGGCACGGGATTAAAATTTAAAGACAGGGGAAAAGTCCCCGCTCTCTGCTGTTTCTGTGGCGAGCAAGCGATGCGTAAAGATCTGCGCAGCTCGGCGCCCCGCGTGCATTGGTTGCACTTATCTGAGTTTACAAACCAGCACGTTACTAGGTGTGAAAAATCTGCAAGCAATTTGCGGTGGTTGCATGCTAACGTGCCTGAGGTGGGCCGTGTGGGGGGCGAGCAGCCGAGGAAGAGGCACGCACGCCACATTCCAGTCCCACAAAAGGGGCTCTGCTGCCTGGCTGCACTGCAAAACAGACCGGGGCCCTCACCAACCTCTGCAGCTACAGCGACTGGTTCAACCCAGTAAACTAAAAACCATAGTTTACTGGCCATGTTGAGCTCTTTACGGCGCGCTGGTTAATGTAGAGGCCTGCATGGTTTCAGCAGGTACAAACTCATCTGACATCAAAATGAAACCGCTGACATGAAGTCACATGAGAAACACTGGAGGTAAATGAAGGAAATAAAAAAAGAATACACCCTATTTATAAGTGTTCTAATAGCAGAAGCGATCAAAGTGCGGCTGAATTACAATTCTGCCGCAGGCTATTCTGTTTTTCTTTTGTTTTTTTTGATGCGTTTAAGCGATTTTACATAAAACAATATTTGTTCCCGCTCGAGGAGATTTAATACGTGTTGGGACGTGCAGATGTCCTCAGATGAAGATAGTATTGATGAGTGGGGGTGGAGCGGAGCGGAGCAGAGGAGCACGCTGAACTTCAATCTGAACCCAAAAGCAGCATGTGGTGATCACGCTGTCCATTGAACTGGAGAACGATGCAGCTGATGAAACGCTCTCAACTCACCACCATACTTCACGCCACATACTACTTTTATTCTGCAAGTCCACACACACACACACACACACGATCCTTCCCTTCTTCTCTCAACCTAGAAAGAATGTGCTGCGAGATGAAGGAGCCGCCCTGCGTCTTAGTGACGTGTGTGTGTGTGTGTGTGTGTGTGTGTGCACGTGAGCGACTGGCCATGCTGAGGCAGGCCGACTCAGCACCACACCAGCCATGACTGAGAGTTTTTTTCAGCGTGCCAGCCAACAGACGTCTGCTGCTCACGCTGCTGCTGCCAGTGCACACTGAGGAACACTGATTCTACTCTGGACTCTCGGGGTTCTCAATGCATTCATCGCGATGAGGTTAAGGGCTGAACTGTGTGTGTTTTGCCTTCATCGCATGGAGCTATTTTGTCCCTTTGAGGCGCCCTTACTTCTTGTCAAGCTATTGCAGCTGCCTCAGTCATGGGAAAAAAATAAAAATGACAATACGCTTCTGAATTAGTTTTTCTTTTTAAAGTAAAAAGTTCAAATGTCCCTGAAGCACATCATGGAGTTGGAGCTACCACCTACGAGCTGAGCACACAAGTGCAGCTGATTAGATGGATGCTAACGGGCACAGGCAGAGCACCATTTTGGAGCGTGCAAATCGCCACAGAATCGCGGATTAAGCTAAATCAAAAAATAAATAATTAGAGCGCTCGTGGAATCCGTGGCGACTAACTGCAGACTATAGAGATGCAACTATTACCCAAGTTCGTTATTAACCATGGTTACAAAATGTCACAGCTCTGCAACCGTAAAGACTCGGCTACACAGAGTATTTCTGGATATTTTCGTGCAGTAATATTTTCTATGAACAACAGCAGCGCTGTGAGGAACATGTGACAAATGGCAAAGTTATATGGACTACACTAAAATACACTTTAACAGATTAAAAGAATCCACATATCTTTAGATATCGTAATAGTGTTTATCTTAAGTTACTTGGTTTTATTTTGTGCACGTTTGCGCATGTGTTCTACGTTTTAAAACCAAAGCCATTAAACTGGTTTAATTCAAGTTCAGTATGAACACACTTAGTGCTTTACTGCAAATTAACACTAGACCACTTTTGTGACTTTACTGCCCTCTAAGGTTTAAGAAAAGACAATAGTTTGGTGTAAATAACACAACTTATAATTAATGTTATTTATAGTGTTACATTTGTATCAATACTAGTCAAGCTCAGGCTACTCCAAGGTAATGTAAACCAGGGTTTCTCAATCCTGGTCCAAATAAACAGGTTTCTGCAGAGCCTGCTGATGAGCTGACCATTTGAATCAGGCGTGTTGGAGCAGGGAAACTGCAGGGCCGTGGGGTCCACGGGACCAGGACTGAGAAACCCTGATGTAAACAATGGCAGAGAGACCGAGTGTCTCAAGCTTTGTTTCCACCCAGAAAAAGCCTTATGTCATCGGTATTGGAGCAAACTCAAAGAATGATGAGGGGGTTACTCAAGAAGACGGATATCCAATCTGCACACCTTGCCAAAAACTAAAGTCACTGCTGAAAGATCCAACACCTCAAATTCATTGCCTCATCTTCAACATCACCATCTGGCTGCACTTGATCAAGTGAAGGTGATGTTTATTGTAAAAGTGAAGTTTGTTGAAACACCGTCGCTGGTGCGACAGTGAATCAAATATGAATGTGTTACTTACAGTCAACGTAGACTCAATGACACTTAACTGTCGATTTTTAAACGTGATGAAAATGCAATTTTTGTTTAAAATAAAAAAACCTCTTAGTTGACAGCCGTTATTTAAAGTAGTAAATTTGCACCAGATTATCATAATTTCACCAAACTACAAAGATAATGAGGTTTGCCCAACTGTTTGGTGGAGTAGACAAACAAAGAAAAAGCAGCCAGCTTTCAGTGGTGGTGGTTGGCTGGTGGCGGGTGTTCATTTTGTGCCCTAGTAAAAAGCAGCTCTGTGATCAGTAAACAAACGGCGTTTGGCCTGCAACAAAGAAACTCACTTAACAAATTCATTCTCTTTGATCCCGCGTTCCTGTTTTTGGTTTGGATGGAAGCTAAAATAAAAGTGAGCTGTCATTGCAACAGTAGCCTATATAAGCTATAAGCTTCCCTCCATGTTTGATGTCGACATCGTGGTTGACATGACAGAGGATCACATGCACATGGATTCATCAAAGCACTTCCACTGAAGAGATCCGTCCGCAGAATTAGAACATCAACGCGGCCTGAAATGAAAAGGAGCTCCAGGTTCATGTGTTAACTTGCCGCGTGACAAAGCTGCAGGGCTTTACTTTTGCTTTCAAAGAGGAAAGTGTGAAATGCTGAAGTCTGCGTTTCACCCACGTCCAGAAGAGGAAAGTGAGCTGAAACAAAGCAGCGGTGCTTTCACAGCGGTGGCGCCGAGCGTGTTCGCCTGTGCTGCCAGATTTGTTTAATAGCTTCTGCTTCATATTTGACCGACGTTGTAGTGACTAGTTAAGAGTTTGTCTCCGCCCCTCTCTCACCAGGTGCACAATGTCAGGATTCACACTCACGTCCGAGACTCCCGCTGATTTCAGATTAGATTTTGCTGCGAAATCATTACAGAATATTAGAAAACTTGCTCATTATTTTGACGGCTGCTTATAAGATGCTGCGTCTCTGTTTTAGGCTTTTAAAATAAGTTTAAAAGTACAGTTAACTGGCTTCTTCAACCTTCATTCCCTCGGGAGCAAATGTCAAACTTCATTTCTCCAACATTTACCGTGGTAATTAGGTATTTTCACGCTGCGTCCTTTTTTCCATATTCTGTTAAAGTGATCCATTCACACAGCGTGAGCGTCGAGGATGAAAATGTCACAGTCCTGTGCAAAAATCTGAGTAACTCAAGTCTGAGTTAAACACACACCAATTGCCTTCGACCAAAGTTCTGACGTTTTATAGTAAATAACAAATGTGGACTTTGTTCAATTGCAGTCGAGCGACAAAAAGAGGCAACACTGTAACCAGCTCTGGAAGAAACCCTCATGATTTCTGTAACTCGCTCTGTTCAGCCTCGTATTAACTTCAGTTTTTTTGGAGCTTTTTTTTTTTTCCTATAAAAAGATCTATAAATGTTCACCAGGAACAAAGAGTTACAACGACAGCAACGTCTCATGATTCCTACATGAACATGAACAGTCCATTTCCTCCTCCAGCCCGTTGAACCGCTGCGTGTGATTTACCCTGCACTTGGCAGGAGTGCTAATGAAAATGGTTGATTGTTGGGTTTTATCTACAGGATGTTTAAATACTAACATTACGGGTGTTTGCGGCTCCGTATCCTGAGCTCCTCCAACCAGATGAGCACAGACAGATGCACCCGCTTCATACATGACAGATGACCCGAGGCAATCTCTCCATCTCTGACACACGCTCCGCCCATACTGACACATATGGTCCTTTTTTTTATACCAAAGCTGAATTTGCGATCTTTCCATCAAAGTTACGCAGGAGTTGTGTGTTCTCTCGACTCACTTGAGTTATTATTGACCAATAATGTCACAGACTATTTTGCTCAGCCCATCTTTAAAATACTCTTTTAATGCTATTTTCACTAATAATTCACACCACATTTATTTGACAGCTGCAGTAAATAGCTTTTCAGATGAATATTATTTTTTACATTGAAAAATGCAATGCGTTGTTAACGATTAGCAGAGACTTTTGTGGTCTATAAAAATCAGCGACAGTGGCTGCAACCGATTACGACTGTCCTAACGCATCAATGATCTAATTGTGTAAAATGCGGCGATAAATCACTCGTTGGATTTCTTCTGTAGAATTTGGACAAATGCATCTCCATTTTCTATGAATTTTAGCATGGTTTAGTACTTTTACGTTATGATTATTATCATTATGTAAGTATTAAGTGTTAAGTAAAACACTTTAGCATTAGTATTGGTTACTTTAGTATTAAATTCATTACTCTGGTTGTTGCTCATGACACAGAGTAAGGATTGAAATAACTGTGTCAAATTAAAAAGGAAACCTTCACTCGGGCTCGTATCACTAAGTAAACAGTAATTAATTAGCTCCCACAGAGCCCCAAATTAAAAGGGTTATCATGGTTTGTGGTCGCTGTGAGTTTACAGGCAACACATGGTCATAATGACTTGGGCTTGACCAAGGATGTGAGTGAGTGAGTGAGTGAGTGAGTGAGTGAGTGCGGCGGAACTCTATATACAGTGTCAATGGAGTCTGGGCCAGAAATAGTCGTGGCGTTGACTCTCTCTCTCCTGCCATGACGTCAGAGCAGAACCACAGCAGGAGCCGTCAGAGGTGAGACAGTTAAATCACACTAGTCTTATTCTTCTATTATATCTGGGGTTAAGTCAGGGGTTAGGAGCTGCGGCACAGGCGGGTTAACTTGGTGCGGTCTCTGGTCCGACTGAAACGTGCCGTGTTGTCTGGCTGTGATTGTCTGACTTTGAAAAATACCAGTTTTTTATTTTAAGAGTTCAGTTTAGTCGGATTACCGCCATAGTTGGTTTATTTTCTCGTGTGTGTGTGTGTGTGTGTGTGTCCATGACTGTATGGACTTGATAAAACAGACTCAGGTCAGAAACTTCCCCGCCGATAATGGCCCGACGTGCTGATTACACACGGCGTAAACCCGGAGACGTTCTGCATGTGCGCGGCGACGACAATCACAGAGACGGCCAAGGCTGAAAAAAGTCCCTCCTGGAAAGTAAAGCCCACTACTAATGCAGTGTTGAACACTTTGCAATCAGACAAATAAAGGGGCAATCTAGCACACAATCAAACCAGAGATTTAGGCTGCTTTCCTGCCAACAGTGAGGGACCTCCTCTTTCTGAACAAGGGATGCACTATTGACTACACCCCCCCTCTGTCTCTCTCTCTCTCTGTCTCTCTCTCTCTCTCTGCCAGTCTGAAAGGCGTGATGCCAACCTTTTCCACCATTGGGCATGCTGCCCTGCCCTTTATGCAAATGCTTTGCCGATGCATCCCAAACTCACAACCCCCACTGTCTCACCCTCCACGTCTGTGCACATCCCCATTATGGCCTCCTGCCTATAGCCTATACTCTCCTTTTTTTTCATACATTTCCATTAGAACTCGCCAAGTCAGTGAGCTTAAGCCGTAGCCATAAGTTATTAATTAAACCCTGATGATGTGACTGACGTCCCGCCCGCCTGTATGGATCCTAAAAAGGAGCGAAAACCTCGGCAGCCTTTAGGCCTGTACTTTGTTTCGTAGCCGCTGTGGACAAAAAAAGGAACCGACCAGGGGCGAATATTTGACAGAGGTGTGGTTGTATGTGTCTGTACGAGCCCTGATAAAGACGACAAAAAAAAATAAAAGAAAAATATGTAAAGACAAAGGGAAAAGACGGAGCAAAAAAGGGGGTAAAAGGCAAAAGAAAGGGAAAGCATTAAAGAAATATTAGTGGAAATTTACATAACGTGTGTATTGATGGCTGCTCAAGAAGAAAAGGGTGAAACTATAATGTAAAGATTGATTTTTAAACATCCAAATGTGGTCCAAATGAAAAGAAAATGGTTACAATAACTAGATATTTTACAATACTAGGGTTTGATTAATAAAACGAAAGGTCCAGTGTGTAAAATGTAGGTTAAATTATTTTAATTAGGCAGATTTTACACGAGAATGAGCCGTTTCTATTAACACCATTGGACCACCACATTTTTGAGTTTTGATGCTAACTGGCTACCAAAATACTCGTGTACAAAGGGAAGGGTGAGTGTTGCACACTGTCCCTTTAATGGTGGATTATATTCCAAAGAAAGGGTTAACAGTGTGCCGCCGCCACGATGGGTCACTGACGGCGGCACAAACACTGAATAAACAGTGTATATATAAATGTGAGTGTGTTCCATATTTGTTCTTCTTCTCATTAGAGTTATAAGGAAGGGTTAATTCATCAAAAAGGAGAAAAAAAAGACCAAAAAAAGGATGAACAAAGGACAGCACTGGAGTGAACTGCACTGAAATGTACTGCAGTAAGTGTTGTCGGCCAGTAAGTGAAACTAAAACACAGGACGGTGCGGAGAGTGAGAGGGTTAACACAGAGGGCCGGAGTCCTGCTAATGCTGTTAACGCCGCGCTTCCGCTTCTGCCACAGGGCGAGTGTGGAGCCACACACACACACACAGGGCGCAGGGTCCAGTCTGAGTCACGCTGCACCGACTCAAGCCCTCACACAACACAGGAAAGGAGCTCCATCTAAGACAAACACTGCATGACCACACACACACACACACACATCACTGTGGTCGGTTGAATCTGTGCGAAGCAGACTGAGGAAAAATACCTAAAAACAACATTACACTTCAAATATTCTCGTTAAAAACAGTAAGAGCAGATACTGGGAGATTTCTCGAGGTGTGTGTGTGTGAACAAAACCGACTCATCTCAGAAGAAGCGATCAGATTTGTTTCTCTTTTTCTTTCTTTTCCTAGACAAACAAACAAAGTCGTCTAAACCCCAACAGTCTACAGCAACAACGCAGCACCCGCAACAATCTGCACATGTAAACTTCAAGCCTTATTTCCCAAGCCTCAACACAATGACTGGCCTAATCTTCCTGACGGAGCACAGGCAAATAAACAAAACAGGTTGGTTAGAATTAAGACTTTAACACCCTTTCCTCTTTTTGCTGAATGCTGTTTTACACACACACACACACACACACACGCGCACACACACACATGCGCACACATCCCTTTCCCCTCTTCCTATGCAGACTTCCTCGTCTGAAGTAACAGTAATAAAGTTTTGAGAACTGCGCGGTGCCAGTAAGTGACGATGGCAGCGATGAAAGACGAGGTTAGGGAAGGTGTGTAGAGTGAAGTCTTTTTGGTGTTTTAAGTGTAAAGTTACTCCCTGAAATGACTCAGATTACAGATTAATGCTCTAATAGCCTTCTTTTCAATAACAATGGATCATTAAAATGTGCATTCATATGTGTTTTCATGCAAATGCATACTGGAGGTTTGCAGCAGGTCCAGATCGATGATGTAAAAAAATGTTCCCCTCTCTTTTCTCTCTTATTCTGCTAATATTTGCTTCTTGTACAAAGTGGAGGAATGTTGTGGTTTCCTCATCAGTCGACACACACTCTCTTCTCTCTGCTGGTTCCACTTCTTTTTTCTGCAGCGCAGTGAAACGCAGACGCTTCTGTGACTTTTCAGTCATGTGATTTTTTTTCTTCTTCTTTTTTTTTATTTTTATTTTTTTAAATAAAATAACTTCCTTAATCCTTTGAGTTTGTTTCCATTTGACTTCTTCACATTTACGTTTGCCAGTGTTGAAAAATGTCAGGCAGTAGTTCAGATTCCCCGTGTTTTCATTCATCTTTTTTTTTTTTAAACGCGCAAATCAAAAATGACAGAAACCCACATGTTTTATATACTTATGTATATCTATGTACTCTTTTTTTTATTACACATGCACAACAATGGAGTCATTGTATCCACAAATACCACACAGTTTATTAGATTACATTGGATCTGCATGGTCTTTGTATCATTTTTACACCATTTTTTTTTTCTTTGAAAGATTTAATCTGTGAGGTTATTTCAGGCCAGATTTTTTTAATTTATTTTTTTACTATGCTGTATTATTTTTAACTTAAATGTCACCAGCTGCTGTTTTGCACGACTAAAAATAAACATGCAACAACGTTTTTTTTTTGCCTTTAGTCAAAATTGACCCATTTAAATGAATGTAATGATGATTTTATTTACAATATAAGGAAAAACTATCTCACTAGTGTTATGGTTATTTGTAAACTTTTAAATCAGCACCAGATTTGACATGTATTTATGGTTTATTTACATTAATGTAAATGGTAAATAGCACTTTTCTACTCTCGATGACCAATCAGAGCTGCTTCACGCTACAGTTTTGCCATTCACTAGCATTCATACAGCACGTCTCTGCAACGTGGGGTTAAATGTCTTGCCCTGGGACACATCGGCATGCAGACAAACAGAGCTGGGAATCAAACCCTTGACCGTGCACTTGTAAAACAATCTATGAATCCATCTACCACTGATCCACCGTCGCCCATTTACACTTATTTGTTATGTTAAGAAATATCCGGATATATTAGAGCATAATTTGCTTCCACAAGGCCAAAAACCAATGGCAGTGAAAAATAGAAAGTGTACAAGTGTGTGTGTGTGTGTGTGTAAGAAGAGAGGGAGGGAAATGAATGAGGCCTTTTCTTACAGCAGGGTCTAGATCAGAGCTCCTAACTATGGGATTTGGTGCTGTTGCCTTTCTCCCCCTGGAGGGAGTAATTAGGTTAGGGAGGACAACTGCCGCATTGTTTTAACAGAGGAGGGATTGTGCGGGCCAAAGTCCCACCAGCAACATGCTTCCCTCACAACAAAAATGCCAAACGGATTCTGTGGCACACGGATGCACATCAACACGCAGAAAGGAAAAAGAAAAAAAAAGAGAGAAAAGTTTTTCGAGGTTTGTCTGTTAAGTTTTTCACTGAGAGGCAAATCTGGCTTTTAGAGGCTTTGGTACTGCGTGTGTGTATCCAATGAAATGTCAAATATAGTCCAACAGTGTCAGATATCCTGTCCTGTTGTTGCAGTTGTGGGATCCTGGCTTTTTTTTTTGCAGGACTCAGTTCCCTTCACTTTAACTCCGTCTTCCACTCTCTCCTGCATCCAGAGGCTTGGCAACACGTAGCGCTCCTAACTAGTATAATATGGTTATGATGCATTTGCATTCCTTCCAATCCCCGAGGAAATACAATACGCCTATATCGTCTGTTTTAATCACGCTCCGCTTCCAAGGAAAGTAAGAGGAGAATACAAACAGCCGCGGCTGTAACGCAGCTTTCTCAAATATACTTCGAGTTCGTTTAAATACATCCTCTGCTGATTGATACAGAGTAAATCAAACAAATCATGCTGCTAGAAAAAATAAAAGGACATGGAGTGCTCCCCAGTCTACTGTATTTATATCACACAGACTATGGCCTCTTTCATTCCCGCCCTTTTCGCTCCCTTCTTTCTTATACTCTCCGCGCTGTATTTCTTTCTGTAATCATCATGTCGTTCCGAGCTGGCGGAGGAAAATCACGCTGCTGTTGTTTTTCTCGTCTACGCCATTACTGAGGCCTACAGCTCTACAGAGTATTCGAAAAAATAGAAAAGGCGCCATAATATGCACCTCTGCATACCCGCCCACGCCATCCCGACTCACTTTCATCGTAAATCTGCACAGTCTGGCTGCAATATATAGTCAATTTGTGGTCCCCACATGAGTCTTAACTCTGGCTTCCAAAATACTTTATTTCAGGTGTGCAGATGGAAAGGAAAAAAAAGAATAAATGAGTAAATGTGTGTGAACTGATACGCAACTCTCCAACAGACAGGTCCACAAGGCCTACAAGAGTCTTTTCTCCACAGCAGCTTGCCGCAGGTGGCTAAGATGATTGCACTTTATTCCAGATGATGACCATAATGAGCCCAGTTTTGAGTTTCACAGGACACGCTGGAGGAGACTGACAGCAGCTTGACATGTCAGACAGCCGATGGCTGGCGGGGTGCGCTCCCTCCACGTCCCGCCTCGGCAGAGCTGGAGAAGCTGTGGCCACAACAGAGGAGCGGCACACACTCTTTCTCCATTACGGTTTTCTCCAGTCCATCAGATCACCACACACACACACACTCACACACACACAAAAAGAACCCCCACGAGAATATTAATCAGAGAACACCGAGCACAGCGAGACATCTCAATAACAGGAGAGCACAAAGACGACGGGAGTTTCTAACATGTCATCACGAGCGGACGAGGAGCGCGGATTGTGCCACTCCATGAACTCACCGAGCAAAGTTAAATTTGCTCCATCTGTGTTTTATATTTTAGCAGTGACATGGAATCCTTATCCTGCACTGAATTTTCCAGTCAAATATACAACTTTCCATGTAACACACACTAATCCTGCAGCTATTTCTCTGAGCCTAAACAGAGCAGAAAGTTTATATCTGAATTCCCGCGCAGGGTATGTCGCAGCTGCAGTCGGGATAGTAGTTTCTGGCCGACTGAGCCAAAAAGAGAAGCCACAGAGTCGTGTTTGAGTCAAACCCTGATCCTCGCATGGCCTTAGTTTCCTCTCCTCTGATCTTCACTTTATACATCTATATATACAGCATATAGCGTATACACTTGCAGGCCACTTTATTAGGTACACATGACACCCATTAAAATGGCAGGAGTGGCACGCAGTGTGGTCTCCTGGTGCGGTTATTTGAGTTCTATCATATTTAACCAGTCTAACTTTTCTCACTGGATATTCCCTCTTTTTTTGGGACCATTCTCTGTAAACCCTGGAGATGGTTGTGTGTGAAAATCCCAGTCGATCAACAGTGTCTGAGATACTCAGACCATCCCATCTGGCTCCAATAACCCTGCCACATTCTAAAGTCATTTTAAACACTTAAATCCTCGTTCTTCCCCACTCTGATGCTCCGTCTGAACTCCGGCAGGTTGTCTTGACCGTGTCTACGTGCCCGAATGCCCCGTTTGCTGCCACGTGATTGGCTGATTAACATCAGGTGTACCTAATAAAGTGACCTTGCGGTGTACATCATGTGTACCCTTGTAAATACAGTATATTTGACTGTGCTGTCTCCTGCTCGGCAGTTAATGGGGACTCAAACTGCCTCGGGGGCCTGCTGCACCAGCCAGCACACACAAGTCACCAGAAGTATAGAGCATGCACTCATAGCCGACACATACACAGACACTTCCACACAAACAGAGTCAGTTAATAACACATAAACTCCCGCCCTCCAGCTCTGTTTGCTCACAGCTGCCAGGCCTCCTCAGAGTTCATCTGAGGTAAAGATATGTTATATTATGCAACCGAGTATAGATTTTCCACCCTTGGCCACGAGCCAGCTTCCTGCTCTGAAGAGCAAGCTCTAGCGCTTTGTTCCCTAGGGTGACAGGCTATTCCTTACTGGATGGGGTGGCTGAACTAGATACACGGACAGACAGAGGGACAGGTTAGGTGAAGAAATGAGAGCGCACAAGCAAATGGAAAAGAAAACAAGGGGAAAAAACTATTTTCAAGAAAACAAAGCAGTTGTGTCTTTCTAAGATTGTTGTCTGTGTTTCTTTGGAACTCAAAAAAACTCCTTTCCCATCTCATCTATGTCTTTTTCCCCCATCTCTTGAAATCAGGTCACAACTGTTTTCATTACTGTTTGACTTGCGGGTTCATAAGCCTTCAAGCGTCAACGTTCCTCCACCCACCCCCAAGACAGGAAAAGATTTTCCCTCCAACATTAACCCAATAAATGCCTATTAAGCCTAATCGCAACCTTTGAGCCGCGTTCCCAGTGAGAGGGAGAGAAGAAATGTGGAGGAAATGTCAAACGCTGATGCTTAGTCATAACTAGAATCATTTCTAGCCTCATAATCTTATGTCCCAAATAGCTGGAGTGGATTATGCTTCCTCTTCTTCACTCTTCTGCAAGAATATACCCGAGACTCTGCTTGGAACTCTTTTGCTTGTCGTGCAACATGAGGTAATGCACTGTGATAATGAGAGAAAGCCCCGGGAAAGTCGAGGTACAATCACCGAGCCATTCAACGCGTCCGTATCCCCTCCTCTGCTTAAAGCAGATCCAGAGAGCTGGTGAATGCAGTGGCATCATCGAGTGGCGTCAACGTCTGACGTCGTCCTTTCACGACCAAACAATTCCCCGCTATTCTGCCGCTAATTCCTATAATTAACTGTGGCCTGAAGACGACTCTGACCAAAACGACTGTCACTGTTCACCAGGTGCATGAAAGCACTGATATGTTTTACATGGACGACGGATGCTGCCGTGTTTGCTGATTACAAGGTGATTCAGAAGTAACGTCTATGCATATAGAGTTTCGTTTAACAGTAACTTAAATATACAGTTTTAAAGATAAGATCACCATGCTGACACTTCACCCAAGAGGATAACGCTGCATGACTTTGCAGCCCTCGCTTAACAGATAAAGACATTAAATAGTTAGCTAGAACACAGTTAGCTCATCAAGTAGTAATGGAAGTAAATGGATAATCTGAAAGGACTACGAGTGAGCTAGCTCCAAACGATGGATGAATGGTTAAATGGCTGAAAACGGGGAAGTAAATAGGTTGCAATAGGCTAACAGGGTTGCATGTGAAAAAGTTATTGCGGAGAGAAAAAGAGGCAAAACTCATGTGTCATCTGCATATACTGTAGCTATGACGCCAAACACTTTTCATAGTGAGAAAAAAGCTAAAAATGCGTCTTCGTTCTGAGCTTTTCACACAGGAAGCAGCAGAATATCGGCTACGGCACCAAATCAATTCATATCAAAACAAATAAAAGTTATTATCTCATTGTGAAGGGCACCAACATGCAGAACTTTGCAAGTGTGGTCGCGATTACAGAGCTCCCCCTACAGTTTCGGAGTAAATATTTTTTACCACACCATCGTAAACATTCATCCATCCATCCATTGTCTACCGTTTTATAGATAGATAGTTTTTCACTAACAGACTAACAGCAGTGGGAGTGGAGGCAGCCCCCAGTCTCCCTGCAGCAAGACATTTAACCATCACAACGACTCTGACGCTGGAAAATTAGGGTAAAAATCCTGCATATGTTTGCTTTGACACTAATCAATCGCTAAAATAGTAAAAAAAAATAGAAATTGTTAGGTAGAAGCTATAGTTAAATGGCTAAAACCACTAAATGGAACAAATGAAATGACTTTAACAGTTGAACTAAATCAAAATATACTGTAATAATAGTCACTTTTACACAATCAATAAGTAACTGGCAGTTTAACTGAACACAGCCAGGAGGAGTTGATGATCTGATGATCTCTAAATGTCTTTCCTTGTCTAAAAGAATGCACACCTGTGTATTAACATGCGCAGGTGTGTCGTGCATGAGAAACCACAGAATATAGCCTGTATACATTGGGCTAGAATTCAAACAAACATGTCATTCTAAATGTGGAGGGGAGTGTGTTTCTGAATGAGGAGAACAAACGCGGCTCCAGCTCCAGTCATATTCACGAGATGATAATGTGCCTGCGTGTGCCATGTCTTTTTTTCTCTGAATGCCTGAGGAACTGAATGAAAGGGAAAGTCGGCCTGAGGAAGCCTGCGAGCGGAGCGCTGCCGTCAGACACACGGCGAGAGCCGAGCGGTGCTCAGATTTCATCCAGATTTATCTAATGACGGGTCTGCTGTATATATTTAGCCAGTGCGATGAGATGTAGGGCAGACGGACGGGCCAAACAACATGCCCAGATTACCCACACCAAAGTGACCTTGAGTGGGCCGTCAGTGACATGCAACAACAACACTCTATGTATTCCCATCGACCTGTGGCAGACGACAACAATAGTTCAGTGTGCTCCTGGCTCCGTCCGGCCACAGGTCAGAGACCTCTGCGTCCACTTTGTGCAACACAAAAGATCTTGGAGATCCAATACTCTGCGGCGCGTCTACACGGAAATGTTACATGTTGATTAAAAAGAAAAGCACGGAGGATGAATTACTGTCAGCGTTTGCTCGGTGTGTTGATACTGGCATGGGTTCAGCCTGACTCAAAGCAAGAACAAAGCCCGCTTCTCAGTCTGTCCTCTGCAGCACTCCACATGAAACACTGTGAAATGAACAACATCCACGGCATTTCTTCATGGCAGTGACAGTTTAATGCCACCGGTCTCACGTTGGCAGCTCTGGTGAGAATGAATTATCGCCGCACAATGCGCGTATGAATATTGAGATTATAAACTGATGTGTGGACAATATCAGAAAACACATTAGAGCCACTTCCCATCGGCTATTGTTCCGTGGATTTTCGCTCTCCACTCAGAAACGTGTGAATCATAATTATGCATTGACTACGTCTTTTTTTTGTGTGTGTTATGTTTATCTGGTGCTGCAGGAAGAACATTTCTCTGCAGAGCTCACATTAAACATTTTGTGACACAGCAAGTCAGGACAGATGTGCAGCCGGCTCTCCCAGAACATTTTTACTTTCTATTTTATTTTTCCACAAAACGTGGGAAATGTTGTTTTTGGTAAAAAAAAATGTTAGAATTTTGGCAAATTGTTTCATGCATGTCATAGCAATATTTTTTTAAAGTGGTACAATTCAAATTGTCTCCTGTGAGTGGAGGTTTTGGAGTTTGGCTTGCGATGAAGCGGAGACGTAAGCGGAACAATTGCAGAGTTTATACTTTGACACCAAACGTCGGGAGTTTGCCACAGAAGATTTTTTTGCACTTTGTTCTGATGTTACGAGGACATTGAAGAAGAGATTCAGGCACTGTGTGTTTTTTTGTCACAGGGTGTGTGTTTGTGGTAACGAAAAAAACCATAACCATTTCCTTGCCCAATAATTATGTGTTTTTTCATTTCTCTTTATTTCTGCCAAATGTGTCACAGGCAAAACGCCACCATGTAGACACACACACCTGTAGTCATGCAATTAAGTCATTTAATAGTGGTTAAAAAAGCACAATCTCACATGTATCTGTGCGATGGTAATATGTGATCCTGGCAACTGGTGACTCGAGGGAAAATCATTAAAATTAGAATATTTAACTCTTTAATATTTAATATTTATATTAAATTTGGTCACTAAACACACTTTATCCAGTCTTTTCCATGAGATGCATGTTTATATGTTTTCAAACGCACATGCAGTGAATGGAAATTAGGATTCTTTTGTCTTTTTTGGTTTAGGCGTCACTATAGTGTAGCTGCCGTCACCTAAAAACTAAAAAAAGTATGTCCCGTGTACAAAGTTTAAAGGACCAGCACGTAGGATTCAGTGACATCTAGGGGTAGAAGATGCAAACTGCAACTGCGCCTTTTGCAAAGTGGAGTATAAACCAAAAACACAGCGGTTTGTGATAATAAATGGATGAAAACGTCTTTTTAAACACTAGACTTTTCAGGTCACACCGCTGTGCTTCTCAAAAGTCTCGTCCTTAAAACACACTCTGGTGTAATCCAGCTGTGACAGATATGGTGGCTGGAATTTGACACATTGCTAATGCTGTCAGATCTATTCAAAACAATCTGAAGCCCGGGAGGAGGAGGAGGAGGAGGAAGAGGAGGAGGAGGAGGAGAGCAATGAAAGAAATATGTGAGTGTGCCTCGTGGTGTATAGACTCAAACTGCCACACCCTCCCTCCCTCCCTCCCTCACACACACACACACACACACACACAGATGCACACACTGACATTTTATCTCTCTCCGTCTCATTGTTTCACACACACACGCACACACACGAGCACACGTGTGTGTCACCACAAACACCTTATCCTCAGATGCCCTGTCACACATTGGTTGTCACAATGAATGCCGACCGAATCGCCTCATAATAATAATAACAATAATAATAATGGCCGCTCTGTTGTTGTTTTGATTTATGACTCAAAATCAGAGGAAAGAACACGTTGTACTGATGCACTGAAGCTCTCTGCAGCAACAAAGCTCTCAAACATTCACCCGTCGCTGCTGTTCTCTGCTCATGGCTCGTTCTGGTAAAGGCACACTTTGTCTTGGTGGTTTCCAAACTGAGACCCCCTCTAAAAAAAAAAAGAAAAGCGTCTCTCTCCTCCCTCTGTGCTCTCTCTTTCTGCTCTCATATTGTACAAAGTGTTTTGTGTTCCTCTGTATATTCTAGCCCAATTATGTAATTTAGCACCAGAGTGGTGTGTGTTCAGTAGCCATGGCAACGGCACAACATATCAGCGACCGCAGAACCGCGCTGGGGCCGTGGGCACTGCCAGGGCTGTGCCAAAGCCTAATCCATGCCAGAGGTGACATGAGCGAAGGAAAAGTGAGGGTGGGAGGAGACAACATGATACACACACATGAAAAATTACACACAAACACACACACACACACTTGTCTCTCTATAGTTGTGAGGACCCTTAGAGACATAAAGCATTCCCTTGTCCCTTACCTTAACCTTCTCAACTACATGCTTCAGCCTAACTGAGGTTAGTTTGGACTCTAACTCGAACTTAAGCCTCAAAACAACATTTAAAGTTGTGAGGACCAGACAAAATGTCCCCACAGCCTCTTACACACACACACACACACACACACAGATGTGCACACACACACACACACACACACACACAGCAGCAGCATATTACTCCTCTCCTCTCACTCCTTGGCTTCCTTTTAAAACACAAGCGCACACACACACTGGATATCCTCCCATTCTTCTTGGCTGGAGCCTCCCATGGCAATAGCAGTAGGAATCCATTCTCCACGGATGCTGGGACAGCTGTGCTGATACTGAATGAGACTCACTTGATTTTGCCCCTTTTCTGTGAGCAGCTCAAGATAAAAAAAAAAAACAACAAAACAAAAACAACAAAAAAAACCTTAATTCAGATCTATGTTGCCCGCTGCCACTCAGCTCATCTCTCGTCTTTGTCTCACTGCAAAAAAAATAAAAAATGCCGCAAATTTGCTCCTGCATGCTGACACGCGGTGGCAATAAAGACACAATAAAGATATTTATATCAGAATTCTCTCATAAACCTCTTGATCTAATGATTCCACACATTTAAGGTAAAATAATTAAGAATAATTGAGACTTTTATTTTTCTACCAGGAGCCGGGCCAGCTCTACTGAGGCGGCCATTTTGGACCACCATGTTTTTTTACAGTGGCCCACAATGGACAAACTAAACCTCTTTTGAGTTACAGAACACAGGTTCTCCAACGGTGAGGGGATATTCAGCTGTGACACGCAACTTCACACACTGTACCTTTAAAGATGAAAAAAATAATCATTTGGTGCATTTGGTTGTCTTAGCAACGGGGACACAAATAACAAAAAAAAAAAAAAGTCCCCATAAATGAGCTAAGCTTGAGTGTCTTTTAATGGCGGTGGTTTAATGGTGAGCCGCGCTGTCACGGGCAGCGTGCTCCAAATGAATAAGTACAGGGAACATGGTGTCCTCGGCACTGTCTGGCATCATGACCTCCTGGTGTCCTGTGAGGAGGAGGAGGAGGAGGAGGAGGATGATGATGATGATGATCATCCTGCTCTAAACATCAGTCGACCAATCAGGGACTCCGGTTTCACCCTGTCTGTCTCCCTCTCTCAGTTACAGGAGAGCACAATAGATCAGCCCCACCTGTCAATCAAACTCCTATGAGTTCACTCTTTTGTCCGGTGGCCAGAAGCAGAGTGCTTTACTGGCGACGCATCACTTTTCTGTGTCCACACACACACACACACACACACAAAACCCTCCTTTTTCCTATTTTATACCACTGAGTTACACGATATACATACACGTTATATTATATTTAAACTTGTGTGCAGCTGAACAAAAACACACCGTGATATCATAATTCAATAGAGCTATCTGGGAAATGTAATACAGGGCAACAAGGACACATTTCTACTCCAGGAGTGAAACAGCAGTAAGTTTGGTTCTTTTTTTGATTTTTTTTTGTTAAAGGAAAGAAAAGAAAGGACAAAGGTGGAAATGCAGCGAGTTCAGCGACGATATAGTGTGAGCACGCAGGGCTGGTCCCTTGGTGACTTTGCTGGACTTTGGTGCCCCTCACAACTCAAATTCACTGTACATGTGGTGAATTCACATGACTTCTAAAACTTAATTAATACATGTAAAGAAAAAAAGCTAAAGTCAGGTAAAAACATCATCTCTCTCACTGCTGCTGTATCTTTTCCTCTCCTCCTCCTCTGAGCTTGTGTTATAAGTGCAGTGCAGGCCACACAGAAGGCGCAAAAAGTATTTGTTTCTCCGTTTATTTATTATCTCAGAAACAGATAGTGACTACTGCCAATAAAACGGACTTCTCTTTTGTTTTGCATCTGGCTGTAACGATGACAAATGACGGTAATGACGCCATTTCTATAACACCTTTTTACAGATAATCTGCATGTGTTATTTAATACATTCCTAAATTATAAGCTGAAAAACAAATAAGCTAATATTTATTTGGTGCCCTAAAAAACTAAAAATCTGTTCCTAGGTGACCACAATTATGGCCTATACCTTTAACTGGCCCTTTGAGCACACACACACACACACACACACGCACACACACACGCACACACACGTACTTGAGTTCATGTGTGTCTTAATAATTCAGAAAAATCCAACATTCTCTGTTTATTCAGACTGTGATTCCATCAGATTTTAATCCTCTGAACAGCTGTTTCAACTCATTTTCCAGGCCTTGGGAAGACGCACACACACACACACACACACACACACTGAGGACACTCAAAGATATAATACATTCCAAAGCCCTTACCCTTAACCGAACCTTAACCATCACAACTAATTGCCTGAGCCCAACCCTAAACCTAACCCTGACTTAAACCTAGTTCTAACCCTAACTCTAAAAAAAACAAGTCTTAACCCTGAACCAGCCTTTTTATTAAAAGTGTGACAGGATGTGTTCCAATTTTCAATGCCCTCACTTCTTTAGGGTGGGCAGAGTTAATGCATCTAAGTATATTGATTACATTAATGTAATTAATTTCATTTAATTTAATATCATTTAATTTGATTTAATTTAATTTAAGTGTTCATGCTCCTCCTCCTCTAAACACTGCTTTGGTATTTTTCACATAGAAAATGATGATAAGGCCTGATAACAACTGCTGCTGCTGCTGCTGTTTTAAGAAAAAGAAAAAAACGCTCATATACCGCGCAAAGTATAAAAGTTGAGCACGTGCGACCTCGAAGCTGACGTGACCTTTGATCACGAGACAAAGTATCAACAGGGGAAAAAAAAACTTTATGAAATTTAAATTCAATTACTAAACAGGGGCTTTTTAAAATTCATATTTAAAATAAATGTGAATGTGAACATATTATTATTAATAAATGTGCTGCGGTCGCGCGCGCGCGCGTGTGTGTGTGTCTGTGCTGCTGCTGCGGGACGTTTGCAACTCTCCAAAAAAAACGGAATAAAAATACATAAGTGAGGTTTGGTCTGCGGAGATCATGTTTTCTATAACATGCTGGAAAAAAAAACATACAGGGGAGAGAAAAAAATAAAAAAGCAAAGTTTTCATGGAGGCATCAGGTGCAGAATCAAAGATTTTCCTCTTCCCCGCACAAGCAAAGAGAATCCCAGATGCACGAGAGCGGCCCCGCACGAGTTAGCACAAAAAAGAAGGAGAAGAAGAAGGAGAAGAAAAGAAGGGGGAAAAATATACACATATATATATTTATATACACCTAAAGCCGAAAAAAATGACTAAATAGGACTTACCACTAAGGCATTGTTTAGAAGGTGAGTAGGGTAATACTTTAGTGTTGAGAGGGTGTAAAGAGGCGAGGAGAGCAGAGGGTCAGCGTCCAGGCGGGCAGAGGGGGCAGAGGGAAGGAATCAGTTAAAACAGTCTGTCACATGACAACATCACGAGCTGCATGAAGCAATGAACACAGGTCATTTGTTGTTATATATATATATAAATAAATGAAATGTCACATACACTGAAAAAAGGGGGGAAAGGAATTAAAACATGTGTTGGAGATTTGTGCTGCGTCATGGAACAGAGAGTTGGGGTTTTTGGGGAGGAAAGGCACCAACAACTGAACTACAAGTCAAATCAATGATATACATTGAGAATGATTGAATACAATAAGGATACAGAAGTTTAGTAATGTCACGTTTGCGTCACTGAATTGTTTTCTTTTAAATGAGTTTAGAGTGAGAGTCCTCCACTTCCACTAACAGCTATACAGCTATATATTACAGTTATTTTACACATTATACATACACACACACACACACACACACACACTTTCTCTCTCACACACACACGCGCACACACACACACACACACTGCCAGCGCTCCCTCTGTAATTTGCTTCCATTACGCACCGTCACTTCCCTGCACGCGGCTTCTCTCCACGTGCGCCTTTAATCACAGTTAATAATTCATTCGTTAGTTTACAATTGTTGTCATAATCTGAGGTCCGAGCTGGATTTTTTATTTTGTTCAATTATTAACAGCAAGTAAATAAACAAAATGTGCCTCATTGTGTCTGCTGAGGTGGACACACTGTGTGTGTGTGTGTGTGTGTGTGTTCTCTGCGGACGGACACACACACACACACACGAATAAAAAAAAATTAAAATGCACTAGTGTGTGTGCATTTGCAGTCAGCCTCAATTTCCTGCCTGATCAATAACACACACTGCAAGTTAAGAGTAATGAATAACACACACACACACACACACACTTTATATGAGCATGTTGTAGTAAAAGTCATAAAATATGATCACAGAGTCGAAAACAGTATATATCCATATAACAGGCTCATTATGCATCAAAGATGTGTGGTCACGTGTGGTTGTCGTCGTTGTTTTCTGTGCAAAAATCATTTTAAAACAACTAACTGTTTTTTTTCCAACGTTCACTCATGAGCACGAAGCTAATCTTGATTTACCTGACATTATTATTGATATTGACTGATTTGAAACTTTTATTTTGGTCACATTTTTGGCCATGTCACCCAGACCCAGGGCAACATACTGTTTAAGGCCTTTTTTTCTGATCAATATGCAATATGTGTGATTTTTATGATCATAATTTATCTCTAGGTCGTCATAGTTTCTTTAATAAAACCAACTGCTGTAATGTTTTTAAATGAGGAGCAGACTTGACTTGTGCCCAGCATGTAATAAGTGAAGAAGAGGGGGAAGAAGAAGAAGAAGAAGAAGAGTATAAGTCTCTGGTGCTGTCAGGGAGGCACATGACAGGGAGCAAAACTCTTTTTAATAAAACCACTGCAAAAATCAGGAACGAATTACACATCAAACGCGACCGGGGCAGTCGACTGTCAGACAAAGCCAGCGAGGGATAAACAAGTCTGCTTCCAGCAGCTGAACAACATGGGCAGGACTGTGCCACTGCTTGGCTTCAGCGAGGAGAGTGAAATACCTTCAACGTCTCACAGAGCTGCAGGAACAGAAAAGGCAACACTGAAAGTGGCTTTTTCAACGGCACGACTCCACTCTGCTGCCTCGCCAGAGAGACAAAAACCAATGACACAGTATTTAACACAGTTGTTTGTGACAGACATGGATTCATTGGCAAGTCGCGCTCAGCAGCCAGAAACTACAGGAAGTCGGATTAATCAGGCCAATATTTGCCACTTTTAAAATCATCAGTATCATTTATTATTACACAATGACACATTTATGTTCCCACACACTCCATAAATGCTGCCAAAGTCACTTCAAAAGTTTACGTGACGCACTTAAATGTATTTAATATTCAGTGCAGACGTTACTTTTATTTGAAATATAGAAGTGCAGATTGTAGCGACAGACCATAAGAGTTGTTCTCTACATTTTTATGTTAGATTTAATCGTATGGAGGGAAATACAGTATCGGACAGAAAATATCGGCATGGTGTATCGGTCATTGGCTGCACTGGTTTATAAAAATGGGCAAAGGTCAAAGAAAAGACAATATCGGTCAAACTCGACTCGAAACAATCACAGCTGCACTGAACAGTTTCTGTGTGTGTGTGTGTGTGTGTGTGTGTGTGTGTGTTCCCTCTGTCACAGTCGTCACTGAGGTTACATTAGGACTCAAAATGCAATGATTCAGTTGAGGTTTTCGCTGCCAGTGACGCGCCGTCATTCAAGTGTGAATAAAGCAACGAAGATTACAAAAGAAACGATGAAAGAAAAAACACATTATGATCCAGCGTTGATTATGAAAAGTGACATGAGTGTTATTGTAAGTGTCAGAAATATCTGATCAAATCAGCAGGTGTGAGAAACAAAGGACAAATAAGAACAGGGTGTGCCACCTTTAACAGAAACAGCCCTTTGTCATTTTAAATATTAAAAAAAATAAAGAAGAATATGTCAGGTCATAGAAAATAAACAGGTATTTTAAAAGTGAAGTTCAGCATTTTTTTTGAATGCAGTAAAAGAATAAAAGAGGCGGTTTAAGGGAAACTAGAGGTCATTAAAGTCAGCTTTAAATAAAGAGTTCACGCAGACGGATCATATGAAACCACTGCTTTCACTTAACCTGTCTGTGCACGTGCACACGTGTTGCGTTCAAGAGCAGAAAAAAAACTTCATAAAGTGTGTGCAGCGGGGGAGAAGGAAAAAAAAGACCAACAAGAGGATGCGCGCAGAAATGTCTGCACCGTTCCCCGTGCACGCGCGCGCACACACACACGCACGTACACACACACACACACTCCTGTAGCTCCTCTCACCGGCCAAAAAAAAAGATATCGGACAGAAAAAGCGGCAGAAACATCAAACTCCAGTCCACTCTCTCTCTCTCTGTCCCTGCTTTCCCTCCCTCCCCCTCCCGCTGATGCCTCCCCCTCTCCCTCTCCCTTCCATTTTTCTAAAAATATGAAATACATTTTGTTGGGAGAAGCGCCATTTTCTCTCCATAACAGAAGGCAAAAAAAAAAAAACGTGCGATGGAAACGCACGAGAAAGTTTCCTGCGCGGGGGAAACACGCGCGCTCGGAGACGGCACGAGTGGAGTGGAGGTGAAAGTTCCAACACGGACCGAGTCACAGCAGCAACAGCAGCAGCAGGAGCAGGAGAAGAGGAAGAGAGACAGAGCGACAGACAGAGAGAAAGACACGGCACCACTACAACTACATGGAAAAGTGAAGACAGACAGAGAAAGAGAGGCAGCGCAATATAAAACCCGGCGTCCACACGCACACACTCACACGCGCGCGCGCGCACTGATCCACACACACAATAAACCACACAATGGAAGAGGAGAAGCGGGTTTACCTGTGTCAGGCAGTACGGAGAATACATGGCTGTGACTGTGTGTTCAGAGAGCAGAACTGCAGAGCTTATTTAAGTTGGATGGAAGCTCGGTGTGGTGCTGCATTGCACTCGCGCGCCGTCCTGTTTCTCTCACTCCATGCTGCTGCTGCAGCTTTACTGTAACCCCGCCTAGAAAGTGAAAGCTTGCACAAACTTTGAGGGAAAAAACTTTGTCTCCCTCCCCTCTCTCTCTCCTCTCTTTGAAGGACCTTTATCGCTCTCCTTCTCTGTGGCGAACATGCGTCCACGACGCCCTTTGATTTTTCATTTTTCCCTCTCTCTTTTTTTTCACGGTGCAGATTCATGAACGTGTCACGAGATTCACTTTTTAAATGAGATCAGTTGTTGACGTTGTCTGGATTTTTGCAGATCCTCCGCCGCGCTGTATGAACGCCTGTGTTGCGTTTACTGACCCGTGATCGCCACTCAGTACAATAGAATAGAATAGAATAGAATAGAATGCCACTAGACAATAATAAATATGAGAAATGAGGGGGGAAAAGTACATAAATTCAAAATAAAAACTGAAATATCCTGAATTGGCAAAAAAAATGCAGGATTATTCCCAAATAATAAATAAATACATAAATAAATAAGTGGCTGCAGCAGTTAATCGATTAGAAGTCATCTACTAAATCATTTATTTCCATGATTGGTTCGAGTGTGTTTCATTTACAGCTAGTTATTATTTGTTTTCCTGAGTTTAGTATCTTTGCTAAAATCTTTGGTTTAGGACACACACACACACACACACACACACATACATTTTCTGATATTTTATGGGCCAAACCATGTAATCAATTGGTCAAGAAAAACCATGTTATAGACACTTTACAATTAAAAAAATAGTCAGTTGCAGATGAGACATTTAGTGTGTGTTTAAATGTGGTTGCAGTTGCAGGGAAACACACAAATGCATCATCAGAACAGATCTGTGAGGTAAAAAAGCTTCACATTTGCCCTGTTTTCAGTCCTGAGTGTATTTTTGTCTCGCTTCTGTTGACAGTGACAACAAAGTGACTGACAGAAAACTCCCTGCACGCAGGCCAGCGTCATGTCCGACATGAAAACTCACTTCCTGTCACAGCTTCAATAATGATTTCTTAGGCATACGAGTCGACGCATTATCTCATCATGGCAGCGGAGTGGAGTCTATTTATTTGCTGAACCATATTTGACCCAGTCTGGAAGCCACAACTGTAGTTTAAAAACCAGTGAAGTGAGTCCAAGCCAAACAGTTAGTGCAGCGCACTCACTATGAAGTCGAAAACTAGCAAACAGTGAGGACAGACGTATAATCACAGCCTCGGAGCAGTATCAAAATACTCATACACACACACAATACTGTGTGTGTGTGTGAGGCAGGAGGAAGTCTCTGTGCGTCGCTGTCACACACGTGCACACACACACACACACACACAGGCAAACAGTAGTGAGTGATAAACATATCACATAAATGTCATAAAGCGAGGCGTCTCGGAGCTGCTCCTGAGTGTGGTACAGTGGGAATTTGGGCGGGAGTGAAGTCATTGTGAAGAAGGCAGGGCTGAAATGTTGGTGCCTGACATTAGAGAGCCACAGATTTATGGGGCCTACTGCTGATGCATTTCCACCGCAAAGCCTCTGCAGGCGAAGCACAGAGAAAGCTCCGGGCTCTGTGTGGTCAATTACTGCACATGGCCACATAACTGAGCCAGGGATGCAGGCGCAGAGGAGGAGAGGGAGAAAGTGTGCGGTCACGAGAGTATGCGCGCCACAAAAAACTGTCCCCGCCGCCGCCGCACAACTTAGACAACCAGCATTCCTTTCAGTCAATATGTTTCCACGCGCAGTTGAGCTACAGTTGAAGCTCAACTACACCTTTTACTTTCCTTGTCGCGGAAAAACATTAGAGGGGACTTGATTTATTGAATGTAGTGTGTATGACTCCACTACACTAGGTGGCGGTATGCCCCCTTTCAGCTCATGAGAATTAGGCTTTTACGTCACAGAGGAAAACAAATGAAGTTGGTGCCGTTTTATCTATTTACTTGAAAATGTTTAACTCTTTACGGTGACAGAGCAGAAATCTGGCCTCTACATAACTAACAAAAATACACCACTCTGGATTTTGCTTCTTCTTCTGAATACAGATTTTTTTAAAGACAAGGGCTGCAGTTGTGGAGCATGTGTAGAATGCTAAAGGCCAGTCTGTGTGCAGTTGAGCATACATTCACTCTTCTACTACACAACTATCCACTCTCACATCTAAGGTCAATTTAGAGTGTCCAATTTGCCTAATCCCCAAATCTACATGTTTTTGGACTGTGGGAAAATGGAGAACCCGGAGAAAACCCACACACACACACACACACACGGGGAGAACATGCAGACTCCATGCAGAAAGGCCCTTGTTCTGACCGGATCGCAAACCTGGGTCTTCTTGCGGCAAAGGCAAGAGTGCAAACCACTACACCAACCGTGTGGCCCGTTGAGCAAACATTTGCAATAGTAACTTGACTCCCAACCGCATTATCTAGGTGTGTAACATCAAGATCAGGTTATAACCCATCGCTCCAGAAAATCATTGTGAATGACAGTCACATGACCTCCCATCAGAAAGTGCAGCATGTTTGATTAAGTTCAGCCTTTAACAGCACGTTCTGTCACGTCACCAGTGTTGACCGATCAGATCAAAGCGACAAGCTTAAACAAACAATGGCAACGTGAACGTGGAGCGATGAAGTTACCTTTGAGGGACCGACCTGTCCTCGTCTGGCAACCCAACACAGCAAAGATCACACACACACACACAGCTGTGGACACCACTGTTTGTTTATAATGTTATTTAGCCACGCCCCACGGTCCGGCCCCTTATATACTCTTATAGCGACCATGTTTGTTATCACGTTACATCATGGAAGTGTGATTGCTTAATGTGACATCGTGACCATGGTAACAGACAAAAAGATCCTCGAGTCTGACTTTAGTCCAGTTTTAGTCAGACTATGACAACAGTTAATTTCCTGCATTTATATCTTTATGTAAACATACTGACACGAGGACACACACACGCACACACACACACACACACACACACACACACACACACACACACACACCTTTATGGGCAGGTGCACTGACATCATAACCATCACCACTGCTACATTTTAAGGGAGTTTCCTTGTTTTCAGCTCACTTAGGCGCCCGAGCCATTAAAAGCACCACAAATGCAGAAAGGTTAGAGCGAGCGGTTAGACCCAGAACAAAAACCCTCCCTCCTTTATGGAGTTGACTTGCATGCAACACACGCAGGCGCTCCTCTTGCCGCGGCTCCTTAAATGAGCCACACATTTAGTGGTCTGTGTGAGTAAATCTCTCATTAACTAACACATGGTAGAGCCATATGCTACGGTCGCTTGGTCTGCTGCGGCTCTGCTTTTTCACACGCTCAAAAATATACATGTTTACCGCTGCTCCGGAGCGGCAGCAGCAGCAGCAGCAGCAGCAGCAGCAGCAGCACCTTTCAACGCCGGAGATGTGCAGCTCGATCAGAGAGGAGTCAGTTTATTCCCTGCCCCGACAAGGTCTGCGAAACAGGTTGTTCAAGGAGAGTAACCACAACATTTGCCTGAGACGAACACAGTATCATATCACGAGCAGTGATAACAGCACACCTGGCTTTCTGTTTAATGTTGAAGGAAATTGGACGCAACATTGAGAAGACAAGCAAAAGTGTGGTTGGGTTTCTTTTCTTTTTTTTTGACAGAGCAGATGTCAGTTGTAGAGACAGACAGACAGTTAATGTGCACTAAACTGTATCTGACTGCATATTTGAACCCTCTGACCTTTGGGATATTTAAATGCCATCGTGTTATGTGATTGATTATTTCTCAGCAAAGAAAGAAGAAGAAAAATATAACCAAAAGCCCCCCCTCCATCACTTAGCCCTTTTGTCATGTAGTTGCATTGTGTCCTGATTCTTGTTAAGGTCGCGGCGTAGGGTGAAGTGTAGTCCCTTCCTAAGCAGAGGGTTTTAAGATTTTGCCCAGATTAACCAAATCCAAATAAACTAACGTCACTTTTCCATTATACAGTTCTAGCACGGCTCGAACCGACTCTACTCTACTTGTTTTTTTTTTTGCTTTTCCATTAGTGATAGTACCTGGTAGCTAACAGACTGCTGGTCACTGATTGGTCAGAGAGTGTCGTCACTGGAAGACTCTTGAATTGAAGAATCAATCTGAACAATGCTGAACTGCAGATCAGTTAAAAAGACTTAAAAACCCCAAAAACATGAGTTAATTTAGTCTTAATTTAGTAATGAAATGTCAAACATCTGGAGTCAGGTGTATTTAGTGACAGCACTGCTGAAAGCCTGCCGCTCATGAGCCGAATCCCAAACCTTTCAGCTGGATTTCTGTCTCAGGCACAAAATACTGAACAATTCTGTCAACAAATGTTTTTCATTTACTGATTCTAATGATTCAGTTACACTGAAAACAATGGCTTTGAACGCTATAATGAAAGTGCCATAAAGCTAACATTGGTTAGCAATAGCATGTTGTGTAGCTATATGCTAATCACATCTGCTTGTGTGATGATGTATCACATTCTTGAAGCCTGAGAAAGTGAATACTTTGAAAACTTGTAACTCCTGTAACTCCTGTAAGAAGATAAAAAGGCTATATAGAGTATATATAATGATCATTTTCATGGATGAATCACCTGTGTTCACCTGTGCAGTGTGTCTGCAGGGGTCTCAGGGCGGCCGTACGATAAGACGACTACAGTGTCTGAATACTTGTTTTGTGTGAGGTCACTCTGTGGATTTTTGACCACAAAGTTCAGATCAGGTCGGCTCGAGTTGAGTTTATTTGAAGAAAGGCGTTCCTGAGATGGAAGGATGGAAGGATAGAAGGATGGACGCATGGACGGTTGGAAGAATGTCCCAAAAACATAACGTGTCCGGCGCCAGAGACTTAAAACGACTTGCCAGCAGTGAGAGTATTTCTGCCTTTTTCCAGTATAAATCTTGTTTTTTCTGACAGCCTTCTTCTGTTTTGTTTTAACACACCAATCCTCACATTTGGTTTAAAGTAAAAAAAAGAAGAAGAAGAAAAGAAAGCAGAAGCAGCTGGCGGTAACTTTTGGTTAACTTAGTCTGCTGTTACCTTTACTACCTTTAAGACACGGTCTTTTATTGACGGACAAACAGCCTGACCTCACAGGCAGAGACGACCTCGTCTTTGTGGAGTTCTGAGTCCTGACTGAACAAAGATGGACACGCTGACACATGTCACTGAGCAGACACTCCAGATCAGAGAGAATATATTATTAAACACTGATTTTTACTGTTACACTGTTTCACTGACAGACATCGTTGCAATGTGCATGTAACAATCTGCCATCTTAGGCTGTTTTGTTTCGTTTTTTTAATCATTGAACCCAAGAAACTGTAAAAAAAAAAGCAATGATATTTAACAGAGATTATAAAGGATTTAAATTCTTTTTTTTCAATGTCACTTTTACAGGAGGCATAAAAAAAGTCCACCATGAACACTTAGCATTTGTTTGTTTTAAGCATTTTGCATTTGCAGCGAGACACTGAGTGGAAATTTTTAACTTGCCTTCTCCGGCTGCCAAACTACTTAATGATGACACAGTTTCTACATGACCTCAATCCTACTTTGGCATCCGCACTGCAATTCCCATCAGTTGTTATATACGCGGATATTGATTTATCTTCATTAAGCAAATGTCTGCTTGGCTCATTTATTGATTTGTTGTCGGGTTTCTTGGGGTTTAACGAAATGACTTTGATTGCGCCGAGGTGTTTAACGGCGAAGATTAAAGGAACAGTCGAGGAAAGGCGGAAAATGACGTATTTATCACGGGACACTTTGACCTCTCGAGGTCCCTGAAACCCAAATAATTGTCATATTCACACAGCAGATGCTTTAAGTGAAACGCTTTGGTTAAAATAAGTGTGAAAAGTGAAAGGATTTTTCTCATTTCCTTGCTGTAACATGAATTAAACTGTGTCGTATGGATAACAACAACAGTCCTGTGTGCTCGTGAGGTTAGGATGTTTGCTGGTGAATTAACGCTCCGCTCACCGAACGCATGTACGTGGCAACAGAGCGGCCAAAAGATTGGCAGCAGTTCTGACATAAGCATTTTAAACTCTAAAACAACACATGAATATTAGTGTCTTGAAACCAAACAGAAGGCCACCAGAACAACAAACAAACAAACAAACAAACAAACAAACAGAAATACTCTCTCTCTCTCTCTTTGTCTCTGGCGCTGGACGCTTTATTTTCAGAAAATTCTTCCATCTGTCCATGTGTCCATCCTTTCATCTCAGGAACACATCCAGGAAATGTCTTCAAATAAAGAAACGTTTATTTGGATTCAAAATTGACCTGACTCACATTTAGAGGTTAAAGGTTACCGGGAACTAAGTCTGTTGCCTGTTAAGGTGGTTACATGGCTCCCCGCAGTTTGTTAGTATCAGGTGTTTGTGGGTAAATCTATGACGTCACAGAGTGTGAAGTGGATATGTCAATATCACTAAATCATGTTACATTAACTGATGAAAATCCTCAGGAAATTAATACTAATTATTTCAATATTTAGTCCATATCAAAATAACTAGTTACAAACTTGCCAACTTTTATCACACAGTCCTTGTTCTTATGTCGTCCTCCAGGACAGAAGTCAGTGAATATAACTAAACATTTTTGAAATTTCTTGAACACTTCCTATAGACATTGTTCCTGTTTAACCATAAAAATAAAAACTCTATTCACCAGAAACAAACACTAAAGTCCTGCAAGAACGTCGTGGTTACGTAGTGCAGCAGCCTGAGAAATCATTATTCTGGGCCGTAACAATGAATTTGGATTTATGACCTAAACAGAGAACTGGCATCTGGTGAGAAGTGCAGGTACTTAAAATAGTAAAAATCACAAGTGTATTATACCGTGCTGGCCCACGTTTAAGCACTGATGTCACAAAATGGAAAAACTTAAACTGGCATCATTCTTTAAGCCAACGGAGTATCATTTCAATCTCCTTGTCCGTCTAAAAAAATGCTTTGAACTGTTGAACGTAAACAGTCTGCATTATTTTGTTGTGTTAGCATTTCAATCTGATGACTGAGTCTATGCCAAACAGTGACTGTGACCTCACAGAACACCATCGTCTCATCCCACGACACTTTATCAAATCAGGAGGCAGAACTCCATAAAGATTTTGAACATCAATATACAATACAATAAGTAAATATGCCAGAATTAGCAGAAGCTGCTAATTTAAGCCCGTAGTTCCTTGGCAATCTACAGATAATAAGTACAAATGGCGCCAATAGTCGTCCAATAGTGATCAGTGACTTGTACAGATGCAGGCACATGATGCACACGACAGCAGACCACCTGGTGAGAAGCTGGAGGTGGACTCCCTCCTGTGGATGTTCTTGAACCCGTTGCCCCCTGCAATCCAATACAGCTCCACCAACGACCTCCACACACACACACACACACCGTCTCCCTCCAAAACTCTCCTCTATACCAGCCTCGCTGCTCAATTACAGCCATAATGGTTCATTTCTGCACCCCGAGACACACGATACACTGGAGAAACCCAGATTCTCAGCGAGACTTGGCGAAAGTCTTAACTCTGGGAGACAAAGGAGTGTGTAGCCTAGAAAACTGGCTCCCACCTCATTAACAATCACATTTTCAGTCGTCCACCGACTCCCTCCTCTTCTCCTCCTCCCTCCCCATCTCCCCATCACCACCTCCTGGTTTTTATTACTCTTATATATCACGGCGATAGCTGTAAATCCGTTGCGCTCGCTGGGTGGATTTCTCTCTCTCTCTCTTTCTTTTTTTTTTTTTTAAACTATTGTTTTATTTCTTTCGTTTTGTGCGCACGCTGCACATTATTGGTACAATTTTCACTCCCATGAGTCGAGGGCGCTTTGGTGAAGTTGCAAGGCCGCCCCCCCCCAACCCCTCCGATTCTTTTTTTTTCTTAAATGTGCCTGTGGAAATAATGATTGTAATGGTTTGCAGCTGAGTGGAGGGAGCTGTGAATGACATTATGATTGTGGTACAATTACTGAGAGCATGAAAACAGACTGTCAGTCATAGTAATGAGTAATGACTCAAATAACACATTTAGGACCAACACATGAAGTAATTATAATAAAAAAAATAATAATAATTGATGCATACCCTGTATGAATCTGATACTACAAAGCATTCAGGCATCCCAGGGCCTCGGGAGGGTTCTTCATTCACGAGAAAGGTTTCGGTTGCCTGAAATGTAACACAACATGTCATTTAATCATCAGTTGACACTTAAAAAAAGGTTAAAGCCATTTCAAAACACAACAGTATTAGATGCTGCAGAGCTGAAAAAGCTGATTTTGGATATGAGAATCTTCCTGCACTTTTGCTTTTTATTTCATCTCATGTTTTTCATTCATATTACAGTACACACACTTACACACACACTCTCTTGTGTGTGTGTGTGCTGCCTGCCTGAGCCCATATGCTGCACAGGCCCGAGGCCCGGCCCTGCCAGTCACCGCCATTTGAATGGGGAGCATTTGTGTGTTTCGCCGCCCTCCCACTACTGCAACACATTGGCATTTCCTCTCTTGACTACTTCACCTGCACGGTCACTTTTCTGTCAGCAGTGTGCAGCAGTGATCATTCACACACACACACACACACACAGTCACACATGCACAAGCGCACACACACACACACACAAAGGCTATAAATGGGAAAAAAAAAAAGAAGAGCTTGCAGGTTCCTGGCCACGCTATGTTGCATTCACTGATAGATGCAGCTAAAGTATTTATTCCAAGTGTTTGTTTCTATTCACCGCGGTTCATTTGTATGCTGTGGGACGCACCAGCAGAGACTTGGACCCTGAATGAGCGTCCATTGCAGCTCTGCTGTCAATTGAGGCAGCCAGGCCAGACAACATGGATGGGAGGGAACCACAGACTGAGAAACTGGATCAAGGACGGCAGTTCTGCCTGACTAGCTAACCCCGCGGCTCATCGTTTGCTTGTTTTTTTGAGCACAAAGCGGTAGAAACTGAAAATGTCTGTTTTAGAAAATCAGCTAAACCTGTGAGACGAGGGTTAAAAATGACTGGATTCACGGAAATAAGCGAAGAGTCGGAGAGAAGAAAGTTTCACCCACAAAAGGGAGCAGCAGAGTTTTAGACGTGGAGTTGCTGGGCAGAGAAGAAGAGAGGGAATAAATCCTATTTTCCAGAACTTTATGTTCTAATCTCTCAACATACCTTAAGCAGAAACAAACAAGGACCCAAAACAGGAACAAACATTGCTCGTAGCCAGCAGCAAAATGTAAAGTTATACCATTAAACTGGCATGTGAGGTAAACAATTTTTTAGGAACATTTAAACAGACATTAGATTACTTAAGCATTTACATATGCACATAAATACACACATGCACAGGGGGACTATAGTTGAGCAAATACATGCGCAGACACATGCATAAACACACGGCACTATAATAAGTACCAGACTTGGGCTAACCAAGCTGTGGCTGGAGACACAGGCTATTCATATCCTCCAGAATGAGAGGTTACAGCTCCAGTCTTTTCCCTTTTCCCTGAGACGGTAACACAGGAAGGGCATCACCGAGTGTGAGTTCACTCAACGTCTGTGGCCGAGTGATTAACATAAGATTAACATTGGTTTTGTTTAGCACGTCGCTTCTCTCCCCGCTCACAATAAATTCAGCACGGGGCCACAAGAAGAGTTCGCTCGGTTAAACAAAGTTAGAGCTCAAGTCACCCAAGTGACTAAGAAAACACTAGCCGTGGCATCCAACCTCTGGCCTGTCATCATTAATATGTGGGGAAACGCTGGAGGAAAACCATTTGAAACCATTTGTCCCACTAAATAGTGGCCTTGTCAAGCGTGCTGGGCTTTCTGATGAGATTCTTAACTGCGTGGTCCACGTGAAGGATATATTTTTCTCTGTTGGTAAACGCAGAGTACGGCCTGTACGCTACTTCTGACAACTTGAAGTCATTTATTTAGGTTGGGAGATGATTTGTATCGTGCCGACCATGGACTTCAGGCTCAGTTTAACAATGTAAACAATGAGGTTTGGACAGCGGGATTATGATATTAGTCTGATTAAGACTATGGTCTGACTGCACTGTCGTGTAAACAACAGTTTTGATTACTGGACATCTAAAAACTATGTGTGTTATGTATGTATATATATATATATATATATATATATATATATATACATATATGCAGCGTGGGAGCATATTTTGTCATTTTTTTTGCTTCCTGGTTTTGTGGAATATAAAATAAGGCTGATTTTGTTATGAGATTGGTGGTTAAAGCATGGTGTTTATATTGATTATATTATTGTCAGACTAATGAAAGCACTCAAAGAGCGCACATCTCTGGCAGGGCTACTCCGTTTTTGTATCCAGATGAAAAATCCAATTATCTCTTCCTTGGGCCAAAAGCCACAACTTCATTCCATCAAATTTAATCAAAATCCCTTGTTTACTTTATGGGTTTTTGCTGCTCACAGACAGACAGACAGACAGACAGACAGACAGACAGGCTACAGTGGCAAGGTAAATATCTATTGATGTATCCAATAAATGACATGAATATAATGAACTCTCCTACATTTTTTCAATTTGACCAATGTTTTTAGTAACTAATGACTAGGGTATGATCAGAAAAATGTAAGTATTCTAATATAATATCTAATATATCTATAATATCTAATATCTATTAGATTTTACTTAAATAATCATAATTTCAATTTCATGATCAAATTCCTCAGACTCAGCATTTATCTGCTAATCTATTCACCCATTCACACACTGCCGTGGACTAACTCCTCACTTTACCTCTTAAACCTAAGTACAATGTTATATGAGGAAACTACTTTTGATACGTACACGTCATACACTTCTGGTAAGATACTTTTACTCAAGTATCCATTTTAGGTACTTCATACAAGACTGAGTAAATTAAAAAATGAAAGTCTGGGTCAGTAAAAAGCAATAATATCTCCTCATCTTGATGATGATTGTTCAGCCCTTTCCTGCTTCTGGCTTTTTTATGAAATATGGTATCAATTATATATACTGAATGTATGTATGTACAGTGCAGTATATACAGGATATGTGTGTGTGTGTAATTCACACATTAAAAACCATTTGATGTCAGAGGTTGTTGACTGTTGGTTGTCAGATGAAGCGGCGGCAATTTCTCTACGAAAACAAAAACAGTCGCGATGTTGAGCAGAGGAGGACGATACGTGGAACAATAGAGGAAAACATCGTCATGGTCAATGCCAAGTTTCCATCACAAAGCTCGGGTTACATCTTCACATGTATTCCACGGTATTGTGGCGACCACGGGGCATCTATCAAATCACAGGAAAAGCCTTTGAAGCAACTAAATACTATTTTTATAATAGCCGTGGGTCAAATGTGGAAGGGGGTCGGTCGCACTGATGAACCCACACAGAATTATTCTCTGACTCTGCACTTTTACTCAATAATTATGGGATTTAACAGCATCGCTGTTCTGGTTTTCTGGCAACTGGTCTGTTCTGTACCGCCTGCGATGTGATTTCAGCTGCATCTGCTGAAAAAACAGCGCCAGAGGTTGGTGGAGATCATTGCAGTTAAAGATTTCCTCCAGATCTGCTGCTGGTCGTAGACTTCAGGTCAATGTTTGAATTAGAATTTATCATTTTTGCACACACACCAATGAGTGATAGTGGATTTGGTGACTTGCTCAGGGGCATCCAGACCTTGCTCCATCCCGGAATTTAACCAGCAACCTTCCAGCTAAAAGCCCAATTCCTCTCCTCTTAGCCATTGTCTGCCTATATGAACTTAAAAAGTTAATTTTGAATAAAACAAAACAACTTAATTGCTGGCTTTAGCCATTGATAATTTCCACTCATAGCTGTGTGATACACTGTAACCTGCCTCTTGCCCACTGTCAGATGGGGATTAGCTCCTGTGCTGCCACATTGACCCTAAAAGGGATAAGTGGAAAAGATAATGGATGGATTTTGGCATTAGTATTGCTTTGCATTTCAATTACTAACGCCTCTAAAGCTGCTTTAGTCACTCAATGTATTTGCTATTTTAAACCGCTACATGAAAGCTTCATGTACTGGTTCAACGTGTCAGCGTCTCAAAGACTCGTAACAATATTTGGAGCCTGGGTGTTGTTCAACCGTGTATAAACTCAGCTAAAATCACAACGTTAAACTCAATCTCCTAAGTAAACAAATGAAGATTTAGCTTCCTCCTGAAGGTCAATCACTCTGGTGGCTGGAATGAACATCTGTCTCGAGTGATCCGATCACGTGCAGATTGGATTAAGTAGAGGGCTGAACGTTTCCAATCCATCCTGAACGCATCGCTTGGATCTGATCACAGAAACCACATTTGAAAGTGGTTAGTGGAAGCATGTGGTCACATTTCAGAGCGTACATGGACGCAGTCTGTCCTCGGGACGGATTAGAGACCGCCTCCTCAGCTGACACATGCACTTTTTATTTACACAAATCGACACCCATGCACTGATTTATTTGTAGCCATCGCTGCAGTATTAACGCTGATTTCTTTCTTTCTACTCTTACGTGTTACAGCAGTGCGAGTAGAGCTTTGATTTCCTCAGCGTCTCTCTCTCTCTCTTCCTGTCACTCATGCAGACACACGCCCAAACACGTTGACGTGAAACCAGGCTTAAAATATAACTCTGTTCTGGCAAACATGAGAACAGGGTGTATTTGAATAAAGGGCAGGGAACAGGATGTACAGGATGCAGTTTAATGCCAGGTGTGAACAGTTGGACTCAGTGCTATCCACATGTGACTGGATCACTGAACAGCGCCAATAATGTATTCAGAGTGGAAACATTCCTCTTAATTTCCTCATGTACCGACGCTACACTCTTCGCAGTAGACTTTATTTGGCACTTGAACCACACACATGCACGTAGAGGACGGCTCGGAATTTAGTTTATTCTGAGTCAATACTTTTAAAATTGTGCAAAAGACGAAAGTGTTGACAAAAAGGTGCACAACACATGACCAGATGTGCATGTCAACATGACATTGTTTTTACTGCTTGTAATGCTGTTGGCATTTTGAAAAAAAAACCAAAAAAAAAACCGAGGAGGATGATGACTATTTATATCCTGGTTGTGAATGTGATCATGTTTAGGCACAGTCAGTAACCTGCTGCTTAGGGCGAGGAAAAGATCATGGTTTGGCTGGATGTCAGTTCATTCATTCCTTCATCCATCGTCTACCACTTTATCCTCCACGCGCTGGTGCCAATCCCAGCTGACATAGGGCGCATGGGTGGGGTACACAGTGGACAGGTCGTCAGTCCATCACAGAGTCACTTGAGTGTGTCCTCTGCATGATTTTAACACTGTTAAATCCTTAAAAGGCTTCAAACGCACCAGCGTTGGGTCACGACCTGTTAGAGAACTCTCACTTTAGCGCGTGTATACCAAATGAGTCGGGATGAAAACAGGTCTGTACCAAGTTTTATAAAGTAGGGGCCACTGCAAGCATTAATGGCACTGTCTATGGTGAAAGTGTGGCACATGTTTGGCATAAAGAGAGCAAACAGAAGAAATGATAGCGTGTTATGATCCCACTCATGCTGATCAGAACTTACTAGAGAGTAATTTGACCTGGAAGTGAATATTGTTTCTCATGGTTATCGCTAGGTTGTGTTTACGTTGACTTCCTGTGGTTCTGTCTAAAGCAACGTGCTGACCAAACACAGCAGAAATAACGGATGAATGAATGAATGAATGAATGCAACTGCAATTGCAGTCGACTCTCATACAGACACAGAGCGATTTGAAATATCAAACACAAGCTTCACTGGTGAAAAACTCCTTCTTTGACCAGTGGGAATGGGCTATTGTTCGTACACACTGACACAATCCCGCGTGGAAAGCACCTGCATATTCTGGATAAACAATAATCCATGAAAGACTCGTGTTTCCTCACGACTGCTTCTGAAAAAACAAACAAACTTCCGCTCCTCATCACTTTACAGGTTCAACACTTTCTCCAGCATCAGAGACTTTTTCCTCTTCTGCGAAAAACACAACCTGACATCCAACCGCCCAACCCCCCCCCCCCCCCCCCCACCACACCCCAACCTCATTCAGCCTTAATTGTAACCTCATTCTTCACCTGGTAACAAGCTAACAAACCTGTGCAGATGTGGTAAGCACATCAAAGAGAGGGAGGGAGGGATGGGAGGGGGAACTTGTTTGTAGAAAGAAAGAGAAAGAAAAAAGAAAAAGAAAACGTGTGAGGGACTATGAATATGAAAGGGGGGGAAATTTACGTTGTGTGAGTCCAAGCCAGCGCCACCTCAGGGAGAAATGCTGGAAAAATGTGATATTTTACACCTGCATCTCAGGAGGTGAGGAATAAGAGACGGGGAGCGGGGGAGGCAGTAATTAGAGCAGCGTGTGTGTGTGTGTGTAGGATTTCTCCATGTTTCTGGGGCTTGCCGTTGGTTCTTTTTTCAGCATTCAATTTGGTACGACGCGGCGGATGCCAGATTATTAGAAATGCTAAAACCTGGTAACGAATGCTTGAAAAAAAAAAAAGTGTTGAAAATTTAAACAAATATGCTAATATTGTTGCAGTGATAAATAGCAGGCGAGCTCTGTTTAATGAATAATGCTATTGGCTCTAATTCCTCATTAAGACCCTAAAGATGAAGAGTGGGGAGAGGAAATATGTGTATTGTTGTTGTCGTCCCCCTCCCCGCTCTACCCCAAATGAAACTCAGAAGGCAGGAGATACCAACATCTTCCCAAATTAAGTCGATTCAAATTACTGCGTTACACAGCTGGTGTGCAGTCTGGGGCGTCCTGTGAAACCAATTAACGTCGAGGGTTAAGTCTTGATAAAGTAACATAGGCAGAGTTAGGAATAAGATGGAAGAGTTAAGAGTGTTATGTGATCAGTCTGAGCTCCACGGGATAAAGTAGGTCCTCCTTCATGCAGCAAAAAAAAAGAAGAAAAAAATCCCAAAGACAGAAATCTAATTGAAGAAATGTGTCGGTGTTATGTGAGGTGATTTGGAGTTTCCACAGCAAACTAAATCCAGTCTGATCTGCGGCTCGAATTATCCTCATACTTGCATGGAGAGGTCTGTTTTCCTTCACGATACAGTCGCTTGTTTAAAGAAACCTCTGAAGCTGTACAGCGGGCGAGCGACGTGACCTCACCCCACGGTTTTTCTTCTGCGTTTTCATATGTAAACAAGTCGTTGTTGAGACGGCGGCCGTGAGCGTGAGCCCGGCTGACTTTGACGTTTAACGTTGTACGATTTAAACGGTGGCGTGGAAATGTTTGTCAGGCAAAACTATCAGACGTGACCGAGGGAGCGTTTCCGTGGACACTTCAGTCATACTAAGAACTAAGTGGCTGCTGTAGCACGTGGAAAAACAACCACATTTTTATATCTAAATGTTTTTCTTAAAATATGTTGCTGTATTTTGTAGAATTGCATATTCCAAGTGTTAAAAACCAAAGCAATTAAACTGGTTTACTCGCAATGTGTTCTTTTCTTTTAATTCAAGTTCAGCTTCATTTTGAATATGAAAATGCAAATTAATGCAAGGTCACTTTTGTGATTTTAGTGCCCTCTAATGTTCAAAAACATAACAAGAAATGAACACAACTATAATTATTATAATAGTAAAGCACAGGCTACTCTGAGGGGCTGGAATGGGCCCCCCTGCCCTATAAAGGCTTTGGCCGGCCCTGGTCTCGCTCCTGTCTCTCTGGGCCAGCACAATGTTGCCGTTGCCTCCATCTGTCTTGACATAAAATGAATCGTACAATGCTGGAATGTCACCAGGTGACACGAGATCCAAACACTGCTGTAACGAGAAACACGAAGAGAGTCGTGTGGAGCTTCGTCCGCGTTGTGTGAACTCATCTGGTTTGAATGGAGCAGACGTGTGTTTATATTAAAAGTTACACACTACAGGGTGAGGGGGGCTGCATGCTGAAAGCCCTGAAGAAGACTGAGATGTCTTAAGACATGAACTATCTGACACAAGGCTTAATTGTGTGGAGGGAGATGAAAGGATTTAAGGATGTGTATTAGAGCCTCCAATGCTTTGAATTATGAGAAAAGCAGGATCTGGGGATTCTGGAATTTCACTCAAATGAAGAAGTAGAAGTGAGGACATCTCAGCATCTGCTGCTTACATTCTTCTCTGTCTCAGGAGTCAAACTTTATGGAGGTGGAATACTGAACCACTGTTGTGCCTCTTTAAGTCTTTTTGCATTTATAATTTCTTTGACTTAAACTCATAAATTTTTTAATCAATTAAAAATTAAAAAATAACATTGATTTATTAAGTGCAACAAGGATTGCAGAGGCAGAATCTGTCACATTATTGTGGCTCTACAGTGGTGTGTGCACTCATTTCAGGGCACAGGGGCTCACGTGAAAAAGGGCACCCCCTCAAAATTATCTTATACTTACTTACATATTTATTAATTTTAATTACCATATACTTATGCCAATGTTCAATAGCCCTTATCAACAAGTTTCTCTTTTACTAAATGAATGTGTAAAAAAATGCAATTTTGGGGCATTCTTACACAGTTAATTGACAATTCATGCTAAGGGCCACACACAAAGATAAAATGAAAAGAGAAATGAATAAAGAAAATTCTAAAATGGGCGCTTATTTGGTCAGAGGGCAAAAGGGCAGATGCTTGAGCACCACCTGGGGTCTATCTTTTCACATCAATGCGGTTCCTCTGTCTGTCCCTGACGGCTTCTGTGCTAAAACAGCAGCTTCAAAAACCAATCACCACCGACAAACACAGTCTGAGCTGGATATTCTAATATTTATGTTGTCCCATGATAAATCAGAGTCTTCTTCTTCAAAGTGTACGGGGAAAGTCTTACACACCACATGAGCTATCACAGCCCGCCTGAAGCCTTATTTATTTTTCCAGGCAAATGTCAAGGCCAGGACAAACATAATAGTATAATATTCTGTATACAGTGAGCGGATGACATCACCGTTAGCAACAGCCAAGAGGGAGATCACACAAGACTGGAAAACCACTTGTCTGATCATCATGTGGCAGCTGCTCAGAAACACACACACACACACACACACACATACACACCGTGGGATACAATTACCTATGTATACATATATGTATATATATATATATATATACATATATATGTATATGTATATATGTATACATAAATATACATATATATGTGTATATATAAATACATATAGAGACAAATGCATAGATATATATATATTTATTATATATACATATATATATATATGCCTTTGCCTCTCATACAATCTACACATGACACATATGGAGACCATGAAGGATTACTGGTGTCTGATACATCTGTTTTTGTGTCCTGGGTCACAGAAATTGACAACTTCCAGTGGCACATACATAAACAGCTAATAATCTCCACAGAAAACTGGTGTTTGTGTATTTGGTGAGATGGAACATCCGCCTCAGGGGGGGGGGGGGGAGCTAACTCAACCCTGACACTGATTGACAGATGCCTCCAGAGCATTCTGACTAAACTCACATGTAACTGCAATGTTTGGCACAAATTCACCATATAGCCTTTCCTTAAATACATTTAAGGCGAGAGAAAGAGGTGAGCACGCCGCTCTAAGTAGGAGAATAACAAGTGGAGATAATCCCATGTGAGTCCTGTCCTGAATTCTGTATCATTTTTACTGATGAGCTTCTTGGGCAGCTGCCATGTCAGCAAGGATGTGCGTAAACAAATAATTATTCATACTAATAATCTCCCATATTCATGTGCAAATAAGTTCCCTTCCTGGAATCTAAGCAGCTACATTCAAGGTTGTATGTGGGAGGTTCGCCTAACTCTGTCTGACTTGACTCATTTGTTGCCAAAAAAAAAGAAGAAGAAGAAAGAAAAAGAATTTATCTTAGGGTCAAGGATTTGAGAGCTATATATCCTGATTCTGTACAGAGCAGAGCCTTTTGTGACTCATTTTGAGACCTACCAGCACTGCATTCAAATGTGTGTTGTCACAAAGCTCACAGGAAATATTGGTTTCCCACTGAGGTTGAATGTGGATCAGATATATCCGATTTTCTAGGACACTTCTGAGCCAATTCAAAGCAATAAATAAATACAATCTAATATTTTCAGATTACCCAAAAAGAATGTTGAGAGTGACCTCATTCCCAAAAAAATAAGGATGATTACAGATTAGTGTACTTCTTTGAGATGTTGCAGGATTTCCTTGAATAACACAAATAAATCACCTGTGTAAGAACGGGATACGCTGGAGCTGCTGTGCGTAATTACGCACGAAAAAAGTTTGTTGCCCAAACTATGTAACTAAAGGTCTCTAAAGGAAGTTAAAATAATTCAGGTGAAAATCTCCATGCACCTTACACGCTGCTAGGCCTATGCACAGCGCGTGTTTGTATGTGTCTATAAATAGTCTACAGAAAGTTCCACATCAGAGAAAAGTGTAATGAGAGTAGGCAAGATCTCCATGTGGGTAAAACGACAGAAGGCAGTGGGCAAGCGGCGGTGACCTGAGAGGGCTGGACACTCATTTGGCCAATAGGATTACAAGAACCTTTGGCAATATTTTAAGTGATAATTATAATTAAGTTGTTGCAGCAGAAACATTTTAATTTGCATTTCAAATTTTAGCATTGAGGTAAATTCTCCACGTTGAAAATTAACCTTAATAACAACGCAACTGTGACAGTAAAGACACACAGGTACACACACACACACACACACAAACACACACACACACACATACACACACACACACACGGACAACCTCAGCTCACTAAAGTTCTTTTCTATGTGCTTTTCTGCATTAAATCACAACAATGAATGTGAAGGCTGACTGCATAAATGAGAAAATTATTGGTTTACATAGCACGTACCATTGTGGTGTGGGGAAATGTGCCAACACTCTCAAAGACCCATTTCCACTCTGAAAAGTTCGGCTTCCAAAAAAAAAAAAAAAAAAAAAAAGTGTGTGGGAGAGAGAGAGAACGCTGCTCGGGTTCTTGTTCAGCTGGGCCTTATACCGGAAGCAAAACAGCACTAATACGCGGCCTGTTGTCCGGTAAACATTTTATTTTGGAAATTTGGAGTCAGATCTTCTCGGAGGACGGAGCTGTGTAATCCAATTCTTCTGCTTCTTCATGCAAAGTGTTTATGTTCGGGTTCAACTTATGACGTCCCCATGAAAATCGGCGGTGCGCCACGCTCTCTCTCACCCTCTCTCGCTCTCTCTCTTTCCACTCTGCCCCGGTGCTGTAAAGTCCACGGAGTGGCCGCGCGCTCTGCGCCACCGACACAGTCACCGTCTGATCCCGAGTGACAGAGCAGGAGTGAGGCTGCTGCTGTGCGCCGACAGTGAGTATATCCTGCGCTCGCACCAAATCAGCTGTTGCTCCTTCAGAGACGACGACGACGCCGCGCGCTTTCCTCCGTGTACATGCTTCTCCTGCTGCTGCTGCTGCTGCTGCGCGTGGAAAAAAGTGTGGAGTTCCTCCTCGCTGCTTCCTCCACCTGCTCCTCAGTGTCCGCTCAAAGTCGCAGAGAAGAACGACGAGTGAACCAAAACACACCAGAGCGGCGCTGCAGCGCTCAGTTGGTGAGAGTGTACGCGGGGACTTTAGTGGGCAATGTCACGCCGGGGACTGTGCGCAGCCTGTAGGCAGGACACAATAACAAGAAGGTGAAATCCACGTCTCTCCCCGTGTGTGTGTGTGTGTGTGTGTGTGTGTGTGTAAAACACAAATGCTGGAGGTGAGATACGGCGCGGCCGCACACGCACGCACGCACCAGTAAGAAGGACGCGCGGTGTCCTGTGGCCTTTGCCGGTGAAGCGCAGCGCAGCGCAGCGCGGGAGTGTGGTGAATTATTAATAACCAGAGCGGTTCACAGTCTGTCGTGTTGTTCAGTGAGTAAGCAGGGCGGCAGCTGGGGGTTTAGAGGAATTAAATACGGGCTCAGAGTAAAGCGCGGACGCAGGGGATTAATAGATCTCACCGGCAACAGTGTACAGGGGCAGCCCGGGGCCGGTAAGAGAGCGAGAGAGGGAGAGAGAGAGAGGGAGAGAGGGAGAGAGGGGAGGTATGGCGGTGAAGGTGGTGGCACTTTATCACAAACTCTACATATTTGTCTGAAATTAGAGCTGAAAACCTTCCATCTTTAGTCCAAATTCAGCAGGTGGAGGCGCGTGGTCAAACATGACCTCCAGCTGGTGACCAACAGAAACTTACACTGTCACACACACAGGCGTATTATGGAATTATATATATTGTCAAATTAATATTATTGTTATTATTTAATAAACAATACACTTTATATTAGTTGTATCCCAATTAAAATCACAATAACAAAATGTTCCATCCACTGTAACAACCTGGAGATATTCTTTTCTTCAATAACAACATAAAGGTTTAATATTGATCAATGAACTGTGCAAACACACTTTGACTTCAGATCTGTCACGTGTTTCTCTGTGTGACAGCAAGTTTAAAACCACAATGAACAGTTTTTTTTACTACACCTTTCACTAAATGAAGCCAAATCCAGTCTTTAAAGGTGCAGTGTGTAAAATCTAGCAAATATCTGAATATCCCTCATCTCACCCTTCCCCTCTGTTCGCTGGAGAATCATCACATGTATGTAGAGAATCATTTAGCATCAACAATGCAAAGATGATTAGTTTATTCATGGTGGTCCCAAAATGGTGGCCTCTGTAAAGCTGATATGAATATAAGCGGCTCATACTGGGGGAATCAAAAATACCATTTTATACAGTCAGTCATTGTAAACCTATAAAATGAAGTTTTTTTTTATTGTTATTATTTTTTTGTAATGTCTGCCAAATAAAATAAAAATAAATATTTCACACACTGGACCTTTAATTACAGAACATATGTGCATTTCCCATGAACATACAGTGGGGGATGCTGAATGTGTTGGAGACAGTATCACACAGTATTGTAGTATAGTAATAATAATGAAAATAATAATAATAATAATAATAATAGCAACAACAATAATAATAATCATGAGAATAATAATGGTAATAATAACAATAATAATAATAATAATACTAGAAAACAGTAATACAATGGCTGGATATGCTGTTTCAGCATTCCCAACTAATCATTTGACATTTATCATGATAATTATCAGTATCATTATATCAAAACATTTGATTGTAATGATGTTTATGGCCATTTCACTCAGTCATATCCACCTCTCTGAGAAGAGAAATGTTCACTTAAGCTTGAATCAGATATGAAAACATGTCATATTGAGCCACTTAATTGAAAACTAATTGAGATCAATTATAATTATTATTGTTTGTTGATTTGACTGCAGAAGCATTATTCGTTTTGTTTAGGGAGATGGAACATTTTAATTGTATTTGTGGGCAAAAAAAGGTTTAAATGAATATGTAGGTACACATTTAACTGACTGCTTGTTAAATGTGCATTAATATAGACAAACTGCAGATGAATGCATCATGGAGTTGCATCCATTTGAATTTTTGACACAATAATCGTGATTGAATCATAACTGTGAAGATGCACAGCCTTAAAATATACAGATTTAATTCTGATAAATGAAAGATAATCAGACTAAGATAAGAATAATAATATAATATAATATATATAAGAATAATATAAGAATAAAGTCCTATGTTATGTTGGTCATCACTGCTCTCAGTGACAAACCTTCATCCATAAACACTGTTGGAGCTTCTGCTGAGTTACACGCAGGTGTGTTCATTAGGTCAGGAAAACTCAGACCGTTTATGGGAAACGCAGCCTTTTTCGGAAGTGCGCAACCGCAGACGTCACGCGGCGGCACGATGAGCAGCGTCAGAACGAGTCCACCTGCGGCCAATTTAGCGCGCGCCGCTTCAACTTTAACACTTTACAAACAGAGTAATGAGAAGCTGATGTGAAGAGAGAGACAGAGAGAGAGAGAGACAGAGAGAGAGAGAGAGAGAGACAGAGAGAGAGAGACATCTCACTGACAGTGAAGCAGCTTCACTGTCTCCTCTGCTCACACACACACAGAGACACGTGTAAATATTATATTGGAATTGTTTCCGTGAAACATTATAGGCAAACAGATTATATATGTTTACAGCCGCGCTTCCAAAATAAGGCCATATTTATTTAGACCAGTAAAGAAAAAAAGAAAGAAAAGGAATACATGCAATTCAGATGGCGATATTTAGGATTTTTGACTTTACATGGATTGGAAAAACATCTACATATATAAGTTTGTAATTGAGTCAGTATTTCTAACAAAAAACACGTTTTTCTTTGACAATATTATCAGTTATAATCATCAGAGAACTGGTGCATGTTGTCCTCCTTCAATTTGCTCTGAGCCAACGTGAAGTTAAACATATAAGAGACTTTCTTCATTTTCATTATTTTTACATAATAAAAGTCAAAGAAGCGAAGAATATGAGACTAATGTTGGTTTTAAAGTGGTTTTCAAACACACATAATTGCACATGACAGATAATTAAGTGATCTAGTAACTGTTTAATCGTTTTGACTAAAGTACTAACACTAATATTAATGCTACCACTAACAATAACACTAATAATAATAATCAAATAATAATAATAATAATGATAACACTAGGAAGTGGGGCTGATTTTATTGGTATATTTTTATATACTGTTCCCCTATAAGACATTAAACATGTGCAGAGATTATTAATGATTTTATTGGATTCAGTAAATCAAAATTAAGGCTGAAATTGATATTTAAATATCTGCCATTAATTATTTAGACACTGTATAACGTGCGTGTGTGTGAGAGAGAGAAAGGGTGTGTGTGTGTGTGTGTGGCCTTTTCACGTGAGCGGCCTGCACAGTCTTCACGACACAAGGCCTCTGTGTGTGTGTGTGTGTGTGTGTGTGTGTGTGTGTGTGTGTGTGCGTAATCACTTATGAGAGAATATTATATTCTTCATTTTTGCATTTAATCAGACTGAAAAAAACGTGTTAAAATTGTAAATGATTACATAAAAAACACACAAACACACATCTCTTTATATTGAGAGTGTTACACTATAACACGCACCTCTGCTCTATACACGCAGTCAGACATGTTATTAAATATTGAGGAGAAAAATGTGAATAATTACATGTTGTATTTACACACACACACACACACACACACACACACACACACACACAGAGAGAGAGACTAAACGCACCTGTGATTGTATCAGTCATTTATACTTGAACACACAGACATTTGTAGGACTGGACTTCTGCGTGAAGTTCAAAGAGTTCAACCACTGACCCGAAAAATAGGTCACGGAGCCCTGACAGCGTCTCCAACATCTCTACAGCCGCTTATGTCGCCTGGTTACGCACGGATGAGTGGACTGGTCATTTTCTCACTGTTATAAAGTGTCACTGTTCACCGTTTTTCTTGCATTTATAAAACCTCTCTCAGTCTAATTGTGGTCAGAATCTATACCGTCCCACAGTCTGCACAGTCTGCACATTTGACCCGCACGCGCAGGTCTATATCGTCCCAAACAGCACGGACTCTTTTACAAACTCCTTTCTTTAGTCTGTCTCCTGTCCAGCTCCTATAGGCCACCGTCTCTGCCTGGAGGTTTACACAAAGTGAGAAACAAAAGTTCCACTTGGCAACGGCCTGTCGAGGAATGCTGCTGACCTTGGCACCGCCACTGGAACCGCGGCCCGATTCTCCCGTTTCTTATATGGTTTGAATTAAGACGCATTCGACCTGCGCCAACTTCCACGAGGTGCAAAGCCCGACGGTTAAAGATGCAGGAGCTGGAGCTGGAGCTGGGGTCTGTTTGTGACTGAGCCAAAGAGCCGCGACAGTCCATGACATGACGTTTGGACGCATAAGAAACATTACAGCTAAATTCACTGGCTGCAGCATGAGAAGTGACCAGTGAAGGCTCACGGTTATATAAGAGCGTGTTAAATGTATGGATAAAGTCAAAATAAACACATGTGGACGGCTTCTTTTGGCTGTAAGTCATAAATAAAAGTCATACGTTTATATTCTAGGAGCAATGTTAAATTAAAAACATATAAACAGCTAAAGTGCCCTTTAGGTAATGAACCATAAATTACACATTATACATATTTATGGGGTTAACAAAGGTCATCCTGTAATATTTGTATGTTTTACTTTACAATAATGCATAACTTTATATTAACACACAACCAGTGCCGGCTGAAGCTTTTATGGGGCCCTAAGCTGAATTTGATCAGGGGCCCACTGCTTTGGAGTCACTTGTGCTTGATTATTGATATTGATACAAATGTAACAATATCAATTACATGAATTATATTTGTGTTTTTTACATCAATCACTTTTTTTATTGTACAGGGCAGTAAAATCACGAAAGTGGTCTCGTACTAATAAGCACTTTAAAACTGTAAAAGTACTGCAAAAAGAACAATAATAATAATGATGATAATAATGCCTTTAAATTAAGGACACCTTTCAAAGCACTCCAGGCTAAAATACAATAAAAATAAATAAAATACAGGCAGCAAAATTACAATATTCAAAGCATAAATCTTGAGAGCTTAAGACAATGAGAGAGTCTGGATTTAAAGGTGAGAAGAGAGTCAATGTTTTGCGGATGTCGTGTGGGAGAGAGTTCCAGAGACGGGGACTGAGTGGCTGAAAGCCCCGGACCCCATGGTAACAAGCCGGGCAGAGGGTGTAGTGAGTTGGGGGTCAGATGATGATCTTTAACCCTTAGAACACAGAGCGTTTTTCCCAGCACAGCCGAGACAGTTCCACCAACTATAGAAACACACCTGCGCCAAAGGTACTGAAAAGGTTTCAGATCAGATTGAATTTGTGACAATTGGAAATAAGCTCACTCGGCTTGTGTTTATGAACAAAAACAAAAGAAAAACGGTTTAATTTTGTGTGACTTCTGCACGATTATTGCTACTTTATATCACTGCTAAAAATGTGATATAAAATGACTCCTAACTTTGACTCCACAACCAAAACCCCCAAAAAAACGCATTTGTAAAGTCTGAATACGTTACTATGGGTGCACCAGCGGCACAGATCTGTGCTGTGTGAGCTCTAAGGGTTAATATATTAAAATGTGTTTGTTAGCTGTGCACACATTATATATATTTGTATGTTAAGACTCTTAGCAATAATGACCATACAGTAATATTACTGCATTTTCATTTAAAAAACAGGTTAAAGGTGTAAAGCACCTTAGTCTTGAACAACAGCACGACCCCGGGCTCTCTCAGTAATTATTATTATGAGTCAAAACTGTGTTATTTCATGTTTGTTACACCAGGTTTTATTCAAGTGCACACATGTCGTATGAGTTCAACTCACTGACAGCTTAATAATATGTAACGTTCAGTCGCATCATTCCCATTAAAATCATCACTAAATTTGACAGACATAAAATAAAAACATGCCCTGCACAGAAGTGTAAATGTAAAGTATCTTGACTGCATTTACACTGTCACACAAAGGACGAGGGGAAACAATGACCTCATACAAACAGACACATTGCAACTGACCAGATGAACCACAGGAAAAAAATCAGCTCATTGTGTATTTGACCTCAATGTAAGTGATTCATTAAGAGTCCTATTAAAATGTGGTCGCCTGTGGTTTGATGTTCACAAAAACAATGAAACACATTTGAATCCGTTGTAGGAGGTTCTGTAACGGTTGACCTGTGATCTCAGATTTATATTTGATGAAACAGAAGTGGACAAACAGACAGAGAGACAATTCAAACTGTACTGTGATCATGTAAATAAATAAACAGCAGTCTCACACACACACAGGCTGTATTTATTCAACTGAATCACTGATTATATGTAAAAAAGTAGCCTAATGGAGACCACAGTGGTCTCTGGAGACTGACAGTTTAAAGGTGATGGGAAGCTGCTGCCATTTTAAACGTCTTCTATGATGAGAAAGAGAAACCAAGGCTTGGTGAACGTGTCCTTTCACAATGGGAATTTACGTTCACATACACATATTCATGCAGATTAAAAATGCCAAACAGCTGCTGATAATTAAAAAATATTCCAATATCAACAAACAAAAGTCTTTGTTACCTCCGCTAACTTATGTCTATATTTATTTGACATAATGACACATTATTATCTCACGTCACCTCGGTCTGATGCTCAGAAAACCCTCCAGAGGATTTGATTCCTTTGACATAAAAGTGGATCGTACTTTAATATAAATGGGCTTGAAATAATCCCTGACTGACATGACTTTTCACATAAACTCTTGATGTTGAAATACTGACTGATTCATGTATAACTGAAGCCCCGCGGGCCTTTGAAATACAGGTGCAGGCTTCATTAGCTGAAGTTTACTTAATTACTGAAAAAACCGGAGAAAGTGCGGTGGCCCTTTGTACATGAAGGGAGGCAAACACTGAGGAGCAGGATTAGACTTGAAGCCACCGTACTTCAAATATACAAGTGTGCACTGAGCGGAGAACAAAGCTTCTCTTTTTCTCGCTCTGGTTTTTTTTCGATTAATCCTGCCTTTGATTATAGATTTCATATAGATACATAGATATTACATAGGAGAAGGAACGACTGTCTGATCTACACTTTATGTTACAGAATAACCACATTTACTTTGTTTCTTATTATACAGATGAGATATTTGCTCTGTATACACTCTGAGTGCAATTTTTAGACATCACCATAGGGTATTGTAACTGACACACACACACACACACACGGCCAACACAGCCACCTGCAGGCTGAGCGGTGAGATTAACAACACCTGATGGAGACGGCCGATTGGAGGAGCCTCAGGCCCTGCAAACAGCTGATTGGCTGAGCGGAGGATCTGGCTAACTGATGCTGGGCAGTGTGTGTGTGTGTGTGTGTGTGTGTGTCTCTGAGGGTATCCCACACTCCCCTGCCTTATCAGGCAGCTCCACGGCACTGCTGGAGGAGCGCTGCTCTCAGGAGGGCAGGCCTACCAGCACACTGCTTATCTTCTAGCAGCAAGGAGGGTTTATAGGTCTGATTAACTCACTGTTTGTATGTGTCGTGTTTATGAGAAAAGAAGAGAGAGAGCCGGGGTGTATTATTGTGCATTGTACCCTAATGTGTTTGTGTGTGTTTGCAGTGGTGGCTGGGTATGGATGGGGATATATGTATGTGTGTGTGTGTGTGTGTGTGTGTGAGAAAGGTGTTCACTCAGGCAGTATGTTTACATGACTTGAATTTAATTATTCTGTTCGTTCTACTTAAAAACACATGGAACTAAAATTTGGACTAAATGACATTTCTCAAAGTCAGATTAACACTTTATTCTCTACGTGTGTGAGAGTCACAGGGCTGCTGGTGCCAATCCCAGCTGACATCATCGGGCAAAAGGCAGGGCACACCCTGGACAGGTCGCTACACAATCGCAGGGCCGACATAGAGAGACGAACGACCATTACGTGTCCATTTAACATCTGAGAAAACACACGCACACACAGGTGATGCACACACATGCAAACTCCACACAGAAAGGCCCGGACTGGACCCCAACCGGCCTATAGGAGCTCTACTCATGTTCCACAGTCCCTGCCACCAGCTGAAATGTAGCAGGTATACAGAAGAAGAAGACGACGACAACAGCAAGAGAAACATTGTGAAATCCAGGCTGACACATGAGCATCATCCCAGGTCTATGCACCAACTAGCAACCAGCTAAAGCTACTTTGTTCCACATAACAGGTCAACTGGAAAAATGCCTCATATTAACCCTCTTATGATATTTTGATTTTATGGCTTTAGAATTGTCAAACAAAAAAGTTCAGTGAGTCAGTTCTTCTGCCCCTTTTTTTCCAAGATAACTTTCACTTTCACTTTAAATGGTCCCTCTAAGCTCTGTTTCTCTGCTTTTCCGGTAGTTTTTGAATATCACAAACGGTCCCGGAGTTACGTTAATGAGAAGTATGCATGGCAAATATTAACAGAAGCTGAAAAGGGGGCATACCACCATCTAGCGCCACCTAGCGCAGGTGACACACTTCCCTGCTACTGAGTGCTTGGTGAACCCCACAGTGAGTGATCACACACACACACACACACACACAGGTAAGTCTCACAGAGACACAGCACACCTGAGAGACACGCGTCAGTGTCCTGCACGTCAAACCTCCGAACTTTCAGACGCACAAAAATGTTCAACAACATCAAGCTGCAGCATTTGTCACCGGGACGACTGGAGCGCACACTCCTCCCCAGCAGAGTGGAGCCCAGTGATATGATTGGCTCTGGTGCTGGTCCAGCCAGTGCAGAGAGTGGCATCATCTGAGGGGGAGGGAGGAGAAAAGGAAGATGATGGTCGACACCTCCCCAACACAAAACCCACAGGGGGAAGCAGGACTGCTGCAGGACTGCTATAATCTGTTTTTCTGGCTCTCCATGAAAGGGAGAGGAAGAGCCACCAGAGCCTCAGTCCGCTCAGATCTCCTGCCCCTCACCCCCAACTGTCTATCTACCATCTCCTCCATCTCACTTTCTCTCTTTCTCTCTGCCCCTGTCTTGTTGCTGCACCTTATCCTCTGCTTCACTCGCTCATCCAGGACACACGTGCGGTCACGCTTCACCACTCGCAGATTTGTGTATCTTCTCTCGCTCTTACAACGGTTGCTTTTGAGATCGACTTGTGTTTTTTGTTCATACGACGTTGGTGTCAATCTCCCACAGATTTGACCAGCACCATGACAGTTTATGAAATGACAGATGACACGTAGATGATACTAGCTGTAAATCACAGTGTCCACTCATGTGTACCATACTTTATTATTTTCCTATAAGTGAGAACATCCATCCATCTTCTACCACTTTACCACAGCTGACATAGACAGGGTGACACCCTGGACAGTCCATCAGAGGCTCACACACAAACAACCATTCATTCTCACACCGACGGTCAATTTAGAGTGTCCAGTTTACTTAATCCCCTAATCTGCATGTTTTTGGACTGTGGGAGGAAACCGGAGAACCTGGAGGAAACCCACGCACACACGGGTCACCACGGGTCACCACACCCAGATTCTAATAGTTCAACCGTGTGGCCCTAAATGGCCGCTCTGGTGGACACACAGTTGAGGGTACACAATCCGAGCGGTGGCTCCCCAAATGTCACAGTGTAATTGCTACTGAGTGGATTACGTTGAAATGTGTGAGATTGATAATCCTCAGTGGATGAATCCGTCTGATTTTAGTGATCCCTGGCTCTTCATTTAGCACCAGGTTTTTGCCTTTTTCTTATAAAATACATTTTCCACTTCTCTTTTGGCATCTACTGGATGAGATTGGCACTAAAATGCACAGACATATTTATGGTTCCCAGAGGATGAATATTACCGACTCTCTGTAGCGCCACAATGAGAATGACATTTATAGTTTGGAGTAAAATATCTCAGCCAATCCTGAATGGACTGGGATTATATGACGATCCCCTGACTTCTTCCACCATCAGGTCAAAAACTGTTATTTTACTTTGGTTGGAGGCCAAATCCCCGCTAAACAATGACACCATAAGCTGCAGTCTGCAGCATAGTTAGAAAAGTGAATGATTATCAAGTTTAATTTACAGGAAGTTAAATATTTTGGGATGGCAGCTCTTTGTCCTGAGCTCCTCCCACCACATGAGCACTTACAGACACACTAATATAATACACAACACATGAAAAGAGGGAATATATACACCTCTGAAATGTTCTACCTATATTTTCATTCATTTATATAAATATTTTTATATTAAATATTTTAACTTAAAGAAATCCATGTATCATTAAAGGGTTTTTATATTTCTGCCACTTATAGACTCTCCTGAATAATGAAGGAAAGTCATTATAATGACTTTGAATTGACTATTTCTTGCTTTTCTTGCTTGTATTTATATTTTTTGACTCATTTCCTTCCTGCCTACCACAGCTTTAAGGATCTACTGCAGCATAACAGTGTTTTTCCGCTCAGTTAACTGATAAATTGTCATTATTTTCACGTTCTCTGTGATATTTTACACACAGCACAATTAGGTACAAAAGTACAAAATGTCCCCGTTGTGTTCCCCATCTTTAATATGCACTCCTCCTTTCCTTCACCAATTCCTTTAAGGCCCTCTCCCTCCTGTGCTCCCTCTTTCTCATCTCTGAAAGATTGGGAGGGGTATTCTGCCTGCTCCCCCCTCCGCTGTCTCCGTCTGCCTCCATCATTTCCCATCCTCTTCAATTTCCCCTCACTCCCTGTCCTTCCTTCCTCTCTGTTTCCTCCATCCTTTCCTTTCCTTTCCTTTCGCTCAACCTACACAGAGCCCCCCCCCCCCCCCCCACACCCACATTTGCGAATGGGTGGAGTCTATTCTGTGGTGCCATTTTCTGTTTGGTAGTTCATCCAAGAGAACATGAATATTCATGACTAATCTGCTCTGCACCCTCCTCCTCCTCCTCCTCCTCCTCCTCCTCCACCACCACCACCCTCGCTCACCCTGCAGTTGAAGGCAACACTTGGTAGTGGCACATGGCGAGACAGCTGTTGCAAACCAAGCCAGGCATCTGTGCAGTGGGAAGAGGATGAGGGAAAGAGAGATGGAGAGGCAGAAAGCAAGCAAGAGATGATGCGCTTAGAAAGAGATAAAAAAGACAAGGGTGTGGAAACAGAGAGGGGGAAAGACGGAGACATATATGCAGACATGGAGAGGACAGTGTGGCATGGGCAGGGTTTTTTTTTTGTGGGCATCTGGGTGAAGGAAAGCCAGACAGACAGAAGGAACGGGGCGGTTGCAGGGTCATGTGGGTGAAAGGAAGGGGATGAGCCAGACGGAGGCAAATGGGCACTGATGGGAGGTTCTGTCTGGGGACGGGGAGGAAGACAGATTGAAAGAAGATGGGTGAGAGTGAGACAGCAAGGGAGGGGAGGCAGGATCATAAGAGAGAACCTGAAAGGAGACAGCAGGGGAGAAGAGACGATGGAGGGATGTCACACATCTGAATCTAACCTTTGCAAAAAAGACAAAAAAGAAGCACTGGTTCCTGCATGTGATGAGACAGAGCACTGGTTCCTGACCTGAAGACTGGGACATGTTCTCTGGGTTCTCTGGGTTCCTCCCACAGTCCAAAAGTCATGTTTCAAAGCCATGATGTACAGTGAACAACCTGGTGACCTTGGTGACCCCAGGACAGCTCAGGTCAGCAGATGACCACAGACCTGTTTTTATAGTTTTATTTTAAACAGTAAAAGCTCATCAGATGAGTTAAAATCACTCATTCTTTCTTTTAAAACCAGGTAATAACTTTCATGAGCTGATGCCGTCACATTTTTAAACAACACAAGAAGAAGAAGAAGGCAAGAAGTCAATTGGGTTGCATTCTGACAACTGTACGATCCAATCTATTTGAATATTGTCCACACTCTAATGGGAATTACAGTTAGAACAATACAGACTTTTGTCTTCTGTAATTTCATCTCAGCCTCTTTTATCTCGCAACTACATGGCTATGCAGTAAAAAGTGAAGCAGCTTTTTAAATCAGTTTCCAAAACTTTATTTATGGCGCCAACTTTTCAAAGACAAACAAATCGTGACCCAAATCACGATATAAATCTTGGCAAGAGCAAATTTGTGCATAAAGTTTACATCCATACCTGTAACAGCAAATATCACTATGAACTGCTAAGTACTGCTAAGTATGTATGAGTTAAAACATAAAAAGTTTGGGAATCTTCTGCAACTTTGTTCGAGGACCCGTGACCCATCTATGGGTCCAGACCCAGTCTTTGGGAATCACTGGTCTAGACCTCTGTAAGATGTTGATTCTCCAGCTCAATAATTCACCTCTTTCTCTCAGAGAACCCACATCTGAACCCTGATCACTAAAGGCTGCAGCCCTCGTGGAGATCAGGGAGCAGAGACATGTGCACAGACAGAGGGAATGCTCTTCTGTCAGCCGTGCCCAGCCTGTGCCACTCTCCCTCTCACTCACTCTGCCCCCCCCTGCAGCACCCTGTAACCCCTCCACCCTCCCCATCTCCTGCATCCTCACATGGGGCCCCAGTGCTGGCTGCCATCCCTTCCTTTGACCCCCCCCCCCTCCTTCCATCCTACTGTCCTCCACCATCCCCCTCTTCATTCCCACCCAGGCAGAGGGTCTCGCTGCTCTGCCCTACATAGCAGCGAGCGCAGCAGGCTGGTGCTGTGAGGAACCCTCGGGTTTACAAACTGTGTCAGGCCCCGAGACACTTCTATGATCAACCGCCGCGTGAGGGGAAATAATAAAGCTGCTCCTGCTACCAAGAGATGGATGTGATTGATGTTGTCAATATGTGGAATCTAGGATAAACGATGGCGCTTTGATGTCGTCCAAACTGTGGCTGTTTGTGGCACGAAATAAAGGTCAAAAGGGCACATGCAGCGCAGACAGTGCAGCCATAACTTTTGACAATCAAGTGGAACACACACGACGGGACTCACTCAGTGAGTTTACACCATGTAAGAAAAATCAAATAAATATTGTGTTAGTCTGACCCAAACCACACTTTTTCATGTTCGTTTGACTGAGAGTGACGAACACACCCAGATAACGCGAGTGGGAGTCATGTTTACGTCTAATCTGACAAAAACTAGGTGGTCCTCACATGCTCCAAGTGGTCATTTGTCATAACAAATAAAAATAAAACCGATAAGAATCTGAAGCTCCCAGAATGATGATTCTGTGTGCATGGCACCATAATGGACGTGTTTTCAGAGGTTTCACCTGTAAACAGGCTCCTATTGGATGACAGTAGCTGTCAATCACCCCTATTATTTGCTTTATCATCTCTTCTCCAATAAATGGGAACATCATTTACAAGATTGACATTATGGACCTAGTGATCGATGTTTACTTACATTATAAACGTATATTATAAACTAAGTGGAAGTAGAAGCTCATTGACTCACAGACTTCCATTCAAACTGAGTTCTCCTCGCAACCAGTGCAGTCACCCTCTTATTTGCTATTCAATATACAGTATTTTCATTTCCTGGTTGGCTTCAGAAGACTATGTTCTTTTATTTTTTTATAATAAGTCTATGGCTTTGACCAAGAAATAATAGAAGTATATATATAAACACTGAAGACCCCAATGTCACATTTTCTGGACCATCAATTCAGTTGTTATGGAACAGTTTAGTGAAGATCATATCAAAAACACTGGATCTTAATATCACATCCCTTAACCTTGGACATCGCTGAGGACGACACAACACAAAAAAAATGTCGCTTAGCTCCTGCAGATCTTGCTGGCAGGAAGTAAAAAAAGCCATCACCAAACGCTGGTTCCAGAAGAAGTGCCCCACTGCTGGCATGGTCGTTGATATTGTTAATTATCTACAGCTTTTAGAACAGATGACCCACTCGTTACGCCTCCAGAAAGAAACGGGAGAGGAAACGCTGGAGAAAATGCTGCAATTATTTAGCCAATAAATCACATCTTCCACAATCATGGCACATGCAATGTGTTAGCATTGAGCTAAAAGACCTCAGGATTGATCACCCCGTGATGTCTTTGTGCATTTTTCATTGTCCCCGTATCTTGAAGGATATTCATGAATAAAAAGTATAATACACTGTGAATCACAACCATGACTGAGTCTGAAGGAAACTTTGAAAAAAAACAAGGAATGGTTTAAATTAGCAGTGCTCATGGGGTAAAAAAGTGTCTGTCGTGGGCTCAAAAGTTTACCATGGCCTTAATAAAATTCTGAATCATGTCCTCTGGTGGCACAAACAGGTTTTAATTACAAACTCTCATCCTTTGGGATACGTCCCACATATCTTTGATGAGTCAATCACTCAAATTATGCCGTGATTAGAAAACCAAGGGAAATTTCAGTCACACTCCGAGAGCTCGAAGAAATTTTCCAACTGTACAAGCAAAAATTTGTCGAAATATGTTGATATATCGCCAAAAAAAAGCACATTACAGTTTCCTGTATCATAATTTCTTAACTTTTCCTGATTTCTCAGTGACTTAAGGTACCAAACACCTTGCACACAAACAGCCATTTTCACATGCAGCGTACACAACATGGAATCATGATGTCACAGCAGTTCAGAGGGTTATTTCCAAACACAACAAGAGCAAAAACACAGCAGAGGAAATGACACAAAGAACAGAAACAGACAGACTGATCAATGAGGGAGAGAGAGCGAGAGAGAGGGAGAGGGAGAGGGAGCGGGAGGGAGCATCTATCCTACCATCCACCATGACCTGGCAGAGAGGTCATAACACAGCTGCCACCTGTGCTCGGGGTCACTCTGCTTCTCCCACGCCATTCCACACACGCTTCCACGCCAGACTCCTCCTCCTGGGACTGCTGATAAATATTTAATTATATAAAACACGGTCAGTGAGGGGAGAAAACTTGGTCGGAGTCACAGAACCGGGAGCTGTCTGATGCTACAGCACGAGTGATGGAGATGCTGTGTGTGTGTGTGTACACTGTTTGTAGGCTTCTTTGTGTGTGTGTGTGTGTGTGTGTGTGTGTGTGTAAGGACAGGGGACTCAGACACAGAAATGCCACCGAGCCCTCTCCAAGCAGCTGTGCCTCTTGCTTCACCGGTCCAACATGGCGACCGTTGCCATGTGTGGACTCACTGAGCCTCCAAACTCTGCACCAAACACACACGCGAGGGCACGCCGGTGCGAGACGGCGTTCTCGTATCACTGCGCCGCGTATACGACCGACACTTTTCACAAGTCAAACACAATACTCTGGACCTGCTGTGCACTGCACTGATATACATGTTCCAGGAGGCCCCGGGCCAAGCTCAGATGTGTGAGCCAGGCGACTGAAGGGGGTTCCACAGGACACTCACCATGGCAGGTCACAGACAGTGAAAACAACACTGTTTTCTCCCTCACGCTCCTTTTATCTGCTTCTTTATTCATTCATTTGTTTGTGCCTGGTTACTTCACAATTCATTAACTCTCTATAAAACAACAATAGACCTCGGGCAGGTTAGCACTCTTGCTGCAGCAGCAAGGAGTCCCGGGTTTGTGACTCAGGCGGAACAAGAGCCTTTCTGCACGGAGTTTGTATGTGTGTGGGTTTTCTCTGGGTTCTCCGGTGGATGGTTGTTTGTGGTCCTGTGATGGACTGGCGACCTGTCCATCAAACCTATGTCAGCTGGGATTGGCACCAGCGCCCCCCGTGACTCTGATGTGAGTGAGTGAGTTAGACCTTGAGCAACCTAAACTCAGTACACAGGTCAATGAGATCTACTTTTCCCTAAGCAGGTCAAAAACTCTCTATTTCAGTATCAGTGCTTTATTTTCAATTATAAATACTGTTCCACAGTGTAGCACTTGTTTTAAAGCCGTGTGTTGTTAATGTTTTCATTCTGTCTCTGTTTGGTCTTTATGAACAGAAATACGATCAGATCTGACTTAAGCTGTGTTTCCATCACGGTACAGTTGGGTTTGGTCCACTATGGTACGGCACAGGCTTGCGTTACGACCGAGAATAGTAAACTATACTTGGTAAGAGAAACGTAAGATATGTGAGGTCGTACCAGCGACGCGACACAACAGAAAACAAGGGCTGCAGTTTGTTGGAATCTTCTTCTTCTTAGTAGTAGAGCGCTATTTAAAGTTGCGTCAACTGCCAATGGGATATTTAAACTGATTGCAAGGGTTGTGGGTGGAGCCATTTTACTCTGGTAGCCCAACGGAAGAGTGCCATAAATGGAACGGTCACGGCTGGATATTTTGGTTCTATTTCTAATGGAAATGCAAAACAAATACGTGCCATGCTGTACCAAACCAAACGGTTCCACTAAATGCACCTGAGAGTCTTAGGGGTCATCACGTTCAGCACCGCGTGCACGCACAAGTACATAATATTCAGCGAAGTCTTTGCCATTTGATACGTGAACCGAGGTCAAGCTGTTCTTTGTTCTCTCTGAAATAAACTCTATCGTATTAATTCATTCAGTGAGGCTGGTCATCTCCTAGTTGCCTAGTAACGACGGACTCAACAGGACCACGACTGCATGCATGTGAACGGCCCCTCAATCAGCAGCGAGTGAACGTGTGCAGCAATGGTTGGACTCTAACGGACAAGTCCAAACACAATTTTAACAGTGCGTCTGCGTGTCAACGCTACATGTAAATAAATACAACAGATGTTTTAAACACCGCGGCATGTGAAAATATACAATACATACATGCAAAGAAAAGTATAACATCTATCAGTCAATAATGCAACCCAGTCACCGCCATTGTATATCACTGCAAACCACAGAGCTCGTGTTTCCACTGACGTTATTCAGCTACACGTCCACGGTCTATAATCCCATGTTGCATCAGGAGTTTAACCACTTTTTGGCAGAAATGAAGAAATGAGAAAATGAGATTAATGATAGTGATTCCCTGGTTATGCACGCGGTTAAGTTTAGGCACAAAAAAAAGCACCTTTGGGGCAAGAAAAAGGATAGTTTTTCTTTTTCTCATGGCATTAATAACAAACCACAGAGTTAAAACACTGTGCAATGATGTCCTCATCTTCTCTGTCAGCTGCCTCATCACACCCTTCATTCTCCTTCATGCACGAGCATCACACGACATCTGTGATCTTTTAACCCCAAAACTCTGCGGAGGTCGACCGGTTAAGTCTTCAGGTCAGAATGTGACGGTGAATTAAAGTCGATATAAAAGCGCGTTCCAATGTGTCACTCCTCGTTTGTGGAACGCTCTGCGTCCGACTGATTCAATTGACTCAGCTCGAGACTCTGTTATTTATTTAGACAAGCTCTTTAGTTGCCTGGTGGCTTGGTTTTTGTTTTGTTATGTTTTGTTTTTTATGGGATGTATTTTAATCGTGTTACTTTCATTTGTCCTTGTCTTGTCTTACGCCACTCTGCACTTTTATTGTGAAAGAACTCCACTGAACAGTGCTGTTGAAATAAAGCTGACTTACGTACTTAAACTTGTTAAACTAGTGTCGTTTATATGTTTTGCAAAGATGTAATGAAGGAAATGTTATAGCGAGACATTTGCTCACATGATGCAGGCGGCTAAAACAATATCATTCCTTTTATTTCTGAAATGAATGTATTCATTTATCATCTATAAGCAGTAAATGTATAATAAAAGGTTTGTGTAATAGAGCTGAAAGTGGTTTTCTTTGGTCCTCTTGTTTTCCTGCATCATTGCACAGCGTGTGTGTGTTGCACTAATCATGTTTTGTTGTCGGTCAATGAGAGAAGACAAGTGCCCGAGTACAATGTGGACTGTTGCTGTTGACCGAATAACAGAAAGAAAGAAAGAAAGAAAGAAAGAAAGAAAGAAAGAAAGAAAGAAAGAAAGAGAGAAAGAGAGAGAGAAAGAGAGAGTTTCCTGCTGCACATTCACATCAGGTCGTGTGTCCATGTGAACCAGAGCTGGATCTGCTGCTGATGAGCGGAGTAAACACGAGGGAAAGTCACTTTCTTCTGTGGCGTAAACAGTTAGTCATTCTCACATGAGGACGGCATTACTGTGGACTTTATTTAGTCACGCCTATTATGGAGAATAAAAAGAAATGTCTGAGAGTAAAATTGGGTTTGTCCCTTTGTTTGAGTTCTGTTCTCAATCCAATGGAACGGTGGGTTTTATCTGATGCATTGTATCCACTGGATCAATCCGCCTGCCTGCAGCGCTGATGCCGTCTCTCTGCTTGTCTCACTGTGTTCTCTGTCTGGTGTCTTACTTTAGTACAATTTTGTGAGAAATCCCTTTGACCAGTTTACTTTTCTTCATACACGTACTGCTCTATTGTTCTGTGTGATGTGTCTGGGAAGTGTCTTTTTTATCTCATGCCAGAAAGAGGATTTTTCCATTTCTATACAAGTGTTAGTGGACAATAAAGTAATCTGAATCTGAATCTAATTCACTAATCGGTCGACGAGCGCTGCCAGTAGAGCTGCAATTCTCTTCAAACTTGACCCGAGCTCTAGAGAATACGAGTCGAGCCCGACCCGAACACGTCAGCCTTTCTATTTTATTTCTGTCTGAACCTGATTTAAACTCAGTGCGGTTGATGTTTGCGTTCCCCTCTCCTGTTACCGTGGTTACTGTTTGCAGAGACGTGCTGTGTAAATGACCATCAACATGCACAGAGATATAAAATATAAGTTGTGACACACGTTCTCAGGCCCAGCCGGCATGACCTGACCTGACCAAACCCAGTCCACCAGGATGTCGATGATCTAATGCAGTGTTTCACAAACCTTTTTAAAGATAAACGACTGCGGCCTTTGACACAAGTTGTTGATGTTACTTCCATTTATGTCTGTTTTTGGTTTCATTTATTTGATTTGATCTGTTTTTATTATGTTTTTTAACCATAATCTTTTAATTTATTTTAGTTGTTTTTGATGCATCTTATCGCATCAAAAACAACTAATTATGTATATATATATATATATATGTATATGTATATGTTTTTATATATATATATATATATATATATATATATATATATATATACACATATAATATAATATGTATACATTATAGAGAACCTGGTTATTGTGGTGTTTGACAGAATAAAAGCTTTCTGTCCCCACCCACCCCTGCACTGCTGATGTATACACACAAACGCTCCCTCCCTCAGCCAGGTCTGATGTTCTTGCTTGACAGAGCCCATTTCCTGACATGTATAAATAATGTGCCATCACTGTTGTTTCACAAAGACCAAACAGAGGCAAAGAGAACGACATCATCAACAAAGTAAAAGTAAAACACTGCAGCTTTTAAGAAAATGTATGTGGAAATGTTTGGAAACCCTTTAATCACTTTAACTCGGCACCGTGTCTATATACAATACACTGTAGATTTCTGCTGTGGAAACACACATTGAAAAGAACATGAAATAAAAACACAAAAAAGCAGAAAAGTAAAAAACGAGACAGACTTGGTTTTGGTGTAGGTGCCTCAGGTCACTTCAGCCAAAGTGTGGAGACATGCCCGTGGGACCTCTGTGTGTACGAGTTCATTACCAGGCCCTGACAGCTTGTGAAGGAGAAAGTCATCATTAATGTTGCATGTATTCCCCAGTGGAGATTCCATGTGTTTAACACACAGAGTGGGTGATTGTAGTACAGTGAGAGTGAGAGTGAGAGTGAGAGTGAGAGTGAGAGTGCAGTGGGGAAAGTTGGGGAGGTGTGAGACGAGTGGCAATCACAGGGCCAGTTAGGGTGTGATAGCCTGCTCCAAGGACACACTTGGCACCGATCCTTGTTTTAAGGGAATTTATAAAGCTCTATAGTGTGACAACCCCCCACCCCCCTTCATCCGTCCGTGCCCTCCTCCTCCTCCATCCATACGTCCATTGCTTGTTTCAGTCATGATTGAGCCCTGTTTTAATCTCACCAACGGCCTCAGTGGAGCCTGAAAGAGCAGGGAGTGGGCTCACTGCCGACATGACCCCCACTTATACTGAAACTCTCTCTCTCTGGCTCTCTCACACACACACACACACACACACACACACTGGAGTTTACGCATAGAGTCCGTCAACTCTCAGCTCTTCTACCTGACATATTTCTGTCTCCTCTCCTCTCCTCTCCTCTCCTCTCCTCTCGTCTCCTCCTCTCCTCAAAGGCTACAGTGATGTAACTACACCAGATTCCACGTGCCTCACGCACACACTCAGACGACAGGTAAAGCGCTCACACACTGAATAGCCATGGATGGTTTCCAGTGAAGAGTCTGATACAGTTACTTATTACATGCTACTTGTTTATTATCTTTCTTTTGTAAACACAATCAAAAGTGAGGCCTCTCCACTCTATCAAAACAAAAATTAGCAGTCAAGCTGCAGAACGAACAGACGTCCAAAACTCTGCTGCTCGTTTATTTACAGTTGACTTTAAGCTCCTCCTCCTCCTTGTATACAAAACACTACACTGCCAAGTCCCTTGTTAGCTTTATGTACCGCAGAAGAACACTGCGATCGTCCACTGCTGGTTTATTTAAGGTTCTGCACAACGGTGGAAAGAAAATCGGGGATGCCGTCTTTGTTACTTACGCTACTAAACATTGGAGCACGCTATCTTAGATATCAGGGAAGATATCTTTAAAACAACTTATCTTTTTACTCTAGCCTTCAACTAGCTCCTTTTATTCCACCCTGTGTTGTGTTTTATTTGCATTTTAAAGTTAAAACAGGGTTTAAACCTCTTGTGTTGTGTTGTATTAACTTTTTAAATTGTATTTTATTTTTTTATTATGAAGCACTTTGACCTGCAATCAATAAAAAAATTAAAAAGTTTATTATTTATTATAGCGCAGCCTCTCCTAACATTTACTGTTCTCTGTACATTCCCTATGAGCAGAAAGGAATATTAATGATTCTACAAAAAGTATTTTTCCACATTTTTTATACCTGTACAGTTTACACTGTACTTAACAACATTCTCTGGATCTTTGACTGCGACAGACTCAAAGTAATGAGTGTGGAACGTGTTCCTCATCCTTCCTGTGGTTTCTGAGCTTGTGGCTAATGTGACCTGTCATGACGTGACACGTGTACATGTCATCACACAGTAACTCTGCGTTATTTACTGAGGTTATTTGTTCATGACACATGCTCATACCATAACAATAATTTAAGTTAGATATCTTTGGATACATGTATGCAGCTAAATGTCGTTATTTGGTTTTATTTTGAAGTTGAAGACTTTGCTTACAAGCTTTTAAAAAAACACAAACCCCAAATCCATTAAACTGGTTTAGTTGTTTACAGCAAACACAGCTGTTGTATTTTGTTATTTTTCATTCAAGTTCAGTATCATCACACTTACGGCTTCACTTTGAATATGAATGTGCAAATTAAAAGTAGACCAAACGACCTTCTAATGTTAGAAAACACAAGAGTGGTTATTGACTCAAACTCTGGTCTGGAGTCAGTAACAATAGAATAATAGAATTATAATAGAATATAAAGTCTTACAGTCGTATCAATAATAGTCAAGTACAGGCTCATCCTAGGTGATGGGAGGGAGCTTAAGGCCTCATAAAGGCTTGGGCCGGCCCTGCATGCATACACAAACATAAATATACATACATTGGTTATTACTGGGGATAGTAATAATGAGTGAGTATAGACTGTGGCTGCACACGCACCTCCACGTGCCTTCGTGCCATAAAGCGTATAGTTTTTCACTTTGACCTGAACAGACCTCAGTTCTCCTCCGCCACAGTCAGAGCACACGGTGGATTTCTCATCGTCGTGCATCATTTTTCCACTCGAGGCTAAATTTATGCTTGAGAGACAGGATACACTAAAACTCCGAAGTTTACCCTCTCCCCCGCGCTCCCGTCGTAATTTGTCTGCCCACTGGTTTCACTTATTAAGTTTCAAAAGGTTTCTGGGCAACGTGGTTTGAGAAAGAGGGAAGGGGTGGTGGGGTGGGGAGGGGTGGGGGCATGGCATTTATTTGGCACACCGCTCTGCCTGGTTTGCCCAGACCGAGGAGGTTACCATGGCATCAGTAGGCACCTCATAAAGCAGACCATTGTTGGTCTGGTGCACTGTGTGTGTGCGTGCGTGCGTGTGTTTGTTTTTTAGTAGACACGGGGTCCCAAAACTGGTGCCCACTATACTTGTGGGATCCTCCAGCAGTGTGGGGTGAGACAAAGCGCCGCATCCCGTTCAGACATGATTGTAGGTTAGGGTTCAGCCGGGATGCTAAGGTTAGGACAGGGCTCGTCATTCGGTGTCACTCTTCTCTCAATACGTAACCAAAATAAAAACAAGCGCTACGTTACATCAGGGAGGACACTTGGCAAAAAAGCTGTTAAGTGTTAAATGTTTCTAGTTTATTCACTTTAAAATAATCCATAGATGACATAAATTGCATATAATCTTTCTCCCTGATGTAGCAGATGTGGAGATGTACCCAGACCATGTTCTGGTCTTCTCTGCTTCAGCAGGACTCTTCTGTATTTAACATGTGACCTGACCTCGGAGCACAGTATTCGTGTTGCTTTGTTGTTTGGAACGACAGTGGCCAAAGTGTAAACCCTGAAAGTCAAATCCTCGACGAGAGAACTGAAGGACATTTTATATCTGGAGAGACTAAAACATGAACAGGATTTTACAACGTGCTTCAGGATTTTCCATTGACCGCCTCATAGTGTGTAACACGTGATTGGAAGACATTATCTCCCATTTAATGGATCTTTTTCTTTCTTTCTTTCTTTTCTTTTTTCCTCCCTTTAGATTATTTGTCTATCATTTTGAAATGAAATGTTAACAAAAAGAAGAAAGAAAAGGAAAGTAAAAACACACTTTTTCAAAATCCTATTCCTTGACAAGCTGCTTTATTCTGATCACTTCTCAACCTGTGTATTCATCGTTTCCTCGTGAGAAACACACACACACACACACACAACCACTAATTCAGTGTGCACATTGCAAATAAAGTGAAAGAGCCCATTACTGTCCCTCACGTCATAATTTATTATCCTCAAACATAAAAGCAACGCCTTGCCAAAACTTCAAAAATCCAGAATGATCTACACTTTTCCTTTCCGTGCAGTGGTGTGTGCAGATCTTTCATTGAAGCTATAGAAAGTTGCAGCGAAACATGCACTGCATGCTCAAAGAATGGCCTCCATAATCAGGAAACGAGCCCACAATCTAAAATAACCTGAGGGAACGTTTTATTTCCTTGTCTTTTCTACTCAGAGCCATTAACGGGGAGAGGCTAGTGGCTATAATACACGTTTGTTTGTAATTGTTTCAGGTCCAGATTGCCCCAAACACTATAGTTACTATGTGTGAAAATCTGGACACAATTTGTGGTTCCCTTAGAAAGAAAAAAAACTAAAAAAGAAGAAGTGAAAGGAGGGAAGGAAAGGAGCTATTTTCAGTTTATAAAAGTTTTGGTGTGAGTTGAAAAGTGTGGGCGACAACAACCTTTGACAGGTGTCGCTCTCTGGCTTACTGCGACCTTTGTGCTGGAGACCAGACGTGAATGTGCACAGAGTTGTGAGCTGCAGATTAAAATGTGGAACTAAGACGATGGAGCCAGCGGCGAGGTGCAGCGCACTCTGCTGGTGTGTTTGGAGAACTGCACACACACTGATGCACGTGCAGTTCAGGGCAGTTTTTGAAGAAAACATGGTTTAAACAGCGTATGTGTGTGTGTGTGTGTGTGTGTGTGTGTGTGTGCTTGACTAAAGTCTAACTAATGCATGACTCAGTGAGTCTGGATTAAATTAAATTAGAGCAGGATGTTTCCTGGACTTGTGTCGACTAACATTAAGAGATAATTAACACGTCACTACAGCCAGTTCACAGTTACTTCATATAGACACGTGTTCCAAAACACACACAACTCTGATATCATATGCTCCACTGTATCCTCATAAATCATTCATTACCGTTATTAAAGTCATTTAATGTGTGTGTTAATTGATGTAATTCCATGATCTGTTGTCCCCATGGATCCCAAACGGACAGTTTTAAGAAGGGGCTGAAAACATTTATTTTAAGGGAAACCTATGGTTTGTAATTAACCCCAGTGGTTTTTCCTCTTTCCTTTTTATCGCTTCTTAAGTTGATGCAATTTCATGTATCCTTGCAGCACTTTATAAAAGATGCATGATAAATGAAATTATTATGATGCCGAACACTACACTACACAGCAATAATAGATGTTTATAAATCTCGTTTCTCGCTTGCGAAAGTGACGCAGACAAAGCCTTTTTCACAGCAGCCATTTTAACATGTGGCACAGGTGTTTCTGCTCACACTCCACTCCCAGCATGTAAAATGAGAACATTGTGACGGTGAGCCATCACATACCCTGAAACTGAGGAAGCTAAATGGAATTCAGCCATCGTTAATTTGACGATTTACACCTGTGCTGTCAAAATGTCTGCCGCGGAAAAGGGAAGGAAAGGCGCCGCGGAACCTCTGTGTGCAGATCCATGTCTGTATATGAATAAATAAACTAACCAACTATAAAATAAATGAGCCATCTTCATATTTCTATTTGAACCGGTGTTGTTTTCCTCTCAGAGAGATTGATGGCTTTTTCTTGAAACTGATCACAGCTATTTAAATTGATGTATGTGGTAACATTTATTAACTGTCGACGACTCGCATACATTTTTAATGACACAATCATTTCTCAATGGTGAGCAGTTAATGATACATCGTGCATTTATGTCGTCCTCACATCGTGCATTAATTATCCATTGCTTTTGGTCCTTTGTTGTCAGTTGTCAGCAAAGTGAAGATGGTGACAGTGAACGTGACAAGTGCGAGCAACAAATTATGTGAACAAAAGTCCGACGGCTAATGATGCGCAATTACCCATATTATTAAGAACCAAGTTTATAATATATTACATCTCTAATGATGACGGTTGATGCATTAGAACAGGAGCGTCAAACTCAAATGACCTGAGGGCCAATGAGCGTCTTACTTAGTCTGGTATTCATATGGATATCTCACAGAATTTCAAAGTAAAAGTGCTTGTTTTGATAATGGAATGACGTTTTCTTCACAATAAAAACATGAATAAATCTATTAATATTAAAACCAGAGAAATAAATCGAAAATTAAGTCAATAATAATGGAATTAAAACACCAAACAAGCTTTTATATATATATATATATATATATATACATATATATGTATACATATATATATAGATATGTAATTTAATGTTGAATGTAATACAGTACATAATGCAATAATTATAATTAAATTGTCATATTATTACTGTTGTACATTTGTATGATATTCTGTGACCTCACTGGCAGCTGTGCCTCAGTCACACTGGCTGTGTTTAAAGGAGAAGGAGGTTATTATAACATGATATGAAGTAATAATGCCAGTGTGACACCTCTGCATTAGAATGTTGAATAAAGTAGACGCGTAAAGTAGCAAAGGCTGGAAATGAGTAGTTGTGTGAGGCAACGGTCCAGTGTTTGGTCAGTGTTGTGACGACACAGCACAGGTTACAGATACTTTTGCTCAGAGCTGAGTTATAATAAACATGCCTGTGTGTGGACATGGGTTGGAGGCCACTCTCTGTTGTGGATGTTGCGGTGTAACGCAGGACATTTGTGCTGTAAACTGATTACTGACAGTTTGTCTGAGAGAAATCCACCCTGGTTGCCACAAAAAACACACACAGTTCACTAATGTGGTTGGTGAGATTTTCTATCACCACTACACTGTGTAATCACTTTCAACATCGTAATTATATCATGTTTTAAGGGAAAACATTGTCTAATCCATCTTCAATTACTTAAGTAATTGCGTAAATGTACTTGACCACCGCTGTTTATTTCACTTTGTTTTTACAGCCTCACATAGCATCTCGTTTGATTGGAAAACGAACAGTGATAACACTAAAACGGTAATAAATCTTACAGCATTCCTTATAAACCACACACACACATCTTGTTTTTATCTGTGCAAACGCAAACACTACAAATCATGTGCTCTTTCTTTCTTTCTTTCTTTCTTTCTTTGGTGGAAAACCTACAGGGAAATCAAAGTGACTTCATGGTCCCGTGGTAACACAGCAGCAGACTGTCCAACATGATGAGTTCAACAATAAAAATATGGAGATAGGTACACACACAGGACAGCGATGAAGGTTTTCTCCTGAAAGTGCTGCAATCTATTTGTCAATGAAAGTAAAACATTGTGCGGGGATGACTTGTTAGCATTTAAAATATGAGTTTGCTACCACCAAACAAAAGTGGTAAAAGTAATAGTATGATCCTTTGAAGGAGAGCTGATTAAAGAAGGTTTCCACTGACGTGATGGTGCTAGAGCTATGTGAGCTTAGCAGAGCAGTGTCTGAACACGTAGCACGAGTTGCTAATAATGCTGCTAACGTGACGTCTGCCATTGATGAGAGAGCAGCTCTGTCCAACCAAAACATCGGCGACGGGGAAGAACAACCCTTGTTTAGTTTGGGCCTTGTAGTGATTGAGCCCCAACACATTTAGCGTGGTTTAATTGGCTAGCTCCTGTGATGGAAAGTTTGCGTCGCATGTTTTCATTGGCCGACGCTCGCGCTGCTGCTTGGAAAGTTTAACATTTCCCAACGACTAATGCATTTCAACGCAAGCACAGAAACAGACCCTGGATGCAGTGAAGGTGCACTAACATGTCCGTGTTACTTTAGCGCTTGGCGGTTGACAGGCCTGTTGGTTGGTATTGGAGCTATTGAAGGTTAGCAGAGCAGTGTAAATTAAAGCTAACTATGTAGCATGAGTTGCTAATGTTGTTTAAAGCTGAACTATGCATATTTTTTTACCATAATTTAACCGTCTGTTCGTGGAAAACCAACCAACTCAGACTGAGGAGGTCTTGCAAAGTCTTGGGCCAGGTACCGACTATAAGATCAAGGCAGTATAGTGATATTTTAGATGTTTATCGTGGCAGAGCCGTGAAAAACGGTGGCATAGGAAGCAAGGAAGAGGAAACGAACCACACGCGAGTCAACATCGGATTGAAGAACGCAGACGATGCAAAATGGATGCCAAGCAGCATGGACATGGCTCCACGGCTCGTGTTCACCGGCTCTGTTGAAACCAAATGCACATGGGGAGGAGAGGGGAGGGGCAGGGGCAGGGGAGTGACAGTGAGGATAAAGTAGTAAACAATGGATGGATGTTTACGGTGCTGTTGTAAAAAAGATGTACTCCAAAAATGTAGGGGGCGCTCTGGAGAGAGAAAGCCAAAAAAAAACATCCATTTAAATGATGGTGATGTGCATCCACTATTGTTGGGTGAAAACAAATCGGAAACGTGATTTGATTGGCTGACGCTTTTAACATCTCTCAACTTGCAATGTGAAGCAATTGTTCCCACAATGCAGTTCGGCAGCGCTTGACGCCGTGAATGGGAAGCGCTTCAGTTGACGCCTCCGCCGAACGTGTGAATCAGCTGTAACTTGTATATGCAGCCACCTGGAACAGACTGTCTGAGGTGCCAAATACATGCCCTGTCTGGCCTGGGCAAGCCAGACTGCTCCGAGTGTCTGCATACGTGTGTGTGTGTGTGTGCTGCGTGTTTGATCCTCTGCTGTTGTGCAGCATGTGGCTCACAGATTAATGCTTTAAATGAGACACTCTCCTGCTCTGAATGCCCCCTCTGTTTGCTTACAAGGCCCGGGTGAGACAGAGTGGAAGGATTTGAGAGGGTTTTTGTATCTCCCTCCTGCTCGAGGGGGGGCATCCTATTATGCCTGAGAAGCTAAAGGGAGGGCTTGGTCACAAAGGGTTAAAACCTACGAGTGCCTTTTTCTGGCATAATGTGCAGAATTGGCTTCTTCTTTTTTTTTCTTTTTTTTTTCCAAAGACATGTGGAAAACAGCTCCAAACAGATTTTTAGTTTCAGACAGGTGCCAGCACTGCCATCTGTTTTCAGTTTCACCTCCCTCTCTGTCTGCATGCTCTCAGCTGATCCCCTCCTCTCTCTACACTCCTGATTCATCCATCGCTCTCTCTTTCCACGATTCCACCAATCAGGTTTTGTTTGACACCCTCCCCATCATGTGCTGGCACTCACGCTTTATACCTGGAAGAAATCTAAAGTGGAGGGAAACCAAATCAAAGCGAAACGTATTAACTCTGCGTTTGACATCTTCGGAAAATACTGGGTTCTGAATGTGCAAGTATATGGACACACACACACACACACACACACACACACACACACACACACACAGACGTATTTAGGGTGACAATTATTAAAGGGGTGAGATTGAGAGATGCAAGAAGGACGAGAGAGCTGGGAGAGTATGCATGGGTGTAAATATAAAGTTATAAAAGTGTATATATATATATATATATATATATATAAAGATATTTTGGAGAGGTTATTATGGTCGTTTGTAGTCAATGGAGGGTGAAAATAAAACATGATAGAATATAAAACATGTTATTTTAAATTCTTATGACTCTATTTTATTTGTTTCCTGTGATGTGATGTATTTGCACAGCACACACTTTGGTGAGTGTATGTTGAAATGAATAAAGCATATTAAAATGCTGATGTCACCGTAGCTGTGAGTCCAGTGAAATAAAGCTGCTGGCAGCACACTTGGTATATTTCACTCAGCGTTCCTCGCGGTTTTCGACAAACACGGTTAAAACAGTTAAAATGCAATGAATGGAAGCAGCAACACTCGAGTCCACTGTTCTAAAAGCAAACAGAGTCAATTCCATTATGAGTTTCTGGATTATGTTATGAATGTTAAAGAGTCACATTCACATTATTGAGTTTTGCTCTGTTTGAATAGCACATTTAATTTGATTTAATGTAATTTCTTTCTATTTATAATCTCTCTCTCTCTCTCAGTCCTTATGTTAGGGAAATGTAATGTGAGCATAATTCTGTTTTTTATTATTTCATCTGGCTTTGAGGGACTATTGCACTTTATTTTACTACATATTTTTAATTATAAGAACAAGCTATGGCTCTGTCTTTTTTGTCTACATTATTATTTAAACACCAGTTGTTTAAATTGACATTTAAATTTGAATTTTAGCTCATATTTAGAGCTGCAACTAACATTTATTTTGATTATTTTCCTGAATTATTAGTGAGTCATTTGGTCCATGAAATGTCAGAAAATGTTTATTGGTTTATTCCAAATCTGAAAATGAGGATGTTCTCAAAATTCCTTGTTTTAAATTATTTTTTTGTTACATGGAGTAAAGAAACCAGGAATTATTCACATTTAAGAAGCTGAAAAATCAGAAAGCTTGTTTTAATTATTAAAAAAAAACAACTATAAAAAAACGATGAGTTGATTAATTTAGTAATTAATCAATAATGATTTTTGAATAATCGCTGCATGCCCGGCTCATATTGTAAACTGTCAGTTTACAATCAGTCTGATCCTATTAGCATTTGTCTTGTGTTTCTTTGTTCTTAACATAATCTTATTATAGGATGTCAGTGTGTCTTGTTTCTTATGAGGCAAACACACACACACACACGTACACACAAACACACACTCATCAGTCATCCTCTCCTTTATTAACTTTTTTATTTAAAAATATTTGTATTATATAATAATATTGTATTTGTATGTATTTAATATTCACACTGCTACTCTCTTTTGGGTTACGGTGAGTTTGTGAAATTAAAATGAATGCAATTCTGTGTACATCTGTTATGAACTGGACAAAAATAATAAAACCTGAACACTTTAAAATAAGTTTCAATAACACAAACTGTTCCAAACATAACTGTGTGTAAAAATGTGTAAAAAAAACAAAAAAAAAACGCTGCAGGATGAACGTCCCTGCAGACGAGAGGGGAGGTGATTTGTGGGGGTAAGCTTCTCATTCTGGGCCTTTTCACATGTCATTCTGCACACAGGCCAGCTGCCTCACAGTCCACACACACACACACACACGCACCACAATAATGGCACTGATCCTCATACCTTCACTGTACTTTAAGTGTGTCAGGAAACTAAGACCAAAGAGCGAGAGTTGCCAGATGTGGAAACCTCCTGCACATGAATACTTTGTCCCTCAGTACAAACCTGCTCCTGCATGAAATGTGCTGTGAGCACGTTGGTTAAAGTCATGTGTGCAACAGTCTCCGGTGTATTCCCAAACCTTAATAAGTCGAAGAAAAGTGGGAAAAACCGAATTTAATTTTAGCGCAAGCATGTTGCTTTTTTGGAAAAGATGCAACTCCTCGTGCAAAATATCGACTGTACCGGCCAAGTGGATGACTTATGAAATACATAAAAGTGAAAACAGATTGTTGGCTCCTCCGTCTGCAGTGTCCCCACGAGAAAAAAGGGGCCAAGGCTCATTTAAAGAGCGGCGCCTGAGCCGTGTCGCCTGGTCCGGAGATGTGAGGCCTTAACCTGGTGGTTTCTTCCTGGAACGAGGCGGCTGCTAATGAGCCCGTCAGGACAAAGGTGAGCTCTAAATGAGCGGAGAGAAAAGTAAACAAGCCAGGTGACAAATTGCAAATCAAGCGGACATCAAGTAGCCTTCATGGAGATTCTGTCCACGGCTACAAACTTGCTCACAAGAAAACCAGCGAGTGTTGGTGTTGTAAAGAGTTGTTGAGGCCAAGAGTTTTTGTTTTTGAGACTCTTATAGGGTGCAGGTGCTCTTTTCAAAGGCAGTCCACTCTGCCGGGGGCTTCTTGGCCGGGGTTGAATGTTGGCCTCCCAGGGTGTTTGTTTGGGTTCTCTTTTGTATGCTTAGTGCCTATGCCTGCTTGATACCTACTCCTCTTTCCTTCTGTTATTTAAGTGCACGTCTCCAAGGTTTTCCAAAACTTATAGCTTGCCCACAAAGAGTTCAGCTCAGTTTTTCCATTCACAAAACGGAAGAAAGGCAAAGAGAAGGGAGACGTAAACACGAGTTCTCAGGCCTTTTATAGTCATGTATTGGTTCAGGAAATGGAAGGAAATGACTACATACAGCTCATTTTTTTATAAATCTATACGTTTGTGAGATCATAGCTTATTTTCCTCGGCAACCTTGTGAGTTAGGATCGTAATTAAAAGCAGCTTTTCCGTTTCACACTAAATTCAAATCATGTGTGTGATTTTGGCCGGCGAGCTCTCACTTTGTGTGTGTGTGTGTGTGTGTGTGTGAATTCATCAGCGTGTCAGACAGGGCCACGTTGTGCCAGGCAGCCCGGCAGCGGCGCTGCCACTCTGTGTGGTCAGGACACAGTGTGTCCTCTCAGCTGCTGTTTCAAATTCACAAGTAACGTGACAGCAGCGTCCTCGCTCATTCACTGCAGCAGATGGTGGCGGGCTTGCTGCTCACGAGCGCGCGCCTCTGCCCATTTCTTTTTGGAGAGGCAGCTGTGCGAGGCAGAGCGTTTGCCCACTGCTGCGTCTGTCCGGCGTCATGTGCAGGCGACAAAGACGGCGACAATTGAAATAAAACGCTGGAGTCAGAAACATCAGAGAATCTCACAAATAAAGAGAGGATGCTCTCAGCCAAGGCCTGCCAATAATCTTGCATATCGCTCTATATCACCAAGGCTAGGGCCAGTTTCATTGGAGCGTAATCCTTGAGATTATATCCCTGCATGGTGGACAATGAGCATATTGTTGTGATCTTGTTGCCGTATAATCCAGCTCAGCACCATATGCAATAGACAGCAACGCTCTCTGGAGAGTTGCAGCAGTGAATAACACACTGTCCAATCTCAGCAAAGCAATCCATCTGCCACTGTGTGTCTGAAAATATCTGCGCTTGACTCGGAGCAGCAGATCTCGGGGTGCGTTCTCTGTAAACAGACGTTTCAGAGTTTGTTCTTAATCTCTTTCTGCTCATTGTTTGCTCCTCAGGATGATACAGATACGGCGCGGACGTCCAAGCCTCCTGGAGTGTAACATACGAACATCATTTCAATTTTTATTCATAACCTCCAGTGCTTGCAGCGTGGATAGATTAAAAATGAGGATGGGGTGAAGCCATCTGTTTTGCTCTAATATCAGAGAGACAGAGGAAGAAATCTGGAGGAGCCGAGGCTCATAAAGAAAACGCCAGACTCAGGCCAAAGTGGATGAGATGTCATGCTAGCCAGACATGCTAGACAGGCGGGCGGCGTTGCCCGAGGAGGAATCCTCCCATTTAATGTTCCTCTGCAACCCAGCTGATTCACCACTACACCATTCAGTCTAATAGGTTTTGTTCTGATGAATCACTCCAGGTTTCCTTAATGGGAAAGCCAAACACACTGCTCTAACATTGGGTGACAAGGGCACCTTGGGTTTGCAGATGTTCATGCAGATGACAGATGGCGCTGGCGCAGCTAAGGGAGCAACGGGAACGATGTCTGCGCCAGGCTGGTGCCACATGTACCAGCCCTCCCTCTTAAACTTCCCCTCTGTACCGCAGAGTCGCCCCAATCCCAAAAATCCCCCCAAACGAGGGGGAGGAACTGTGCCTGTGTGAACATCTACCTGAATGACGACGTGACTCAGCACCCTGCAGTTAGCTCAGGTAGCAGCTCGGTTGTTGCATCATTCAGTCACAAGAAAACAATATTGACATCATAACTTGGCTCAAATTGACAATGTTTTCACCTAAATGAGGAATCTTAAATGTGTACTGAATGGCTTTATTCATGATTAAAGGATTTAGTGTGTAACATGTAGGGTTTATGGCAGATTACCATCCATAATATGTCGTTGTTTAAGTTTGGTTTAGAGCTTTCTACGCGTCCTTGAGGTCAGGGCCTTGCTTCATTGAGGCCCCCATCATGTTTCTACAGCAAACCTGAGGCTGAGCATGTGTTTTGCTCTCTGAAGCAGAAGCTAATACACAAACAAAGAAGAACGACATGCTCTTTGGTATCTGAAGGTCACCCTACTTCTAAAATAGACTCTAAATTTCCCTCAACGAGGTAAAGAACCAAAACTGACACACGGAAAATCACACAATACATTGGAAAATGGAAAAATCATTCCCAAAACTCCATTTACAGCACTTAGGAAATGCACATTTCCATATCCAAGACAAAGAACATAATATCTGTCATGTTTAACACGCAGGGCGTCTTAAAATGACACAGCACCACCTGTTGGACATGCTAATATTTGCATCTTATGTTAGGGCAGAGAGATACACAATATTGGACGTTTTGCAAATACAGTATAGCGGGGGGCACATTTTTCCCTGCAGAGGTCATTTAGTCTCTTCTGTGGTGAAATGAACCTGATATTTTACATACTCATGTCGCAGCTGATTCATTGTGCCAATAAATAAACATAAAAAATAATATTTGGGGAGGGCACGAGCATATAAGTCAAGGAGGAAGCAGCCTGTTTTAAGCATTAGTCACTATTTTTTTTCATGTTCGGCCAATTCGGCCTATTTATTTTGTTTTGCCGGCTTTTATTGCTTTGAACTCATATATACCCCGCTGAGGATCGCTCTGTATGAAGATCCGCATTCAACACAGATCTAGAGCTCGACACGCCTGCCACATGCTAACCCCATTTTGATGGGACTTCTGTTTTTCAGGGTTAATTCCATCATTAGATCTGCCACCTTTCGGTGACTGTGGACGAGGCAGAATGTGCCGAGATAATCTCTCTTCCCCCCCCACCGAGGTGGAAATCTCTGGAAAATAAATGAAACTCCAGCCTTGCACATGTTTCTGTCATACTGTACCTAACCGCCCTATTAGTGGTCACTACACTCCAGTGATTTGGCAGCAGGAAAGCATATTCACCGCCCCGGCACTGTGATTTTATAGAAACCAACGACATTTAACAGTAATACCGAGTGAAAGTGAAAACAGTCATGGCTCTGTTGACCAAGTGATAGAAGCAACACTGATACTCCAACTGTGTGTGTGTGTGTGTGTGTGTGTGTGGAGAAAGCTCCCTGATTAGATCATCCGGTGCCAACATGCAAAACGAGGCATTCACTGTGGCAACAATACGGCTGCATTAGTAGAATGTCAACAATCTTTCACTTCACATTCAACGACGAAAAAGAGGCATTTGATTTAAGTGTCATCTTTTCAGACCGATCAGGAGCCGCGGAGGCCCCACAGAGAAGAGGAGCGTGGCCGTGAACAGGTACAGCTGATAGATAATTACCTCCATTCATCTTCACCCGACCCAGCCACTGTTTTTATGAAGGTGCAGGACCCAGGTTTGATGAATCTCCCCCTAAATTAGCAGTCACTGGTGGATGGAGAGCCTCCATCACTCTGTGTGCTCCCATTCATCATCTCATTAGGAACCCGGGGCCGCGGGGCCCGACAACTTCCACGGAGAAAGGAGAAACTACGAGCGCTGCCGCGACTTGACATTTTATGGATGTAATCATGATTGTTTACAAATCTGTCAAATTGGGCACACGCACAGTTTTCATAAACTGCAATCTGTTCAATTCCCAAGGCTGTGTGATCATTTAGGAAAAAAAAATGTTAATGTATCAGAGGAGTTTACTCTCCAGTGTTTACTACCGAGGGAATCCATCGCCATTACAGGCCGGGAACAAACGCCAAAGCTTTATGTAAAAACAAACGTCTGTGTGTGTGTGTGTGTGTTTCTCCTCAGGTGTTTACATGAGCGTGACATATAAAGATTTGTGATGCAAGATAATTTGTTCAAATGCTACAGCCATTATGTGGCGGGAAGTGCAGTGGGAGATCGGGGGAATCCCAGCCCGACGTTTTTACTGCACTTTTTGCGGCAAAGTGAGCAGAAATAAAAGCTCTCTGGTGGTTACGCTGCCCCCCCCCACACACACAGACACACACACGCATCCCTCTACCACCACTCAATCTGCCCAGGTGGACAAATCTCCTGGAAAAAGCCACCCCTGCCATCAAAAAGCAAACACAACAGCCCGGACTGGATCTCCATGTGCTACATCTATTAATGTGAAAAAAATAAAACAATTCTGCAGCTCCCCACTGAACGCTCGCTATCCTCCTTTGCCCTCCACTTTCCCCTCACACACACACACACACACACACATCAACCCAACCACCACCACCAAACTCCACCACTCCAGCCCCCTTCATAAAACCGCTTACGCTGGCAGTTCTGAATTGGGTTAAGTCCAAGTTTAACATTAGCGGGGGGGTGGGGGGGTTGTTGGAGTGTTTAAAAAGCAGCCTGTGGAGAACTGCAAGAGTGATCACAGCCGTGACTTAAAAAAAAAAACACTGCACAATCCTTATTACTTTGTTGTGAACATGACGGTCCTTTTTAAAACCGCAAATTGTGAAACCAGTAATGCAACACAGACGTGTAGATTGTGTTTTTGAGGAGGCAGCTTAAGTTGTCTATGGGCAATTTACATCGCCGTTGCCAAGGACAACATTAGTTACTTGAGGATTATTAATTTCTGCGTGATGTTGCTGTGGAAAGCAGTCATTTATCAGCAGCACTGCAGGGACATGTCTCACCAAATATCCCTCTCTTTTTTCTTCTCCTTTCGAGCCCTCATTCCCTCACTCGGTGGAGTATACAGCCACAGAGCGCTGCAGCGCTGTCATTACCAGGAAATGGAGATATTCTGGGGCTCAGCTCTCTCTTTTTTTTTTATTATTTGGATTTCGTTCTCATCTCTTGTTCTGGGGGAAAAGAAATGCTGACAAATATTATTTTTGGTGCCAGATTCTGAGCAAAACCCCGTCATTGTTCGGGGCCAACAAAAGAGTGGTTCATTTAGACTCAATTTGTTATGATTTCTTCTTTGTGTCAACAAATAGTAACACTGGCTTGGCAAATTGCTGCGGAGTAAATACAGAACTGTGAGTGTAAGAGAGAGAGTGACAGAGTAAGAGTCTTCTATTATTCTTGATAATTTTTCACTCACTTTGGTGTAAAGTATGTTAACGTCGACGTTTACGTGCAGTTCACAAAAAGGAACAGGTTAAAGTAGATTTCCACGTGGCATCCGTGGCTAAAGTATGTGAGGCACGGCTGCACGGGGGTAAAATCATGAAGTGTGATAACGGGATTAAACGGCTGCAGCAAAAGAAAGGTCACTGATATGAGAGCAAACCTCCTGCAATTCCTGCAAAACAAATGCTGCCTGTGTTTATAAGAATGTGGAGACAGTTAAACTTTTATTGGACGGTCCACGTGTGGACGCCCACTGGTGATACTGGGTTTTTTGTGTCTTTAATTAGTGTTTTTTTTTATTGTAACGCAGCACATTTCCGCATGGTGGGACTAATAAATGATTCTTCTTCTTATCTTTTAAATTTATATTGAAACAGTTTCACACGTGCACAATGATAAAAATCTATTTTTTTTTGATTGATTACACTTTTACACCATGAAAGACTTTTTATATTAAGCTGAACTGGCACATTTTTGTCATTGTTTCATGAATAGTAATTATAATAATTAATGATCAACTAAAATGGTTCATTTTAAAAATTGGAGGAAAAAACTGATTTAACAAAATTATGTTTCCTTTATATAGTTTAATATTAAATTAAATTAAATTAAATTTAAGAGTTGTACAGTGCCTGAAAACACACTGCTTTAACACAAACACTTCCCAGTTTTGAGATGAATGAAGTGGCAAGAAATGTAAGAATTAATAAAGATTTAAGGATCCTAAAATTTCTAAAAGTCTAATATCCAAGGATCACAAAAAAGGAAAGAACCTTAAAAAATGGTATTTGAAAATATGGTAAATGCAAAAAAAATGTTTTACCTAAGTGAAGATTTAACAGTTATTATCATTATTGTGTTGTTTCAGATGAGAAATTGCTGGACAGTAGAAGTTTCCTAATTCACTGAGAGATCCTTTCTTCTTTCTCAGGAGGTTTCAAGTTTTCACACGACACTTTCATATTTGACCATAACTTGGACGAAACGTCTCATTCACAAACGTCTTCAACGTGATTTATCCCGGAGCGCGGAGCACAAACTTTCCTCTGTCAGCAGACGAGTGTGAAAACAGCCACTCGGTGTCAAACTCAGCACTGAACTGTACTGTCCATCATTCTGACAGCAATGAAGCACAAACATCCACGTAAACTTTAATGATGGATTTTTCCCAGTTCACAGAAGAAAATGCTGCAGGTTCCTTCATACAAGTGATCTTGAAACACATAATTGCAATTATTGCTGTTCATTTTATGGAAGGTTTATTAGGGATGGGCATAAATATTTGATTATTTGCTTGAAAAGTCGATCATGTTACTGTGACTCTTCGTAATATATTTAAAAAATATGTATATTAATAAAGGCTTTTACTCAGTGGACTTCATGTGTGTTTGCAAAAGTGATGAAATTTACCAGGGTCTTTGAATGCATCTCGTTAGCTGCTCTTGTTAGCTCAACACGATGGGGACCCTGCATTACATTTACTAGCTCTCATGCACTGGGGGTTAGAATTTGAAATACCATTGAATATTTTTGAACATTGCAATAACACATTAAGTTTAATCAAGATTTAATCATACTAATGGAGCTTTCTTTCTTTCTTTCTTTCTTTCTTTCTTCCCTCCTTCACCGTTGTTATTTAAGCCTAACTCGGATTTGTCATGCACAATGTTCTTGACACTCTCATTGAAACGTTGTGCACCCTAAGATTTATCTTGTGTTTTACGCTCAGTAGCGCTAAAGCTCCACTCGTGCTACAAACCACATCAGAAGTAGTGCAGCCATGATGACATCACTGACCGAGCGCCAGTCCAAAAACTATGGTGGGAAAGGAAATTGAGTGGAAGTAGTGATGGAAAACATGATGTTTCTGCTTCATCCAGCTGTTTTTACAAAGTTTTATAAAAACAGTTGTGACAATTATGCCGGGATGATTGCAGTTAGAACAAATAATCAGAGTCACATGACTGTGTAATAATTGTGACAGGCGCTGCTCTATGGACCACACCAAAACTGAAATAGCCAAGATGTTAAATATCAACACGACTTCATTTTATGGATCATGTATCAAGGTTTTGCCAAGAACAGATGTAGCTTTGTACATCAGACTAACAAAGTTGCTCATCATCTAATGAATGTTTCGTGTGACTTTTAAATAAACAAATGTGTCTTGTATTCAAACCACTGTCAAATGAGTTCACAGAATTCTGATTACGTCCACCATCTCCACACAACTCTGTGTTTCTCAGTATTGCAGTATTCACAGTGACTTTCCCACACTGCACACAGGAAGTGAAGACAGACGGAGGCAACATTGCACTGGTAAAGTGAGACGACTGCAAACAGGTTGTAGTTTGATTGAAAACACAAAAACGTGACCAAGAAATGTTACAGAAGAGAATTTTACTGCTCAAAAAACACAGTCTTTCACACCTGCCCGCTCCTGCACTGCTGCTGTATACACACAAACGCTCCCTCAGTTAGGTCCGATAGTATTGCTTGTCAGAGGCTGTTCAGATGAAGATTGAAGATTGAATGACTTTATTCCTCCCCCAGGGGGGGAAACACACATTTACAACAGCTCAGTTAAGAAATGAGAATAAAAATAAAATAAAATAAAATAAAATAAAATAAAATAAAATAAAATAAAATAAAATAAAGAAGGATGCAACATCAATACATTTAAAAACACAAAAGGTTACGTACTGCAGCTTTAAACCTGAGCGCTGCAACTACTCCCGACATTCAAAACAAACATACTCTTCTATAATAATGACGAGCATCTGTGAACGGAGATGTTGTTGCAACGGAGTCATAATCCAGGTGAACATGTTCCATGTAACTTTCCTCAACACAAATTAACACACCACCCATCCCTCCTACTTACTCAGAAATAGACCTGTCATCTTGCCACCATCCCCTTATCGTCTAACTGCTAACAAGCCTATTTGCCTGTGACTGACGTTGATGCGATCCCTAAAGCCCCGGGCTTGGCACCAGATCGCTCCTAAGCCACATTAAGCCTCTGTCATGCCCACCCCCTCCTCCAGTCTGCATGGTGCTACCCCTGCCATGGGAACCCTAAATCTTTAATGACGATGGAGAGCTCTGCGCGCTCCCACGGCACAAAAAGCGATGACATCTGTCTCTGGAAGTGCTGCACTTCAGAGCAGCCCCATTTGTTCTATCTCCGCTGCTTGAAAAGAAATTAAATATAAAAGTTGAGGGAGGGTGGAGGCTGCTTAAAGAGGAAGGAGGAGGTGGAGCTCAGGAGGTTAAAACAAAGATCCTTTCTTTCAAAGGTTTATTCCCTGTGCCCAGTGGTCCCTAAATGTTCAAAGAAGGTGTTAAAAGAGTCTTAGCTCCCCCACACAACCCCCCCACCTCCCCCCTTGCTCTGGCACTCTGGCTACGTCCCACCTGCTCACAACTCCATCCAAGTCCATGAGGACGTTAAGTCAAACACATGCTCCCCAACTACTGCATCCATCTTCTGGAAGTCACTAAGCATCCAAGTACCCTTGAAAGGGATTAATGCGCTCGGCTGAAATGATTTTTGACCTTTGACCACCACAACACACGCATTACAGCAAACAATAAATGAAAACGCAACTCACACTGAAACTATCACCAGAAGAAAAAGCATGTGTTAAAACTAGTTTCCTTTTTTCTGCATGACCCATTCAATCAATGATTGTTTGCACAAACTCAGTTGCCAGCACAACATCTTCAAATAGTTAGGTTTTTTTGGACAAAGAATGTGAACCCATGAAAATAATCAATACCTCACATTAAAGAAGCTGGAAAATAGTGGTTGTGTATTTAAAGTGTAATACAGGATCTAAATCCATAGATCACTTTTTGTACATATTACTTTTTGTTTGCTCGTATGTCTTTTCTATTTTATTGTGATCTTCCTTCTTACAATTCATGTATTTAATTTAGGTCTTTTGGTCTCTTGATATTACTTCACGTGTGCATCTGTATCGTTGACTGCACAAATTTAATTAAACTGAATTCTTTATGAAAATGTAATTTGTCAGACATGTTTGATTAAAGCTGGAAATAGAGGACGTCTGGTACTTTTGCTTTAAAAAGTACAAACACTCATTTGTAAATAGTTAATTTTGAAATAGTAGTGATATTATTATTTTGGTGACATGAAACTCACTGAAACGATCAATCGACAAATAAATTCAGTCTTTAATTAATTCTTTTATGCTATTTTATCTAATAAACCAGGGTATGTGATCAGAGTGGAGCTGACCAGAGCTTTTAGAAAATGAAACAAATAAATAAATTAAATAATAATAATTAGAGTCATCTTATCTCTCGCTCCATTTTAACTTCAATATTTTCTCAGGTGGTACTTGGTATAAAACGTTTGAGAACCACTGCCTTATAGTATTTATGTTATTTTCCCCACCACAGAATAACAAAAAAGAGCACATGGTAAACTCACTCATTCAGCTGCCGTGTGGAGCAGGCACTGCGATAGACACCTATGAGTCTCTCCTTCGGGTCCTTCTTCTAATAGCTGAAGGAGAAAGATGGCTGCGTCCGTGCTGTGCCGGAGGACAGCAGTGTTACACAGACATTTTAAACACATTAGCGGCTCTCAGTGCGCCATTCTGCTGCAGACAGCCAAGTACAACCCCAGACCTTTGCGGCTAAACCTCAACGAGCCGTACGTACCGGATAAAGACAGCACCAAGACCCCGGAATGGCAGAAGACAGCCAAGTACGACGCGAAGCTGTACGGTCGCTACGGCTCAGCTTCAGGCCTTGACCCCGCGAGACTGTGGCCGAGTCACGGACAGCTGGACAATATCATCACGGAGGAGAAAGAGTGGCAGCCTTCGTTAGAGGTGATGCTGAAGAATATAGAGCTCAAGGAGAAGGAAGAGACGGAGAAACGACAAGCAAAGTAAGTCATGCTAACGTGGCTAACGTCAGTGCTTTAATTATCGGACAGTCAATTAGAACCAATTGCTCCCCCCCTCAGCTTCTGTCACTCGTTTGAAACATTAAAAAGCCTAAATTACGTAAATATCTATGAGGATTTAAATATTTCAAACGTTAAAGATCATTTGTAGGATAAGTCAAGCCAGTTTTATTTACATAGCCCAACATCACAAACACAATGTGCTTCGAAGGGGTTTACAGTCTGTCCTTGACTCTCACACCAGGTGAGGGGAAAACTCCACAAAAATCCTTACAGGGGAAAAATGGGCGAAACCATGGGAAGAATCAGAGGAAGAATCAGAGGAGGGATCACTCTCCCAGGACACACTGACCTGCAGTAGCTGTCACTTGTACAGAAACAGGTTCAGTGGGTTACAAACAAAACATCACAGTTTCAAAGAAAGGAAGATAGATCAGACCAGGAGCATTAAATTAATGACATTTATCATCATCATCACTATTATCTTCACCTCTTGTCCAGGGTGTGATAACATGCCACTTGCCCCAACGCCCATCTGTGGTTGGTTCCAGCTCGTCATGTGACCCTCTTAAAAAGGGGTCAATACTTCAGTTTTGACCCAAACTATATGGTGGTCTTTTGAAGAATGAAATCACCATATCTGGTCTAATGTTTGTGCAAAAAATGGCTGTCATTGCTCCAATAACAAACTAACTCAATGATAACTCAATATACTCTTACTACATCTATCTGTAATCATTTAAAACCTTGCCTGTTTGTCAAATGTAGAAATACTCAATGTTGCTTTATCTTCACCTGGCTTATTTTCTAAGTTCATTGTCAAACAGTGCAAAAATATGATAAAGCATTCATTCATTAATCTTCTACCACTTTATCCTCCACATGAACGTCATGAGGGATGCTGGTGCCAATCCCAGCTGCCATCAGCACATTTGTTTTTAATTTCACTGCTATTAAAGTAACTGGTTCTCTTATGTCAGACTTAAATCCATACTATCCCAATTAAACCAATCTGTAGTTTGAGAAATACTGAAAGTGTTTTTTATCAAAGTATGTGTGTGCGTCTGAAAGAATAACAAATGTGAAGAGTTTGACCACACTGGCTATTTGGCTGTTAGACATTTTTTTTTACCTCATAGTGGCATTAGATGGCAAAGAAATGGAAGTACCAGTTACTACGGTTCATCTTGAGTAGGAACATAAATGTCTGTGCCAGATTTCATGGCGATTCATCCAATAGTTGTTAAAACATGTCTCTCAGAAGCCACAGTGGTGGACTGCACTGCAAAGTAACATCTGTTTTTCCCATCTTGTCTGTTTCCATTGCAGAGAGAGACTCATAGCAGCAAACATGGCCAAAATGCCCAAGATGGTGGCTGACTGGCGCAGAGAAAAGCGTGAAGCCAAACAGAAGCAAAAGGACGACAAGGCTCGTCGTGAAAAGCTGCTGGCAGTAGCCAGAGAGCGCTTTGGCTTCGCAGTGGACCCCCGCTCCCCCAAGTTCTTAGAAATGGTCGCCGAGATTGAAAAGGAAGATAAGAAGAAGAAGAAACTGATGAAACGCATGCTGAAAGGAGAGCAGGCGGCTGCTCCTGTCACACCTCCTGCTGCCACTTCTTAGTCTTGCACCAAGTCATTTCAGACACAAATAACAGTTGGGCCTCAGTCTGATGGTGTTTAATGAGATGGAAAGTGCACCACGTAACACAGCGGAGTGGGACAGTCGTTTAAGAGAAGATGAAGAACGGTCTGGTCCTGGTTTGGCGTCGGACGTCTAACGACCGGGATCCAAGAGGAGCTCTTGCATTTTCTTTTCCTCTGTAAAAAGGTTTATCTGAAATAGTTTTTCTTATTTTTGACACATTTGTCTGTCACTGAAATAAATTCATCTCTGTGAACATTGCTTTTTGTCTTAAGTGGGTTTTGAAATGAAGACAAACGTTGAAGGTACAGATTGGTGCTGTTGTGGACACTCAAAAACATTTAATTAAACAATAAAATAAGCTGATTTTCACTCTGTAGATTTGGATATTATGATTATCCTGACCAAAATAATTGCGCTTCATGATATTGTGATCATTTGAAAATTCTTTGAAATCTTGAAATGGCTCCAATCCAAATAAAAAGCAAGAATCACCATAAAATAATTGGAAAGCTGCACCACCCCACACCTTCTTATGGCCCTTCAAAATAAACCTGTCACTATAGGAGATTTTTCACTTTTTCTCTCAATCTTAAAAATGACATATTTAGGATTTTCTCCATTCACAATTATCTTTACAATGGAAATATTTAATAAAAAGACATTTACCTCATTTGCAGTTAAAACATACCAGACACTTGTGTACAGAATTTATTTGATAAAATGAAAGTGCACACACTTCTCCGGAACAGCTGCTGTTTTTCCACTGCATGTTTCACAGAATCGGTCTAACGGAGAGAGCACAGGCTCATTAAAGAACTAACACCAGCATCTATCTTGGTGTCTTAATATCAATATAATAATAATAATTTTGTATCAAATGTTTGTGCAGACGTGTTTGAAATACTATGGACATTCTTAACACCTTTAAAAAAATCATATACACACGTTAGTGAACAGTTGCTGAAGCAACAGTCATGTAAAATTATACATTTAATAAGTCTTCAAAATGACATTAATCAATCATTGATTCAGTGTCTGATTTTTAATCCATAAAATACAATGTTTCCTCTATATACACTCAAGTCTGTGTTGACTAACGGAAGACGGGTGAAATTCAAGGTGCCTGGAATTAAAATGTCTCCCTGCCACAGTTCTTCTCTTTAAAGTCAGAGTGGACACGACGTCCACTGTAAATATGCAGGTTGTACCTTTGTCGTGTGAGAGTGTGATAAAAAAAAAAAGAAGGGAAAGTTTTACCACTTCACCGGCACACAAGAGGGAACACCCAGTGTTCACTCCATGAAAAAGAAGGCGTACAAGTTACAGACTGGGTTTCAAGCTAGAAACAGCCTCCACTGACTGTGTGAGACATGGAGGAGTCCAACTGTGAGACAAGAGCCTGTGCAGGGCCGCAGAGACGTCTTCTTACAGGTGAGAGTCCTCGTCTTCACTGGGGTCGGTCTTGAGTTTGGCCAGAGCGGCGTGAACCCTGAACTGTGTCCGAGACTCCATGGAATAATCTTTGTAGTTGTGTCTGTGAGGCAAAGCAGAGGCAGTTACACCAGCGTCGTGATGGATTATTAATCTGTCACAAATCACTCACCACTCACTAGACACTATAAAGGTGAGTTTGCCATTTTGTTTCCACGAGACAACACCAATTGTTTGTGATACAATACCTACTGTATATCGATATCTGTCCCATACAGTCATTTTAGACCTTTTAAACTATGAAGCTGTTCAATTTCAAAGTGTAAAAAAATATTCTCCTTCCATAAAGAAGAAATAAAATGCTGATTTTTATTTATATATTTACAGTCTGTGCATAGCGACGCATGCGATATGTAGGATTTTTGGATTGTATATTTTGGATTTTATACAATTATCTGATATCAAGATTCAGTGATTTTGACCAGTATCAGCTCATCCACAAATACTTCATGTCCCCACCCGCCCCTGCTCTGCTGCTGTATACACACAATTGCACCCTCAGTCAGATCTGATAGTCACATTATTTCTAGAGGCAGAAGAATAACATCCACACAGTATACACTGCAGCTTTAAGTCCAACAAAAGAACAAACAATCATCAGATCTCCTCAGAACAAAAGGGACAATCATTTTGTTTTAGATGCATAAAGCTTGAACAGAGGAGGACATAACAAGTGAAGGGGCTGAGCCCCCTTTACGCCCCCTCATGGAGCGCGGTCTAAAAACCCCACAGACAATTGTTCGTCTCCACTCGTGTGACACTTTTTATCGATCATTAAAAGACTCCTCTTCACAATATATTCATAAAGGTGCATTTGTAGCTTTTATTTACCCAACGTGTTCATGAGGTGAAGAAGCTTCTTATTCCTGATTTAGTGAATTGAACGTCAAGCAATATAGACCATCATGCATTGCACTGGTGCTGAATGAAAACAAACCAGCAGACAGATGCGAGAAAAGTAATGTATAATAATGTTCATGTATGTGATGTGAAACTCTCTCCAGGAGGCGGCGTATTCTGCCAGAGAATAAAAACTAAATGATGTATGTGCTGTTTACATTTATGTTACAGAGCTATAAATGCACATGTGTATAAACATTCAAGGATAAATGATAAGAATATATCATTTATATATTCTTATGTGTATATATATATATATATATATATATATATATATATATATAAGAATAAAAGGGGAATATTCTCAGATGCAGACCTTCACTTAATAAAAAATGACATTCGTGACCTACACTACTGATATATTCATGTGGGAAAATGTGCAGTCAAAAAAGATGAAACCACCAATCATCACCCTAATAAATGGAGGGACCTGCTGTACATTACCAGGCAGACAGCGACCTCTAGTGTTCCCTGGGCAAACTGTCAGTGTTGGCATAATAAACAGGAGCTGTGTGAAATACAGTCTGTGGTCTCGTTAAGTCAGAAAGCAGCTGAATAAGAGCTTAGTTTTCTGTCAGCAACAACATCCGCTGTCCATAAATGAGCTATAAATAAGTTAGGATACAAGTCGACTCTGTGAGACAAAGAAAGGGTTTTTTCTTTAATTATTACTTTCATTTTCATTATCAGGTGTGTATACATATATATACGCATATGTATATGTATATGTATATATATATATATATATATATATATATATATATATATATATATATACATATATATATATATATATATATATACATATATATATATATATATATATATATATATATATATAGGAGTCACTTACTTGGCCTTGCGCAGTGCTTTAATGGCCTCGTCTCTTCTGCCTTGATCGATGTAGAGCAGACCGAGCTCCACCAGAGAGTTGGGCAGCAGGTAGTGGTCAAACTTGATCTTCTTTTCACTGAGTGCACACACAAACACAACGGCAAAGGTTTAGTTTTATGTTATGTTTAACTGTAATGTAGCTCTGTCTCTCTCCATTGACAGTACAGGTTAACTGACAGTGATTTATCTATGACTGGTAATGATCTATAACAATCAGGGCAGCTGATGGTAAATATATGATGCGGTTGTTTTTAGGGAAGCATGATATTGGACTTTCTGCCGACACCTGAAGTACAGTATATACGTGTTTTCCCTGCGCCCAACAGCAGAGGTCATTAAGTCTCTTCTGCAGTTAAATTAACATGTTGCCTTTTTCTCATGTCGTAGCAGATGTAGTTTTTTTCATTAAGCAAAATAAATGTAATAAAGGTTGATGACCACTCAAAGAATACAGCGCATTTCCTATCACTCATCTTTCACACCCATTCACGTGCTGCCAGCACAGCCGGTGTGTTTGCTGATTTCTGATAATACATTTTTTTTAAAGCCAATATCTGCTGATATCGATAATGTGCTAATAATACCGTGCATCCCTAATTTTTGTCTGTTCTTGTGGATGTTTTTGGCCGATATGTTGGGCTTTTCTTTCTCGATCTGATGAAATATTACAAGAATAGAAAACGACGCACAAAAGTGCTTCACATAAATAAACATTTCTTGAACCTTTGAGTCTGTACTTGAGCACATTTATATATTAAAAATAAAGAATTATGTAAAAATTAAATATTAAATACATAAAACAGGTCATCAAAAAGACTTAAAATAACATGTTCAGTGCACCTATCAAGTGTCTGAGTGCTACAAATGTGCAAACTTGCACAAATAAGTAATAATCAAGCACACAATAAATGAGGGATGAACACTAGTGGATTAATATGAGTAAACGAGTAAACACACACTTGAAGTGAACGTGTTTCCTGACAGAACTTCAACTCGACCTGTATTCTAATATTCAGGCGTGCTGCTTCATTTTGGATCACACTGTGAGTCCTTCTGTTCATCGAGGCGACGAGCACAACGATCACGACGAGCACACCGGACAGAGCCACAGCAGCACACACTCATGTTAACACCTATACTGTGTTATTCAGCATTCAGCTCCTGAACTGCTGCCAAAACTTGTCAGTGGAACCTCAGAGCTCACCTGAGAGCCTGTGGCTCACTGCTTTGTCTACACAAACACATCGTTTAGACAAGCACTGGATCATTTCCTTAATGGTTAATCACCGTGTGCAGTAACAACAGCGCGTGTTTGCAACTCAGAAATGAACAACAATGAATAGAACTTATCAGTTTAGTCGAGTGAAGATACATTTGCATTCTTAATAACGGGTGATAGAACATAGAAAGAATAAGACTACATTTTAAATTTATAATAGTTATAATAAGACTTTCTGTTGTAATTATCACACTATTAAATATATTACATTACACATATATAAGCTTCTTTGGGGTTTTAATTACAATTGTCCACATTATTATTTACTTAATTTAAGATAAATTTCTTAGTTTTTTATATTAAAAGATTTATTTTGCGTCATAAACGTGTTTTTACTGTGAAGGAAACGTTGTTCCATATCAAAACAAGCACTTTTACTTTGAAAGTCTGTGAAATATCACATCATGAATATCTTATCATAACACCCAGGTCAGTTTAGTTTGACATCCATGTTTTGTTTTAATTGCAACTGATCTTTTAACGTTCATCAGTCTCGTGCTGTGAAAATCAAACCCCTGAATGATCAGAACCACACATTTCCGACATTAATCCTTCATACATACATAATTAAACATAATTCATCTATTATGTTGTTTATGCAGTGATTACAAATGTATTTGATTTGAAATATGTTTATATACTTGCACAGCATGTAATTAACAGGCTACATTTTTTGCTTGACAGTATCATTTAATTGACTTCTCACTCTAACGGTCTTTACTGCAGAATAACATCTGAGCAGAGTCTGCTGGAGCTCACCTGGCAAACACTTTTTTGAAGCTCTCCTCTGCATCCTGGAGCAAACCCAGGTTCCTGAAACAAAGACCCTTCAGCAGGTGGATCAGACACCGGTCATCCACCGAAAACTCATTCTCTGTGTGAAGAGAAAGAGAGAGAGAGAGAGAGGGAGAGAGAGAGAGAGAGGGAGGGAGAGAGAGAGAGAGAACGACTCCCATCATTTCATTTTCTACCACTTTAAATCACAGATTTAAAGAGTGCTGGAAAACCACAATATATGACTTTCATGGCATTTTATTAGATGAATGAAATAAATCAGACTTTATTCGTGTAGCACTTTTCAGACAAATAGAAAATGTAGCACAAGGAGCTTTACGTGATGAAATCAAACCCATCGCAGCCACACACAGACACAGACATGGTCTGTCAACTAAAAGCTGCCTCACCGTGAGTCCACAGACATGGAGGCAACAGAGGGACATAAAAAGAGACGAGACAAAACCACAAGGAAACACTCATTAACGAGGTTGGACAAAAGGAACTAAAATCAGGGAAAAATAAAAGCTAAAAAAAAGGCAGAGGGCGTTAAAAGATGCACTAGAACTGGAGAGATTAAATTCAATTAAGAAAATAAACAGATCAATTAGAGAATATAAAATAACAATAAATATTTTGATGAAAATTGGTGAATTTTGTCAAAAAGTCAGACTAAATAGGTGCATTTACTTTTGTGGGCCATAGTAACAACACGTGAGTTTTAGTTTTTGGTATAAAAGGAAGTCAAAGACATAAGAAGGTCCAAGACCGTTAAAAACCAGTAAAAGGAGCTTAGAATTGACTCTGAAGCCAAATGTTACATATTATATCTTTAAGGAAAGGTTTGCTTGGTTCCACGTGAGAGAAAATGTCGCATTACCGGGAGATTCCTGCAGAACGCGCTCCTCCTCCGTCAGAGTCTGCATCATGCCTTCCGTCAGCTCCGGTCGTTTCTTGATCATGCTGAAACCATTCCACATGTACATCATCTCCTGTAACACAGCAGAAAAAGATGTCCGACAGCTCCCAGAGTCAAATGTGCCGCTGCAGACCGCTGTGTGTGGGTGTGAAGGTTTACCAGCACTGGCACTGGTAGCCTGACCGGGCAGGCGGCCTTGTAACGTCTGGCTTTACGAATCGCAAACTTCTCAGTGGGCGGAGACTTCCCCGCTATCTTCTGCTTGAAGGCGGGTACTTGTCTAAAGACACAGGGAAATAACAAAGAGAGGAAACAAATCATACATGGACTCTGCTTCTGATACGATACCGATATTGATCCGATACAATATCAGCACGAATCATACATACTTTAATGACTTATTTTGTAGTGTGGAATGTTAGAATAGGCTTGATCACGTGATATTACTTAAAACAGCAACAATAGGTATGAGAAAAACTGGCCCATTTATTATTATTAACCAACGGGTTACATCAATTTTAACCTTCAACATAAGAATATTGGATTTTTGCCATGTTAATTTCATACAGTCTATGGTTAATTTCATCAGTGCTAATGTGGGGGTGTTTTCAGAGCACCCGTGTTTCATAGGTAACAGCGTGTCTTCAGAGAACACCCCCCTGGTTTTCACTATTTTGGATTAGCCCAACCCACACAGGGTGAGTGACTCGTCCCGCCGGTAAACCCGTAGCCCAGGGACCGGCCCCCGCAGACGTACTTACGTCAGGACACATTTAAAACACACATAGCTCTTGGCATGGCTGGTTTTTGGGGTATAATTAACAAACGGAGGCTGTTGAAAGTTGACAAGTGGCGCTGGTTTATGAAATAATGTTGTTTTAGCAGCTCGCCTCAGGATGAGCTAGCGTGGTGCTAACGGCTAGTCTATGTTTATATTATTGTCTCATTGTCTCATGGAGATCATTGTAGTCAGAACTTGGAATCACCCATTTTTTGGTCCACCTTAAATGGATTAAGCTATTTATTACCAACCCCTCTGTGACCTCTGTGACCTCTGTGACCTCTGAACTTCTGTGACCATTACTGCGTGAGCAAGTCTCACCAGGTCGGTTAGCGGCTATACAGGTTAACAAAATGAAATCTGTAATATGTCAATCAACAAGTGTTTGGTCCATTTTTAACAGTGTCCTGACTTTTCTGGAGACGGGTTGATACAGTAGTAAATAGAGCATTGTGTTACTCTTTATGACAGTGTGTGTATTTACCTAAAGAGTTGTACCTCGTCATCCCCAAAAGGCCTCGCCTCATCCTTAGGCAGCATGCTGAGGTATGCAGCTTTCATGTACACATACATGGCCTACATACATGGAGATAAACACACACACAATTCACTCACTGTGTTTCCCAAAATACTTAGAGAGTGTAAAAAAACTGTGTTTTGCATATTGACAGATGTGCACCTTGGACCAGTTGCTCTCCTGGCTCAGCAGGTCAGCGTAGAAGTACGCCATCTTCCACACACGCTTATAGGTGAAGCACCACATCAGCTCCCAGTAGCACATGTGGTGGAACTGCTTCCACGCCTGCTGGGCCTTGCAGCCGTCTTCAAAGAGAGCCACGGCCTGGTGAAACACGGTGGAATCATATTAAAGCTGCAGTAGGCAGGATTGCTAGTCTCACTCTCAGGGTCCTTAAATTTGAACATTTTTGGATGGCAGCTCTCTGTTCTGAGCCCCTCCCACCAGGTGATCACCGACAGGTGACCCGAGGAAAGCTCCGCCCATACCCGCTCCATGTCAGACACTATTTTTTGGGTTGCTTGACAGCGAGCAACCATTCCTCTGAGGGGATGATTTACAGTGTGACACACAGCAGCTTAGCAGAACTGTGATCATTTGGTCAACATTATACAGAATGGTTACTTTTGGATTATAGGATTATATTATTATATGAAAATAATATCATCACAGTAACTAAAGCAGGTATATGTGCGGTTTTTAAAATGATAAATGTCATAAACATTTTACAGACACATTTTCTCAAACGTACCTCATCAATGTTCCCTTTGATCTCTTCAGTCCTGCCGGCAAAGAAGAGGAATATTGCTCCCTGGACAGAAAAAAAAGCACCATTCATAAAGTCAGTGTACATGTCAAGTTAGTGTCTTCAGCTCTTACCGGTCTGTAAGAAGAACTCATGCACAGCAATTACTCTGGACCATGTTTGACCAAGATACTGTACTTCCATTTCAGTTGGGTACACACTGTGTCAGAGCTTTGAGTTTATTCTCAGGGATGGGCTCCGGTATGTCGGCAAAAGGCGGAGGGGACACTTTGAATGTACAAGAACAGGAGTCAAGTGTGACAGGAGCGATAGCATGACGAGGGTGCGACTGTACACAAATCGATCCGTGGTGCAGAAAGGGAACTGAGAGACCCATAGACTGCATATGGACATGCACATAGTCTTTACGCTGCAAAACAAACCTCCACTGTGAAGCTTTAAAATTCACAATATGTCAGGTGTCGTGTCAGTTTTTGTCACCTTCAAAAACAGACACCAGCTGGTGTCCACTCACGCGTGCCATTAATTATCATCTATTTAACTCTAAATGAGTGTTTTTCCACTACACAGTACTCTTTTCCATCCGTGATAGTACCTGGTACTTTTTTTAATACCTGCTCTGGTGAGGTTCCAAGCGAGATGAGCTGATAATAACGTGTCGTCACTGGACGAGTCACGAGCACAAGAATCAAAGCGAACAATGCCGAAGTGTAGATCAGTTCAAAAGACTTTGCGATCAGGAGCGGTGAGATGTGATGTGATGGCATCAATATTTTTATATACAGTAGAAAAACATCAACCTGTTTTTCCTGCTCCCGTCAGTAAGTCTTTCCTCTCAAGGCAAAGAAGTTTGTAGTCATGGAAAAGGCCGTTGGAAGACACAAAGCTAATATTGAACAATCTTTTTTAAATTTGAACTCTCGAGCTTCCACTTCTCCCTCAGAACTCCCTCAATTTGGCACGAGTAAATAAAATCAACACTAACCATCAACAGATTACCCTGAGGACCTTAACTATTGTATTGACTGAAGAACAGACAAAAACCTGGCACAACTGAGCCGTCAGGCAGCAGCGGGACAGCATCGCGCATGCTTTATTATCTAATAAACAATAATAATAATAATAATAATAATAATAATGATAATAATGATAAGCGTGCCGTCTATGTCACCTCCAGGGCTCCATTGATATCTAATATAACGCTCTATATTTAAAGCTAATAAATAAAGGTTATTGGTCATTAGGGCCACTGTTGGAAAACAAAAAACACAAATTACCTTCATTACCAGACATAAAAAAGTTATGTAGTTCCTTCATCAATACAATTATGTTTTCTCCAATGTTGTTTTTAAACAGAAGTTTAGCTCCTGCGGTGGACAATTACCTAACACACATAATCCCTAGTCTCTAGTTGTGCATTTTAAGATTATTTGCCCTTGGTGGAGGTATGCACTCTAATCTGTTTACCATTCACTCTCATAAATACAGTACATTTTCCCTTATTGACACTGACCCGTGGGTAGCGAAGCTGGAACGGTTTCAGCAGCTTCTCCGCTTCTGCGACCTCTCCCTCGCCCGTCCCTGAGAGGGTAAGACAGAAGATGACACGTGATGACACTGTGCGATGAATAACGAGTGGCTTTAGCAGCAGTTTCTGATCAAATTAGAATCACACGACTCTCACATGAGGTCCAGCTGTACCTAGTATGAATGTGAGAAAGGTGTAGTAGCAGAGCAGCAGCAGCGCACACAGCATGGAGCGCAGGTTCATTCCCGTGGCGCCGTCATGCAGCAGGGACAGACCATATTCCTAGAAGAGCAGCACATGAGTACAAACCATGCGTGAGTGCATCATGCACGGAAGGTAACGTGCACACGGGCGAGTTATTATGCAATTTAAGAAAAAAGGAATAAGCATCTCACCTTTTCTCCTGAAAAACCTGCAAACTCCAACAACCGCAGTAACCGCGGAGGAAACAGAGAAAGCGTCTGTGGAGAAATGAGATCTAATGAAGAGAGGATCTCTCACACACACACACACACACACACACACACACACACATATTTTGGTTACATACCAGATTAAAAGCCCCTATTCCAAATGCTATTCCTCCCTGTAAGTGAACGTGGCTGGGTCCTTTGAGGTAGGTGTTGGATTTGACTAAGCCATGTAGTTCTCTGGATGAAAGAAGCACTCAGTCAATACAACAACCCAAAATCACACTTCCCTGGTAAGTAAGTGTTGGGAGATTAAACCACATTTTTAGGATTGTTAAGTATTTTTAACTGATCTACAGTTCAGCATTGTTCGGCTTGATTCTTACTGTGACGACACTCTGACCAATCAGTGGCCAGCAGTCTGACGACGTCATGCATGGCACTTACTAAGCTACAACGCTTGGAGCCTAAAAAAAGTACCTGGTACCAGGTTACTATGCTAGTGGAAATTATACTCTGTTGTACAGTACAGTCCGTTCACATGCAGATTCTAAAAAGGCTTGAAAACCAAGGCACTTATACAATTATTCAATTAATAAAATCCAAACTTGGATGATTTTTTCAATAATAACAAGTTTTTTCTGATTTTTCAGCTTGTTAAATGTGAATGTTCTTTGCTCCATATAACAAATAAATCATTAAAAACAAGACAAAACAAGACATATGAGAACATCATCAATTCCAGGTTTGCGAAACACCGACAGACATTTTTCAACATTTTCTGGAAAATCCTCGACAGATTAATCGATTATGAAAATAATCGTTAGTTGCAGTTCTATTGTAAAAGGAGCAGAAACTTTCCATTTGGGAATTTGGGAAGTATTCCAAATGGGAAACTTTCCATGGGAATTGTCATAAGCAGACACGTGTGCAAAATGAAACAATTATAAAACATGACGCAGATTCATTTGTATACATAGACACACACAGAGACATACAAATGGATTCAAATGATTCAAAATATTATTATTCAAAATATTGTATATTTGCTAATTAAACTTAAACACCATAGATCAAATATCTAAAAGATTATGCAACAGTATATTATTTACCAACTATATTGAAGTTCCCAATGGTCAATTCCCATAAATTCCCATGGAAAGTTTCTGATTTTTGAAAATGACCGGAATGAGGTTGTGCTACAGTCGTGCCTGTCGTTACTATGGAAACAAATCCTGGAAGCTGCTGGGATGAATGAATTAGCTGCAGCTTCACTGAATTCAGCAAGAGAAAAACTACTGACCAAGCTTTTCTACGTGTGTAGAGAAAAAAGAAAAAAACTAAACTCTACTAATGTGGATTCTCCCCTTCACCACCTGATTCTGTAGCTTTGTCTGGATGAGGCAGGTTCAGAGTTGATTTCATAGTTTGAGCCAGAGTAACTGGAAAGTGCTGAAAGTTGAGATATTTTCATACTGATGCGACTCAGAAAAACTGTTGCATCACAACAGACGTTGCACATTTCAACAGACCAGTGACTGTGACCTACTTCTTCAGCAGGTTGCAACTGCGTCCCTCTTGTTTGTTTCCATCTCCCCTGAAAATAGTGTCTTGGTTCATGCAAAAGATGCTGCATGTGAACAGCTCCTAAAAACTGCTCTGATGTATCCTACATTTCCCATGATGCATCTTTTAAATGCCCAGGTTGTAAGAAAAAAGATGTGAACAAATGGATGACTGATCCACACACCGTGTCCTTTCCAAAGCACATCAGGGAACTACATTGGCCTTCACACACCAGCCTGTTATGTTCAAGTACATAAAAAAACGGCTTTTTCTAAAGCTACGAAAACCATACAACTGTTAAAAAATACTTACGGCTAATATATTCAATTTCTGCCAATAAAACCCTTCTAACTGTTACACACTCGACTAGAATCGATTATTTATTCTTTTGTTCATAAAATGTAAGAACATGTTGAAAAATGCCGATCAGTGTTTAACAAACCTGGAAATCCTGGCATTCTCAAATGTCTTTTCAGTTTCATTTTTTTGTCAAATGGAGCAAAAGAAACCAGATAATATTCACATTTAAGAAGCTGAAAAATCACAAAGCTTATATTATCTGTTAAAAAAAACACAAAAAAACAACTCTAAAACCGATTAATTGATTATCAAAATAGTTAACAATGGATTAATCGAATAATCCTCCAGTGTGTAGAATCTAAATGAGCATTTTTAGATATTACTGGAGCAGGTCCTCTTCCATGCGTCTGCCATGTCTTACCAACCCTGTTTGTTTGCAAAGGATATTCAGTAAATTGCAAAGAGCAATTCAATCCTACACACTGGTGCTTTATGCCCATGTTGGTTTGGTTTTTTTAAGCCAATATTTCAGTTTATAACAGAGACCGATGTCTCCACATGTAACCTAATCACATTGATAAATATTGACTAAAAGATACGGATGCATTCTCTTTTACTGCTCATTTACATGTCACCGCAGCGACACATGCTCTGTTTTCTCGATGATGACTTACTTGTAAATCAAGTAGCTGTTTCGCACTTTGATCCCTCCTTTGATGAAACTCACCATGTTCTCGTCCTGCAAGAAAAACAAATACAAAACTAAATGAGGAAGTGATACGTGCACAGACATGAATGGTTTTTATTGGACTTTTAGGAAAATTCCTTCTCTGCATTTACTCCATCCACTGCTCATACCTTCCTGGAATTTGTACCGTCATATTTAAAGGTTATATGTTCGACGTTATTTGCATTACTGAGTCACTCCCTGTGAAACACTGGCCCTGGTCTCTGATCAGCAGCGCTGTAAACATGACAAACTAACACAATCTGCACTGTGACATCTTTTCAGAGAAACTAATGGCACTAATCATGTTATTTCAGGGCTACAGTGACTTTAGTTTAAAACACACAGTTACTGAGGCCAATAAGTCACAAAAACACTGCAGGCAGCAAACTGAAATCTGAACTGTTTCACATGAATAACCTGAAAATGCTGCCGAGCTACATATCTACCTGGAATTTAGTGTCACAGGAGGTTTGCTTTTGATTTTTGATTTTTTTTTTACACTGAAATGTTCTAAAATTTGTCTAAAATTCAGGCAAAACAATCTTTTCAAAAACTGAAAATAGAACAATTTATTGCATTGCATCTTGATTGGGAATCAAATTAAATACAAAGGAAAAGTTATTTTATGACTTTTAGAATCATTTGATTACTTCAAAATTAAGTAATTTTTTTTTAGAAATGTTGAATGCAGAGAAGGAGAAGAATTCTCACCATCTCTCAACTTCATTTATTTATTTCTCTTCTTGACTTTAATCCTCAGTCTTTTGCTTCCAGGGATTTTTCAGTTGTCCACGTCTACAACCAGCTGCCTGAGTCACACTGACCGACTCTCCGTCTTATTCAGCTCTGACACATTAAACACCATATAAATAAAATAAGGCTTTAAAGTCGACCCTTGATTAATTACCCTACTAAACATATCTGTGATACAAAGAAAATTGTTTTTTTACCATTCATTTTAAGAGTTTAAAGCATGTTTCTTACTTATTAATCCCAATTATCCTGATATGACATCTTCACATTGTGACTAATTAGTTCTTTATGTATTGTTGGCTCTCTGTAGGGCATCTTATTTCAGTTGTGCCTCTGGCTGTGTGTTTGGGGGAACTCTTTTATTGAGCACCAGTCAAACCACACCTTGCTGAGAACACAGAGGGAGGGAGGGAGGGAGGGAGGGAGTGAGGGCGGAGTAATGGCTGACAAATGTTGTATCTATTGACTTTAATGTGTTTAAGTGTTGATTCCTAGCAAAGTCACGTACAGATGTTTCACAGGAGGCAGATTTATTCACAATGAGATCATTTGCTCTCTCATCATCCTCCTCTTCCTCACATATACTTCACACACTGGGATAGAGACATTAGATGGAAAAGGTGATTCTGATTATTATTATTTAATTCATTCATTTTGTTGATTTCCTCCAAGTACCACCAGAGGAACACCTACCACAGTTTGAGAACCATGGCTCTTGTCTACAAGCCTCTGTGTCTCTATTCGAGACAATTAAAACCCCATTTACTGTACATACATGTTACCAAATATAAAAACACACTTTATCTTTATTCCCTAGGATATTTTCTTAAAAGTGTGTGTGCGTGTGTGTGTGTGTGTGTGTGTCAAACTGTACCTGTAGAAAGGTGAGAGCAGCTCTTTGTAGTTGGCATTCAGCGAAACACACTTCAGCGTGAAGCTGCACTGCAAGAACACAAACACAAACGTTAATTAAACCTCAGAGCAACCATCTGGCAAGAGCTGCTCAGTTTCCCCACAGTGTCAAGAGCTGCTCTGTATCAAGATCGCCACAAAATCCCTCCTTTACTTTTATCAGTTATGCAGCTAAACGCTGATCAACGATCACGATCAGCGAGCGATAAAGCACAACATGCATTTACATTTTCTTTGGTGTCTTGTACCTGATGCTCTCACTTTCAATGAGCAGATTATAGCTGACATATGTCCGGAAAATATGATATTACGACGTAAAATGACCGTAATTTGTCACCAGAGATTGGGTGAACGTGTGAAACTGAAATACTGGCCTCACTGATGACTAGAGCTGGGTAAAACTCCACTCAGCAAGCCGTCCCAACTTAAGTCTGACGTCTGGAAACCATTTCGGATTTAAAACAACACAGAGCTGGATAAAACCAAAGTGGTTTGCAAGATCTGCCAAGCGGAGGTCAGTTATTGTAGAAGTACTACAAACCTCAGAAACCACATCACACCACGCTAACGTTATCTTCCGACAATAAGCTGTCCAGGGCAAAACAAAAGAAACTGAGGGAATCACGATAACAGAGGCCATCGTAAACTTTTCTTTGTAAAGATTTACGCCCGTACTCAGGCGCAGCGTAAACATCTGCCTGAAACTGTTCTCCCCATGATGTATACATCACACATGTGTGTTGTTTTTTTTTGTAACACAGTTGAGCCATTTTCATTATTTAAGAGCAGATTGGATCGATTCATCGATTCAACACCTTATGAATCGAAATCAAATAATCGATTTAGGAAATTGGCCCGAGTGATAACAGCCAGTATATTTCATTTTCATTGCAAAATCTTCTAATTCTTTCGTGTAAGCGTCAGAAACACTGATCAATACCAGACCTAAAAGACCTCAGTACCCACTTTCAAAAAGTTCAAAAAACACATGAGGATTTTCAGCCAAGGTCAGGTCTCTCTCACCTTACCAAAATATAATAGACTAATTCAATTTCTCCCAGAATCCACACACACAGTTACAACTTGATCATCTAAAAAAAAACTACAGTTAGAGGACAACTGTGTCACTGGGCACCAATGAGCTTATCTACACTTTTTGTATGTTCTCACAGTCGTAGCACTTGTTCTAGACAAACTCTATGCCATGCCTCTAGGAGCCCTCACAAACACCTGCTCTCCCGGAAATGGTGTGTTATGGTTCTCGCCAGCTCCTGCAGCTTCAGGGAAGACGAGAACATAAGAGAAGATACATCGTGTGTCTGTGTGTGTTTTTGATCTAATGAAGACGTTCGTCATCTCTTTACTCATAACTGCACACATGCCATCATAGTTATACACTGAGCGCTCTGAGAGGATGGACGCAACAGCAGCAGCTCTGTGAGGAGGGCTATTGGCCTTGAGATAACGTTGAGATAACTTGCACTACAACTGGCACCACAGGGAAAGAGAGAGAAAAAAAACAGTGAGAAGAAAATGGGGAAACCTAAAACCAGCACCAGATCGGACAATAGCGCCAAAACTGAGTCAATGTTGGAAGCTATGAACGAAGGAATGGCGGCGATGAGAGAGGAGATTAAGGAAAGCATGACCGAAATCAGGAAGAAGATGGAGGGAGTGATAGTTGAAGTCAAACAGCCCCAGGAAGAGAGCGCTGGGGAACAGAGTGGAGGAGATGGAACAGCTGGGAAGACTCAATGAGGTGATTGTGACTGGCCTCAAGATTAAGCATCAGACCTACGCCAGGGCGGCTGCGGCAGCGGACAAGCGGTCGTTGAAGCCTGATTAATCGGAAATCAAATCTGTGGAGAAGCAGGTGGCTGAGTTCCTGGCCCGGCAGAGACATCAACGTGGATTTCAGCAATGTGGAAGTATGTCACCTCTTACCCCGGAGAAAAGAGTCTGGAACACGAGCTGTCGTGCTGAGATTCACGAACAGAAAACACAAGAAGGCACTGCTGAAGCAGGGCAGGGCGCTCAAAGGCTCGGACGTCTACATCAACGAGAATCTCACCAGAAAGAATGCTGACATCACCAGAAAAGCACGTCAGCTGAAGAAAGGGGGCAAGATACAACACACCTGCACACCAAACTGCAGAATCTACATTAAAACAAATGGAGCTACACCAGAAGAAGTCAAAACTATGCAAATCAGGAGTGAGGACGAACTGCAGAAATACAACAATTAAGGTATGGCTCACGAACGCTCCATAACTACAGCCCAGCAAAGGTCAAGGGTCATTACACAGACTAAAAAGATGGTGAAAGTATCAGAGAGGATCTGACTACAAATCAACATGTGAACCACACCTGAACAGACCCAAATGAAAGAATTGACCCAGACAATCACCTCTACTTTAACATGACTGAGAAATGCCAGCACTACACTGAAGATCAATTCAACGAGTGCATTGAGATGGATGGGAAACTGTCTTTAATTCACTTCAATAGCTTCGACCACATTAGGGAAGACCTACAACACTTCAAAAATACTTTCAACATCATTGCGGTGTCGGAAACATGGAATAATGAAGACAAAGGCGCAGATTTTTGCCTGGATGGATATAAACTTGTCTATGTTAACAGAAGAAACAAAGGTGGAGGAGGAGTGGCCCTGTTCATTGACAATAACATCGAGTATGAGATTACACTGACAAATGAACTACTGAGGCAAAACTGGAACAAGGTCTACAAAGAAACAGATGTAAATGGCGCTTACGATTTCTTTTAGCAAATATTTAAAACGCTGTATAATCGACACTGTTCTGTAAAGAAAAGACACGCTAATCAGAATAAGGAGGGGAAACCATGGCTAACAAAAACGTTGATAAATGCCTGCAAGAAGAAAAACAATACATAAGATTAAGGACGGAACAGTCGATACAAACGATGTAGGAACAAACTAAATAACATCCTAAATGATCGCAAGAAAGTATACTACAGTAATCTGCTAGAAGAAAACATGAACTATACTAAAAAACTATGGGATATTCTCAACGATGTAATCAAAAACAAAAACACAAAACCTAGCTACCCTCTCTACTTCAAGGATAATAACACGAAGGAAGATAACATGGAAATCATAGCAGAAAGATTTAATGAATTCTTTGTCAATGTGGGGCCAAATCTGGCGAAGAACATTCCTGACTCACTCCTTCACTGGGACCACTGGGACAGAGGACAGAGGACAGAGACAGAAACCCCAGCACAATGTTTCTCACCCCAGTGAAGGACAGAGACATTAGACACCTGGTCAACAAATGCGTAGCAAAGACATCCACGGATGTTGATGACCTCGACATGAAGCTAATCAACAAAGTAATAGATGGAATCGTTTCACCTCTAGCATACATCTGCAACCTGTCATTTCAAACTGGGACATTTCCCACCAAAATGAAAGTGGCAAAAGTAGTGCCATTGTTCAAGAAAGGGGACTAATTACAGACCAGTCTCAATACTAACACAACTGTCAAACATTCTTAGACCAACCAAGACAAACTAAGAACCACTATCATGTTGATGTAGACACTTTTTGCATTGAGAAAATGTGAGCTCACATATGTCCATCATTTGCAGAAACATAAAATGGCAACATACTGGCACAAGGTTGGCATACATACACACACACACACACACACACACACACACACACACATGAAACAAGCAAAAAGAAGAAGAAGAAATTGAATACAGCAAGAAAGTTCAAACTCTGAGACACAGATATTACACAATCTCGTCCAAACAAACACGGCAAAGAATAATTATACGATACCACATAGTTTGACTGAAACCAACATTAATATCATTTGATATCACTTATCATTTTTCATTTTCATTTTGTGTTTATAAAATAAACTGAGCAAGGTAAAACTCCATACTCTTGTATTTTACACAGTTGCAATAAAGCATTCTCTTCTCCCCGCCCCGCGTATTTGGCCTCCTCACAGTTTACTCCGGTGTGGCATGTTCACATTGCTGACACAACACACAGTTTTATGTGCTGCCGTGTTTGCGTACAAACGGGAGACGTTGACTCAGCAGGTGAAGAACGACTTGTGAGTCAACAAAGGAGTTGACCACACCAAACAATCACCATTAACCCGTTTAGATTTACAGTAGTAGATACAAAAAACTAACTCACTGAACGACAGTGGAATTCTTTCAGGGATTTGTCAACAATTGTCCCCAGAATGATACACATTTGAGTGTTTGTGTGTGCTTTGATGAAACATCTTTTACCTTCGGTGAGCGATTCCCCCTCGGACTTGTTTTTCCGTCTGAACCTGGAACATCAAACAACAGTTTGGCATCAACACATCTTCTGCCTCAGTGACCACGTCTTCATAATCGTGCACAAATTACAGGCCGAGCGCTCACTGCTTTCACTATCTCCACTGACACTTCTGTCATGATGACACAGTCAAATTGGCCGTGTGATTAGAGAAGAGAGATGTAAATGAGAGGTGTTTAGAAGAAAGATATACGTTTTTAATTCTCCTGCACAGAAATGCTGTATTTCCACACAGACTTCAACCTGTTCCAAGCTCAAATTTGAGGTCGTTTTTACAGCTTTTACAGCCTTTTACACCTCTGATAAATTATAGATGTTTACAAATACATCCATACTCATCATTAAGGTCAAAATATTCATATTTTAACTAACAAATGAAGGCGCTCTAAAGGAAACAGTTCCTGCCAGTTTCACTTGCTGAGCGAGTGAAATGATGGGGACAGACAGGTGAATGATGAGGACAGACAGGTGAATGATGAGGACAGACAGGTGAAAGATGAGGACAGACAGGTGAATGATGAGGACAGACAGGTGAAAGGTGAGGACAGGTGAATGATGAAGATAGACAGGTGAATGATGAGGACAGACAGGTGAAAGGTGAGGACAGGTGAATGATGAAGATAGACAGGTGAAAGATGAGGACAGACAGTTGAATGATGAGGACAGACAGGTGAAAGATGAGGACAGACAGGTAAAAGATGAGGACAGGCAGTTGAATAATGAGGACAGACAGGTGAAAGATGAGGACAGACAGGTGAAAGATGAGGACAGGTGAATGATGAGGACAGACAGGTGAAAGATGAGGACAGGTGAATGATGAGGACAGACAGGTGAATGATGAGGACAGACAGGTGAAAGATGAGGACAGGTGAATGATGAGGACAGACAGGTGAATGATTAGGTGAATGATGAGGACAGGTGAATGATTAGATGAATGATGAGGACAGACAGGTGAATGATGAGGACAGGTGAATGATGAGGACAGGTGAATGATGAGGACAGACGGGTGAATGATTAGGTGAATGATGAGGACAGGTGAATGATTAGATGAATGATGAGGACAGACAGGTGAATGATGAGGACAGGTGAATGATTAGATGAATGATGAGGACAGACAGGTGAATGATGAGGACAGGTGAATGTTGAGGAAAGACAGGTGAATGATTAGGTGAATAATGAGGACAGACAGGTGAAAGATGAGGACAGTTGAATGTTGAGGACAGGTGAATTGGGTAATCAAGGTCCCTGAGTGAGTAAGAAAGTTAAAGCCTGTGTGACCTTTGACCCATGTTGACTGATACATTATGTGTTTACATATTTTATTAGCACTTTAATTTGTAAAGTTTTGCTTTTAATTAAAAACAATTCATGTGAGATTTGTGTCTCCTTGTCCTTTTTGCCACTACACAAGAAAGAACCTTGGTAAAAACATTTACTCTACTTTAATCTAATACTTTTTTACTTTAACTTGAGTAGATTTTTAGAGCAGTACTTGTACTTGAGTAAAATGGGATAAAAATAGTGGTACTTTTACTTGAGTAGAATATTTCAGTACTCTTGTGTTCTCTATGTTGTGAATAAATAAATAAATAAATAAATAAATAAACTTTTCATGGACGTTTCGTTTCTTTGATGATTGTCTTGCAATTTATAGATTATCACAGAACGGTTGCATCGTGATATTATTGGTATCGTGGACCATGTATCGCACATCATGCAACCGACATTGTGTTTCCTAATTTGCGCAGAATTATAATACACATGCACTCACTACTCAGCCAATCACATCGCAACAACTCAATGCATTCACGCACAAAGACATCGTCAAGAGGAGCTGCCAAGGTTCAAAATGAATGAGGAAGATCATTTAAAGGTACAGTGTGTACATTTGAACATGTATTGGTGAGGTTTCATGTTGCAGTTGAATCCAAAATCCTTCTTTTAACATTCAAAGCCCTCCATAATTTAGCTCCTCCATATCTCACTGACCTCCACACTTACACACCTTCCTCCTCTCCATATCACCTGCCCGTCTGTCCACAATGGGACTCAGGTCATTCAGCCGTTCTGCCCCCCCAACTCTGGAATGCACTCCCACAACATATGCAAACAATATCATCACTGTCTACCTTCAAATCCCAACTGAAAACTCACCTTTTCAGATTAGCTTAGCCATCATGACCTCAACCATCTTTTCAAGCATTTTAAATTCTTGTATTCATTTGTAACCTCCCCCTACTGTGTTGATCATGTTCGCTTTATTTCATCTGAACTTCTGTGTGTTTGTTGTAACTTCTCATTTAATATGTAAAGCGACTTGTCAGAAAGGCGCTTATAAAATAAAAGGTATTATTATTATTATTATTCATTATTACCTCACCCTTCCCTTTCAGGTGTGTTGGAGAACTATGTAGCCTTCAGTTAGCAACAAAACTCTACAGATGTTTGGTTTGTCCACTGTAACAACACATGGTGGTCCAAAATGGCTGCCTCCCTAAATGTCATAAATATAACGGGCTAATTCTGGAGTAATGAAAAATAACAATTCACATAATCAGATGATCGTACACTCATAAAAATGACTATTTTTTATCTTCAATTTCTGCCAAATGGAAAATAACTGCATCTACACTTTACACACTGGACCTTTAAGTGACTTGTTTTATTTCTCCTTCTAATGAGGAAACTATTCCTGTGCACCCCTGCTCCTCAGGTGAGATGGCCTGGATCCTCTTACCTCTGACAGACCTCCTGGGCACTCTTCATGGTATTCCCCGCATTGGTGATGTCATCATGCTGGAAGGTCATCATGGCCTGCATCTCCAGCACTGTGGCGTAGATGAGCGCGTGGTACATGCTCTCGTTCACTCTGAGACGGAAACATTGAGTTACGTCGTCAGCGTCATGCAGAGCTGCTGCTGTATTACCAAAAACCTCATCTTTCATCTCCTTATCTCCTCTTTTACGGCTCACTGTCTTGTGTCTTAGTGTTTATTTTGCAGGGCTGCCATTTCCTTGGTTGTTCAACCAGTCGGCCTTTGGGCGTCAGCTTCAGCAAACACATAATATCCTGGAGGACTGAAAGCCTGCCTGTGACTCAACCCCGGTGTCTCGGCTGACAGGAAACGCACACTTCGCAGCTCACACACCAGACAATTTTCTTACCACAAGCAGAGGCCAAAATACTGCTGACATCATTATATTAAAACACACAAACACGCTCCACTGTGAATGTGTGCAAAGACCTCTGTGGAGACCAGTCTGTGTGTTACCTTGGCTGCAGCCTCTCCAGACTCTCACTGAAGTGGTTGTTGAGGAAGAGATCCAGCGCCTCCATACACTCATCCAGGCTCTCTTTCAGGGTCATCGGTGAGGACCTGACCCAGAAAAATAATATTATTAGTTAAAAGAATTAATATGAATAAATAACTAATGCACAGCTCACTCCCTGTTTATGCATTTATTTATAAAACTCTGTGCAACATGCAGTAAGAGCTGCTGCAGGAAGCCTCGTTTATTCACCTGCCACAGTTTCATGTTTGCCGCAGAAAAACATCAAATGATATTGCACATTATTAATCCAGCTGCAACTGAAGTTTTTTTTGTTTTGTTTTTTTAATATTATTTCCTGTAAAAGTGAAGCCGCCACCTCTGCTGCGACAAAGTCAGACTTTTCTCGAGCCAAAGAATCCCCAGTTGTGTGTGAACTCACTTTTCTGCTGCATTTGCGCCTTTCCCATTGGACATGTTCATCCTCGTGCCCCCAACACCTGTTGGAAGCTCCGCAGTTCTCCCGGAAAAACAAGACGCATTCAGGACGCGCACCGAGATAAGGAGGAAGACAAAAGTAGACTAAAAAACAACAACAACAACAACAACACCTGCCGAGCTTCCACAGCTGGAGCTGACATGAATTGACCAAGGTTTCTCCTCTCGTGCTCAAGTCAGGGGGAAGTGCTCCTGTGACGGGTGACAGCGTGAAACCGCATGCGCTCGTGAGAGTTTTGATCCAGCAGCGTGAGTGTGCGCAATAGAGACGCAGCAACTGACTCCTCCTCTGTGTCACCAGTGCCACGCACACATCACACAGCAGGGTCAGAGGAAACTGGGCTGATAACAGAGAAGTTTGTCGTGAACAATAATAATAATAATAATAAAAATTACTAATAATAATAACAATAATAATAATAGATTTTAAATTTAAATTGACAACCAATATGACAAAAATAAATAACTACTATCAATTACATTTGTGTTAAGGTTAAAGCTCCAGTATGTAACTTCTGCTTGTGCAGTTTTTCTGTATAAATCTAATTTTAAGCTCCATTCATAGTTTTGTTGTCCACAGTGTTTCAGATGCCGCTGCATCTTCATTATTAAAGTGGAACTTTGCAAGTCTGGTTGCTTTTTTGTTGTCTTTTTCTCCCCCTACAGTTCCATATTTTTATGACCCCACTCTAAACACTGTGAGGTTGTAAAACCTCACGACTGACGCTCCCCCATCACTTCCCCTTCTCCAGGCCATGGCGCCATGTTGGACTCCATGTTGTATGCTTCTGGGTTTTTCAATTATCTGATATTTACTGGTGTGTGGCCCCTTCGCTCCATCAGACAGTCAGTTCCTCATCCCCACATCATTCTGTTTTTTTCTGCTTCTTTTTCATCAGCTCCACCAATGATGAACATGAAAAATAACACAATCACTGCCTTGATCTTATCGCCAGCACCTGGTTTGATACTTGATACCTGTTTGTGCGTGTGTGTGAATGTGTGAAGTTGCTGTGAAGCAATTTCGAGACTGGAGAGTGGTGGCAGCCCCCAATCTCCCCACAACAAGACGTTTAACCATCACAATGGCTGTTAAATTAGGATAAAAATCCAGCATAGTTCTGCTTTAAGGTCACAGAACAAAGCAGTTTCTATGAGTGTACAGTAAATCGTAAAGTCATTTTAAAAAAGTGAAGGTAAGACTTAAAGGATAAGGCACCACGTCAGTTAGGTCATAATGATGCACTGATGTCAAAAAACAAGTTGCTTTAACCCTATTTAATAATGTAATGAGTAGTGGTTGACGTCATCCACCATGATTTGGAATGTGTCACTTGTTGTTGGTTCACTGTGAGTGTTAGTGTTGCTCTCATCCATGGTCTTCAAAACTGAACCCTCAGAAAACACTAAAGCACACAAGCGCACAGCAAATACTACAAAAACCAAATAAGCCCTCGCAAGCGCAGTGCAAACACAGTGTGCGACCAAATACGTAAAGACTGACTGCAAATACGCAAGTCACGCAAAAAAAGTGACGAGTCACACAATGACATCGAAATGAAGATTTCATTTTCTATTTTCTCCGCCTCCACCTCAGCATCTTCATATACAGTATGTAAGAGTTCATCTAGTGTGTGTATGTGCAGTGTCATAAAGTCCTTTTCCATTCATACTATTCAGTGCATGCTCTAAAATGTATTTTTCACAAATTGTCAATATCAAAGACGGGTGAATATTTGCCTCCATGTGACATGAAGCATATTGTGCTGATGTAAATATTACATAATAATTCATTAAGTTTTAGTTTCAATATTGGAGATTAAACTGGTTTATGGTTGTTTGACACAGTATCTACACAAGCTGCTGCTGCTAAAGTAAATGAACCAACAAAAACATGTTTAATGTTTTTATTTATATTCCATAATGTTGGCAGTACATGGATTTATAGAGCAAGATGCGTGAGAAATAAATGTGTAATGTAAGATTGCAGCATAATTATCTACATACAGAGATGTGTAAGGCTATTAGACATCGTAAGAAAAAGGAAATTATAAGACACAATGACGAAGAGAGTTGAAAGTCCACCAAAAGATGATTGGGTAGAAATAACGTCATAGCGCGGAAAGAGGAAGACAGAGGAGGATGGAATAACTGCAGGAGATCCCGGTGTCATCACACTCACCGAGTTGTTTAACAGATGCCTAACAGAAGGGAAAGTGCCCTGCAGGTGGAAGAGTTCCTCTGTAGTCATCCTGCACAAGAAAGGAGATACTGCTGAGATAAAGAACTACAGACTAACCAGCCTCCTGTTACAAGTTCTTCTCCAAAAACATGTGCACATTGGACCATCACCTGTCAAGAGAGCAGACAGGCTTCAGGTCAGGTTTTTCTATAAGCGGCCATGTCCTTGTTGTCAGCCAACTGCAATATGTGATCATCTCATATGTGATCTGTGCACTGGTGCCACTTCCAACCTGAATCTCCATGGGGACAGTGACAAAAAATAAGGTGGAGTGAGAGCAAGACAAGGTGACAACGTCTCACCAAAGGTTCAAAGGTTCTTCACCTGGTGCCTTCAAGACGCGATCATCAGCAGGATCGACTGGGAAAACAGAGGCATGGTGAATATCATCTGATCTTTGGAGATGATATCATCGTTTACACAACGTGTACTTCAGTTATTTGCACATGCACTAGTAACTGTTAAACTACTGGACTGACACCATGTGGTTGAACTGTGACACTACAACTGTCCTGAGGACATCCACATGGAAAACTCAGGCCTGTTGACTGATTCTCACATTAACCTTTTTTTTTTTACCTCTTCCATTATATTTAAGAGCATTCTGCTCTAATGCACATTTTAATACAATACAAAAAACCTTTTATATCAAGTACCACCTGAGAAAATGTTGAGCTGTGTTACTAACATCATTATCTCCAACGTTAAAATAGACCGAGTAGTGAAATGATTCATTCTTTTCTACACACGCTGATCACATACCTTGGAATAAACAGTAGAACAGTATTTCTAATTTTCCTCCACCAGAGGACGCTCACGTACCACTGGTGGTATACATACCACAGTTTGAGAACCATGGCTCTGGTCTATTTGAGCTTGTACAGCGGCGCAGTGTGCTCTACTGCAGTGAGTATTCTTATTCTCTGACTTTCTGTCATGAAGTCAAATACACTGAACTCAGTGAGGTCACATGACCTCGTCTGGCTACTGTTCTTGGTGTGTTTGCAGTCAGACACCATCGTAGATATTTATGTTATAAATCTAAGAATGTAAATGTTATTTATCATGACTATCAGCTCACGTAGCCTTTTCATTTGTATCATACAATAATGAACCAAATATGTACTGAGATCAACGTTCTTGATATAAAATAACTTGTATTTGTTTGCATGGACTGTGTGTTTGTCTGTCATTGTATCATCTGTCAAAACACTGTTTCATTAGATATAATCATGTTTTATAATTATAGTCTGTATTCAGTTCACTCCTTTGTTCATGTGCACATTACCAATGTGTGAGGTGTCATTTTTGTAGGTGATCAGTTAATGATGTTTTCACTGAGTAAACTCCCCTTTTTCAGTATACTGTATATACAGTATGCAACCTCTTGACTCTCATTGTCAGCTTTGTCCCACCAGGTGGCGCCCTTAGCTGCTTCTACGGGTTTGTTTCGAGCTGGTTTAAAGGCCTTCTCTTACTTTGCCTTTATTACTTTAACACTCAGACATTGAGACATTTTTTGTATTCTGAATTGTAAGTTTTATTTAATTTGAACTGTTACTGACCAGCTGTTTTCAGCAGGTTTTCTATTAGTGAAATTATTGAAGACTGATGGAAATAATTTGATTGAAATGAAACGAAATAAAACAAAATGCCTTCAGCAAACACGGCACTAAACGTGCTTTACTTTATCACACTCTGAAGGTTACACACGTCCCCCCCGTCATAAGGACAATTCTTGCCAGATTATATGCAGTGGACATCGTGGTGAACGAGCAAATGCTCTTTTAATTGCAGTTATTCAAACATAATGATATAAAGCAAACATCTACTTATCTAAAGGTCATGGAAAAATGCATTCAGCTCATATTAATCTCTGATAATAGTTTCAGGCAAGCAGCTGCTCGTGGGTATCAAATATCCGACTCTTTTATCATCCACGTGTTTAAATGTATTCCATCTGCATTCCTCCGTTCTTCTTCCTGCTGCTAACAAAAAACAAAACTCTGCAGCATCTAGAAATATCTTAAACTTTATTTTAAAATTGATCACAGTACAACATACATACAAACAATAAATCACGTCTGTTGCTATTTTTTTTTTAAAGCTGCATTAAAGCAACACTCAGAATAGTGGCTCCCGACACACGAACATTCAGTAGTTATCATGTCATTTCTAATTATTACCGTCGACTGTGGTTCAAGCACACAGTGTGTAGTCTACTGTATAAAGTATAGTATACGTCATCTACTGGATTTAAATATCGTACAAAATATAAGTTGTTATGCCATTAAGTATCTGTGATTGCACATGATGATGAGACAGTAACTGTCTTCAGTGATGAGGCGTTCTTTGCAGGATGAGGGGAATCTCTTGGTTGTTAGGCACTTGTGGATTTTATTCTGCAGTAAAGGGTCATGGAGACGATCATGGCAAAGATCTACGGAGAACAAACCCCCAAAAACAAGTCATTAGTCTTCACTGAACCCTTTCCCTGATGCACTTCGACGTAACTTCACATGATTATAGACGAGGTCATACCTCCAGAGCTGCAATCCCCAGTGCCACTCCAACAATGACCACCGTGTTGCTATCAATCAGGTCCAAGATCTTTGGGAAGCAGCCGGCGATCTGAGGGAAATACGACGACATTATTGGATCATGCATATCTGGGTGTTTTTCTTGTTTTTACTGTTAAGTCCATACCGGCAAACTTTCAGCCACTGTCAGACTACATGTGGAATTTCTGCCTGGACAGCACTGTGATGGGTACTGGTTGGCGTTGTTGACATAATATGGCGAGTCGGTGAAGTCTGTATGGTTGTAGAATCCACAGCACTTTAACTAACGTGGAACACACAGAAGGAGCAAAAGTTAGACAAAAGCACTGGAGCGATTGTTGAAGTGTAGATGAACTGTTCTCTTCAGTCGTGTACCGTGTTCATCGTCGTGTCCCACAGTCCTGTGACGTCCGGATTGCGCCCATAGTCTGTCTTGATGTTCGTAACTGCTGCTGTGCCGAGCTTTTGAAGCAGCTCGTTGGCCTGAAATGACAAGCATGTGGTAAACCTTTGCATCCATGAATGAAAGATTAACAGCTACTACAGTGATGATTCAGCTGCTCCTGTTCTGGAGAGAAGAAAACTTACCAAAGGTCTGAACACCAGGATCACCACTGCTCCTGCAACCTCCGCGATGAAGACCAGAAGGACGATGATAAAAAACTGTGGAACAGATCACAACGCTTTACAGTTTATGAAAGAAACACATGTGTGAGAGCTGGAGTTAACTGGATTAATATTAGTATATGAAATCTACAGCCATGTGTGCACTCAAACAAAGATCTTATCAGCCTCATTTATTGAAGTAAAGTCACATGTTTTTGGGGTGTGTTTTAACACAAGTGTTAAAAGCACATCCTTCCTTTAAACCTGCAACATGTTGTGACCAACATTGATCTCTTCCTGATAATAACCAGGTGCTTTGAGGCCAAAATACAACCACATTCATGACCAGGAAATGGATGTTATCGCCCCCATTTCCTTATTTCCACGCAAATGTGTGTACACATGTAAATAAGTAACACAGGCTCACATGTATCTGCAGTTTGCAGAAATGTGAACTAGAATAGAATGTTGCAAATAGGCTTAGAAATACTGTCCACCAACATTCTGTGTAAAAGTAAACTCTTGCCCAATCCCATATCTCATTTGTGGCCCCAGCCCTTGCTCTTATTTCTCTATAGTGGAGACATATTAGAGAATGTCTCAAATTCCTGGGCATGTTCAGGATAGTGGTAGTGGTGAGGAGTGAAATGGGATTGGGCTTTATTCTCTTTCTTGTCTCATTTGTTTAATCTGTATGAAAAACACTGTGTGTCTCTGTGTTAGAGTCAACAACCTACCAGCAGCAGCATACACCTGCTTTCTTTAACAGCTCCACAGCAGCCGAGGAAGCCGATCACAACCAGCAGCGCTCCGAGTGCAATCAACAGGTAGCCCACGTTGAGCACCTGACTGAGCTCTGGCGGCGCGTTTTCAATCGCCCCGAGGAAACCGAGGATTGAGCCACTGTCCACCTTCACCCAGATCCCTACAGCCAGGATCCCAACGCCTGCCAGCTGGTGTGGAGGGACAGAGGAGAGGGAAGCGGAAAGATGAGGGAACCTTTCAAGGTTGTAGCAGCAGTCGACTCACGTGTAGGTTAGTTTCCTTGTCACGTGGAGCAGATGGTAAATATTCTGCATGGGCATGTTTGTGATAAGTCAGACACTGAATATAAGATTTCTAATGATGTTTTTTGGTTTTGTGACCTCAGATTGACCTCTGTCATATAGAACTACGAATTATTTTATATAACTAGGGATGGATCAGATATTGTAAAGATAAAAATGTCAAATCTGATACAATCCCAAAATCCTACTTTACTCTGCACAGACTGTAAAAATAAATAATAAATAAATAAAAAAATCAGCCAAGGCATTTTAGCTGAGTCATGTTTGAGCTGTTGATTTCTTCTTTTTGGGAGAAAAATATTAGTTTCACAGTTGGAGAATGATGTCTTTGGGATGACTCAGCACAAATGTGTTGTTAACAGCTTCATAGTTGGTCTAAAATGACTAGATACTGAAGTTTGTGATCTCAGTATTGGACACAAAAAAAGTGCTCTCTTAACTATGTCACTAAATCCTACACACTGGTCATTTAAATCAAACTCAGTCTTAGAAAATGCAGTAAATGATTCATTCTTAGTCATTTCTATGTCACAAGAACGAGATCATGTTGAAATCAGAAGCATTAAAACTTACAAATATGATGCCATTGAAAACAAACATCATGGCTTTGAGGAATCCAAAACATCCCATTTTTGCGTTGTCTTGTTGAACCTGCAGAGGAAAAAAAAAAAAAAGGCAGTAAACACAGGAACAGGTTTTCTCATATACCTTTATAACATGTGACATTTGTCTCTCTTTGTATTTTAAACCAACAACAAACACACTGTTCCACACATGTGTTACATTCATTATCCTGCTGTCTCTGCACTAAGTCAGGTGACAAATGACCAGCCGGACTGTTGTGTTGTCTCTGTGGGGGGGGGGGAGGGGGGGGCGGGGTCAAAGAACAGGAACAACACCTGCCTCTTTTCTCAGCACTGCACCTTTTACCATTTGAAAGCCTTAAACTTATCTCGTTCAAACATTGCGAGTGCTCAGCACCTTTCATTTCAAATCTGAGGACGTCGACTGTTTACACACACTTGAACCTTTAATAAGGTACTAAGGTGAGAGCTTTGTTAGGCAGCGACGTGACGACTGAGGAAGTAATGCTGCTTACTGGAAAGTCACATTAGTTAAACCAGCAAATGAGTGACAGAGTCTGACTGACAACTACTGATATGGAAAAAGAATAAATTAAACTTAGAATTTAATTCTACAGTCCAAATGAAAAATGAAAGTGGGTTATACAGTATGACTGAAATATAAAGAGACAAAGAGTCCAGTGAGTACATTTACATAAAAACTCTGTGGTCAGCTAAAGCCGATCCCATTACTACAGATACAACAGGTGCATTATAACATGAACATGTTGTCGCTGTTGTTATTTGTGAACGTAGCATTAGTGCACTGTGTCCCTCATTGAAGCATTTATCCAATCAACCTGATGAACAACTGGGTTTGTTTGTTTTTTAAAGCAGAAGAATAAGAAGAAGAAGACCCGGGTTGGAGCCCCGGTTGGAACGAGGGTCTTTCTGCATGGCGTTTGCATGTTTTCCCCGTGTGTGCGTGGGTTTTCTCCAGGTTCTTCCTCCCACAGTCCAACAACATGCATCATGGGGACATTAGGTGAATTGGACACTCTAAACTGACTGTAGGTGTGAGAGTGAATGGCTGCTTGTCTCTATGTGGCCCTGTGATGGACTGGCAAACTGTCCAGGGTGTGAATAAGTGACTATATGCACCTTCTGGTTTTCAATAAGACAGGGAACGATGCAGTGATGCCCTGCAGACCATATCTGCAGAGAGTGTTTATCGAATGAAGCAGAGGCTGTGTACAGAGGGATGCAGCAGTGTCCTCACAACACTTTCATTTAAACCCTTTTTCATTTTAGGCCATTTTAAATCCCTCAGGGCTAACTACTAAAACCTTTAACCACTAATGTTACCTTAACATTACTTTAAGTCCAAGTTTGCCCCTTAAAAACAACCAACTGTGTTTTCAGTCTGACAGTCACACAAACTTTTTTCCCTTTGAATTTTCTCCCTCCACCTTCTCACAAATCCACTTTACTTCCTGGTCCTGGTCTGTTAATGGTTCTGTTCCCGTCAGAGAGACACTATTGTGAATAAATCCTCAATTATAGCTTTTGTGTGTCTTGTGTTTTCTGAGTGAGACTTGGCAAAAGATCCAGGTCCCCGGTTTTGTTACGTCTGTACTTTGAGACCCAAGGGCCAGGGAGGAGGTCTCTCTGCATGGGCCTTTTTTTTAGATCTTGTTTCTCCTCCATTCATCAATTATACTGTGTTTCATTATGTTTTCAATGTTTTTTTATTCCCTTCATATCATTTTTCAATTTCCTTCACGTGTCTGGTGCTAAACACATAAGAGTGGACACACCGCTGACCTTGGTTTTACACATGGCTTGAATTTCACAACAGATAAAAACTCTAAAATGGTCTCACATCTTAAATTACACCACTACTAGAAAGTTTTCTGCAGAATTTGATCAACGAGCATTGTTGCAAACTCCTGCCGACGTGCAGTCGATCATCATTCCGTCTCATTTATTACTGGATACAGTGTCTTATGTTCCATTGGGATGAAATGGAAAATGAGTGTTGCCTAGTGTAAATGTTGAAGAGCGGCGCGTTCATCATAAAAACTTAAAAATGAGAAAGCTAATTTCCTTCCTCATCTCTGTTCCTCTATTAAACTCAGTGTCATTTAGCAGCTTCCTCTCATTCTTTGTTCAGCCACTAGAAAAAAAACAAAAAACAAAGAAACAAAAAACTCTTTGTCCATACGTCGGAACAAATACAAGCCTGTATACAAATTCTTATCCATTTCAAAAAATGTGGAAAGAGTCGGTGCCAATTAACTCACCACATAATATTTTAGACAAACACCAGTTTGGCTTTTGTCGGAAGCGTTTTCCTAAAGTTTTTTTGCTACTTTATTTAAGTGTCACGGACCACGGAATCTTGATTTTTAGGCTGTGGTCTCTTGTCATTTTCTCATTCTGTGTCCTTGTGCTTCAAAAACAGGTCACCCTTCATCAGGTCTTAGACCCAACAATATTTACCTCGTCCATCCTTCCTTTCATCAACTCTATAGCAAATGAACACAACTCTGTTATCACTTTTTAAATTGTCTAAATCAGTCTTTGTCTTTAACCCTTTTCTTTTCTTTCTTTTCTTTTCTTTTTAAGTCTTATTGTATTTAGCACTTAAGCACTTTCTGTGAAGCACTTTGGTTGCGGCTCAGCCGTTTGTATATGTGCTATATAAATCAAATTTGACTTGACTTGACTTGACTTATCAACTCTCTAACATGTCCATATTGCATGGCAACCAAAGCTTGGGCGTCCAATCACTCTTTTTAAATTAACAAAACAAAACAGAGAGACGCTCATTATTTCTGTCTAATTGTTGTGATTTGCAGCTGCCACAGGTGAGTCGAAGGTAATCAGCCGACATTCATGAACTAGTACGAGGCCAACGTCCTCTTTCCTCTGCTAATATGTTCCAACTAACTAAAACCTCTGAGCAATACTTGTGGTATTCATGCTCATGTGTGGTCTCCACATCATGGCTGCTGTGAAACCATCTTCACCTCTCTGATAAATGATCACCACAGCAGATCATTAATCAGATCAACTGTCCTCATGTGTTATTTTTAACATCCGTTAACCTGGTGAACAGGCCTTTCTATCACCTCAAGTGTTTTAGTGCCTTGCGAGTACTAAATAAATGTATTATCACTATTTTACAGCCACTATTGTTCTAAAGTTACTTCAAAGCTGTCACCTCCACACATTTGTTTTCTCTCTCTCTCTCTGAGTGCCTCCCAGACGGGGAACAATGCTCTTTGTTTGGAAGAAACAAAACAAATTGTTATTCCCAGTGACAATGACTGAGCAGAACCACATAGCAACAGGTGGTCTCCGTATACACCCCCCCCCCCCCCCCCTTCATACTGCCTTCAACTACCACATATAGAGTATCTTTTATTCATCCACTCACTTTCCTCAAATGTCTGCTCTGACAAACGTGTCAAATGCACCAAAACAGGAAGTAGCAGCTTATTTAGTCAGCTTGCACTGATCCAGTAAAGCTGCTTGTCATCATCAAGTTAATCATATAGTTCAAAACTGGAATGAAACAACAGTTCATTGCCTTGACTCCCCCATACGCTCTTTAGAGTTTTCATTACACACTTTCCCACTTGTCTGTGGTGAATGTTTGCACTCTGACACGAACAAGTCAGCCTGGTGATGTATTAACAAGCTGGAGTCACATGCAGATCTCAAGCTGACCGAGCAGTGACTGGAAAAAGGATCCAGGTGCACTGAAAACATCTGATTAAGCTCTTGTTGGTAGGTAACACACATGTGTTGGTTTCTCAGATGAACAGAACCTCTCTGTGAATTCTCTCTGTGACTAACTTCTACTTCAAATCACAAGCAGGACACATCTCAAAGGACACCATTGAGAGGAATAATTGCAGGCAGGTCTCAGGAGAGACAAAGCATCATTGTTGGATGGATGGATCTCTCCCTGCACAAGAAAACTCTCCCGGCACAAGAAAACAAAACAAAGAAAAAAACAAACTCACAAGAAGAAAAGGTTCGAGTACAAGTTTCACGTCAGTTGGTCTTTTTCTTACCTTTTCACGGGAGAAATCCAAGGATACGCTCCGATGCTGGGCAACTGTTTCGAGTCTCCACCTTCACTGTGGTGATGGAAGCTGTTGCTGTGGGAGTGGACTGACTGTGAGATAACAGGAGCACAGGGGCGTGTTCCACTTCTGTCGTCTGAAACTGACCAACACTATACTTCCTCTGGCTTTGTCACTCTGTGAGATAAAAGAGATCTGTTTCAGCTCACTGCTCTTATTTTTGGAGTCCTGGCTGGTTTATAAGTAGTGAAAAGGAGGGGAGGGGAGGGGAGGGAGCAGGTGGGCGTCAACCAAAGCAACTGAGTGATATCACATATCACCATGGAGTTGTACCGGTCGCTCCTGGGGGAGCAAGAGACTGGAAAGCAAGAGTGTGAAAGGGAGCGAAATCACCTGTAACATGCAACTGTGCCACTTAGGTGTTAATTTGAAAATAGTTTGTAAATATGTCATGATAATGAGATAATTCTAGACTCGAGAAAGCACTCAGAGAGCATGAAACGCACAGGCAACACAGGGTGATCTGACTTTAATCTAATAATAACTCCTTTCCTGGGCCATAACACTAACCCTACATCCCCAGAACACACAGACACTCAAACAGCGACAAAAACATAACCTTCTTGGCAGAGGTTGTTAATATTTAGGCCAAATCCAAACCCACAAACCAATTAAGGAAAGAACAAGAGGTCAGAGTTTAAATCTAATCACCAGTGCCGACGCAAGCTTTTATGGGGAACTAAGCAGAATTTGATTCGGGGGGCCCCTCCCACCTCAGAGTAGTCTGGTGCTCGACTGTTATTGAAATATAAATGTTATTTACCTCAAACCAGTGTCACTTGTGTTTGCCCAAAGCAGCCCCTTAGTTGGTTAATGCCTTGGGTCATGGCCTTGGTATTTAGCTGCCGCCGTGTTTCAGACGGAGTCTGTGGAGGAAGTACTGAACAAATCTTTTTAATGAACTGATTCTAATGATTCAGTTACACTGAAAACAACTACTTTACAAGTCACTATAGTTTTTGTGTCGCGTATAATACTAAGTCACAGCAGTTTCATGCAGTCGTGCCATGATGACTCCGCCCACGTTGAGGAGGTACTATATTGTAATGGAAAACGAACTGTAGAGTCGAGCCGTGCCGAGGCGAGCCGTGCCGGGACTATATAGTGGAAAAGCTCATTACAAGGGACAACTGTTACTTCAATTCTTAACATCTCATTTTGACAGCCCTCTTTACCGCCTCTACTTTTATGGGGTCCCACAAGGGTCAGTCTTAGGACCACTAAACATTTATCAACATTATTTTACATTTAACAAGGGATTAAATATTATTTGGTCTTTTATTATTTGAATTAAATTTACTTTTTTTTTTACCCATGAGGAAAGTTTGACTCATTTTGGACATTGATATTTGCTTTAATAGTCATATCAATAGCATTTATTAATCCAGCTTTTTATCTCTTGTGCCACAAAAGGCTCCGACTACAATGACAACAACTACAAAGGGCCTCTCTCCCCGAGCTGAACAAAGACTAACCATGACCATTAAAGCGAGGAAGGTTCAGCAGTGTTTCGTCTACAGGGCAGCAGGTCACATAAAAGAATTTGTTGTTTGCTGTGATGACGTGTTGAAGGTGTGCTAGTTTGCTCAAACCGCAGCGAGGCAGGACAATCTTAGATAATTACACTAACAAATATGGAGGCTGCAGCTCATTTAAAACATGCCCATGATGGCACACGTGTACATGCAAAGCTCAACATTATCACTCAGAGATTCAAATAGCTTGTAATCCTTTTTAAGGAGTGGATTAATGTCCACATTCTATTATGCATACAAATTGTAAGTAACATATCAGCCCTTTAACATTTATTAATATATTTAATATTTATTAATAATCTGTTTATTGATAGTATTTAGGGGAGTTATTGTTTATGAATTATGATCTAAATAAGCTATGCTGAATATAGGACTTGTAAGAACACTAATTCTCTCGGCATCATAATAAATAAATGTGGTCTATTCTTATAGAACAAAACACAAAATTACAGGGTTAATAATAAACTCTAGAGCGTATGCTCTCTATGCTGAAATGAGGTCTTGCTCATTTTAATTCTTGAGTAGTTTGACTCCAACATGTTCCCTTTCATATAGTTAAAAGTGATTTATAATGATATAAAGAACTCGTCCTATATATCAAGTTCACACTGTATAGATTTTGGTTACTTCATTTTCATACTGAAAATTGCAATTGTCAGTATTTTCCATAGCTGTGAAAATACACGTTTATCATTTATTGACGGTCTTTCTGCTGTCACCATGTGACAAGATCATCTTACATTAATCGTAATTTAATCATTTACATGCAGTCCAATCCAACTTCATTTGTTAAAGCACTTTCAAACAACCACAGTGAACCAAAGTGCTGTGCAGAATCATAAGAGACAGAATAAATCAAAGGCATCAACCACAAAAAAGTCAACAGACATAAAGCATAGATAGTAAAAGAGACAAAATAATAGGAATAATGTGAATCATTTAAACAGGCCATTGAAAAGAGATGAGTTTTAATAAGAGATTTAAAAATTGTGCAAAGGCAGATAATTCCACTGTTTATGGACCACAACAGTAAACGCCTGGTCGCCTGTGAGCTTGCGTTTCGTTTTTAGCAAAGTCACGAGCATCTGATCAGCTGACCTGCGTGAGCGGGACGGTGTGTGAGGGTGTGGCAGCTCAGAGAGGTAGGACAGGGCAGAGCCATTCAGGGATTTAAAGACAAAAAAGAAACTGTATCTTAAAAAGTATGGAGTCAGTTAAAGCTCAAATGGGGCAACAGAGGACACACTGACACTCACATAAAGTGCATTACAGTTAATCCAGAGAATTGGGAGAGAATTGTCTTTATTTTGGCCTGCTGGCAAAAGCATGAGAGCCATTTCAGCTCCTACGTGATAGTCAGCAACTACTTAATGGTTGTATATTCGTGCGTTGACATAGTGTTCCCTTTGTGTCCTTCTGCTTTCCCTTTTAATGCAAAGCACAGTGGATTTACTTTTAAATAAAAATGCCTGACACTGTACGCATGCAAATAATGTTGTCACGCCTCGACTGACACACTCGACTGGATTTCTTCATTTTCCGTAACGAGAGGAGTTTTGTCAGGTGGTGTTTTCACAGGTCATTTTCACAGTTTCTCAGATGGTGACCTCATTTTTTTTTCTTACGTATGATTTATAAACTCCTTGAGAGTGACGAGTGGAAAACAGAATGACTTAACAGCAAAATAATAAAGAAAGGCTGATGATTTACATGATGATCTGTCACAGCTGGTAGACACTGACATTTTCAGCAGCTGATAAGAAAAGCCCTGTGATGGGTGCGTCCGAAATGTAAATAAAGACAAGTAGAGCTGAAACAATTACTCGATTAATCGATTAGTAATCGATGACTAAATGAAAAATTTGAAGCTTTTTCACGATTAAAACAAGATTTCTGATTTTTTCAGCTTCTTAAATGTGAATATTTTCTGGTTTCTTTGCTCCATATAAACAAAGAAATCATTCAAAACTGAATCATTTTGGTTTGAGAACATAATTTCCAGGTTTGACAAACACTGATTAACATTTTTTTAACATTTTCTGACATTTTATGGACCAAACGATTGAAAACAATCAACAGATTAATCGATTATCAAAATAATCGGTGGTTGAATCTCTAAAAAAAAGCCCCCGACAAATTCAAACTGATTACATCAATCCCATCATTTCAAATATCAACTTTAGACAGCTTAGCTCTGTTATCTGATGCCACTCGGAGAGGATATGGTGTGTATGACGTCATTTAATGAGTAAGTGTCATGCCTTCTCTTACTTTATATGCACGCCCACACTTACCCACACCCAACGTGTTCAAACGCCACAGAGTACATTAGTAAGAGGCAAGAACCCATTGCATATGCATATTATTAACCATTTCTGTCACACAAATGCAAATCAGAGCAAACAGCCGAGTCACAATCTTATAGTTGAGGGATTCATGAGAGGGATGTGTATCGAAAATACAGCCAGGAAGACAAGAAAAAGGACAAGAGGGGAGTAAGAGTGAAGTCTTCCTGAGAAAAGTGTCACTGTAAACTCACAGCGTTTCTCATCAGCGCCTGTGTGTGAGTCAGGACTGTTGGAATGGTTAAAAACAAACACACATAAGAGATAAACACTGGTCTTCAGACCCACACAGCAGATGCTCATCTCTGGACTGACGTGAATTAAAGAGGCAACATTTGACATCCTTCTGCTAGATTGTGTGATAAATAACTCTCAGCGGTCTTGACTGTTTGCTCTGTGGCACGGATCAATCAATCTCAGAACTCTAACAGTACAGGTAGCAAAACTCTTTGTCAAATGAGAAGCAAGAAGTCCACGTAGAGGTGGTCCTCTCTGCTCGTGAGGGCCACAGTCACATCGAATGAAAAGTCAGACATGAGTGGTTTCAAACACAGCCTGAAATAAAGTTCACACACTATTCCCTGGTCAACATTTTAATTCTTCACACTGACATGAGTTAACACAAGGACACTGTAAATGGCCATGGTCATTGTGTCAGAGGTGCACACTGGCAGACCTCCTCACATTAATGTTCTCAAGGTCTCTTAGGACCAAAACAAGATGCTGTGGAGACTGGTCTGGTCTGCACAGACCACAGTGGAAATGGGAATGATGACCTTTACATCAGGCAGACTTTCAAGATTCTAGTGGACACGAAAGAATGGCCCAGGCCTAAAGCTGCATGACCCACACAAAAGGTCAGTCTCCTTATCGAAGGATGATCCATGTGTAAGACACAGGAATAAAGAAACAGCCCTGCATTTTAGCTCATATCGATATATGAACATTTGCTCCTGTTTACTCAAACACACAAGAGTGGCTGACTATTGTTAATAGTTTTAAACATCATGTTGTATTTGTGAAGTTATAGTAAATAAAAAGGCTGTTGTGATGAATGTTCACAAGGAATATAATTACATCTTTGATATGATTGGTCAGTGAAGCACAACCTGTAACCAGGCACAGTTTTACATATTGGCCTCCTTTAAATCTGGCATTAAAAAGCATTTACTGTGATCCAAATACAATCTGATAGCACCTGACCACTTGTAAGTACAGGACACACTGAGGATGGATTGTTATCCGATCTGCCAAACCACTTCGGGAGGTGGTCGGAGATGGATTGTGACCACATTGAACAGAAGTGTAAATGCAGCGAGTCTCTGATGCGTCTCCTATGTTGGCGTCTCCGAGCACAGCTGACGTGAAAGTGGCGACATAACTCCACAGTCAGTTTTCTGCTCGTTGAAGTTGACTGATGGTAGCGCACAGGATGTGAAGCAGTATTCTGCTGTTGAAGAAGAGTGGGAGGTGATGCAAGGGTGGGGCGATCGTGGTCAGATAGCAAAAGGATGTGGGCACTGGTGACGGATGTTAATACCAGATGTGAATGCACGTGCTGAAGCACTGATCTGATCACAGGAAACATAATCTAACATCAGGTATAAAGGGGACACAATGCAGTTGAAGGTAATAAACTTCAGCACCAGTTCCTCTTATTACAGCTGTTCACTTCAAGATCCAACACTTGTAAGAGCTGCTGAGCTTGGTCATGTTTTTACATGTTTTGTTTTTTTTTAACCATGATTGAACGAGCGTAGTTCAGCAGACTGGTCAGTTGGTCATCATTAATGTGCAGTAGACTAAGCAGTGTCCTGCACAGCTGTCAAAGTGGCTCACTCTTGCACTTGTCCACGGTTTGGTGGACAGTCCTCGACGTCCTGGACATGAGAGGCAAGACAACCCCGCTGTAGGAAAGTCTCTCCCTTCACTGGAAGTCTTCCTTCGGGTTCCTGAGGGCCAAACCGTAGCTTCGGTCAGCAGTCGAGTCAGGCATAATCAGGTGGCCTGTTTATCTGGGTGGCTCTTCAGCTTGTGGAATTTAACACTTTCCAGCTTCTCAAACCTCTTGTCACAGAACTCACAGGTGAAGTTGTAGTGGGCTTCTGAAGTGTGTTTCTTCATGTGCCAGTTCAGAGACGCACGCTGGCGACACTGGTAGCCACAGATTTCACATCTTAAAAGGCGACATGGGTGAAGATGGAGGAGCACAGAAGAGAAGAGGAAGTGTTTAACGTTATTATTTGAATTCAACATTCGTCAAAGTACAAATCCCTATTCGTGTTAACTGAATGATCGAGTGTGACAGTAGGCATGTGCTGTGTGATCAATGTTGAATGGTGACGTACTGAAGTGGCGTTTCCCCCGTGTGCGTCCGCCTGTGAACCTCCAGGTGATTCTTACGCTTAAACGATTTTCCACACGTCTCACAGATGAAATCTCTCACCCCTGTAAAATAAGATAAATTTTATGAATATTGGATCCAAACTTTCAGTGCAGATTATTCATCAGTCCACTTTCTTTCTGAACTTGCATATCTTCCAGCACATGGGATCCATGCGATATTTGAAAGGTTTACATAAACAACAATTTACAAATTAAAATCAACAAATTTATTGTGAGTGCAAATACTGAAATGACCGGCTGACACCGGATACTTACACATAAAATTGCAATAAAATAATAATTCCTATATTATATTAGATCAGATATAAGAACATTGACACTTAATTTATCGTCATGGCTTGGTTTTATTCCTTAAAATCTATCGTACATACTTTACAGCAAATTAATAATAATAATTAATAAAAAAAACATGGTTTTATATGACCTTTCCCCCTGCAGTACTGTCAGGAACCACTAGGGGGCAACAGCTCTATGGTGATCACCTAAAACTTGCATTCAGAGAGGTGAGAAACTGGCACCACAGCTCACCTGAGTGGATGATCATATGGCGATGCAGGTGATTTGAAAGGTAAAACTTTTTCCCACAGCCTGGATGAGTGCAAACCTTGGTCCTCCCTTTCCTGTGAACTAGGTTCACGTGATTCTAAAGTGAATGAAACAAAAAAAATGTCATTTCAGTCTTCAGATCAACAAACTGAAGCATGAACATACGCTGTTATTGTACCTGAAAGCTGCTAATAGCTACATAAACTTGACTGCAGCCCTCGTACGGGCAGTGGAACATCTTCAGCATCCCGTCAGCCTCGATGACTGGGCCTCGTCTGCTCCTCTTTGACCTGACACTGGAAAAACAAAAGACAATAGTTGGACGAAAGAGGGAAGACTATGCCTGCAGAGCTCCGAGTTCACACATCCTTAATTTATTTGAATGTCACTTCTTCTGTGACTTCATTATATAGAGTATGGGCACAACAAACCTGCTCCGCTGCAGTTCTCTGTCACTACTCAGCTCTAGAGCGTCATCTGTGGGCTGCAGCAGCTGTTTGTCACTCAGACCTGTAAAAAAGAAATATAGCAAAAACCGTATTATATATTATCAAGACTCAAGGAGAGACACTTGGCATTAAAACACATCCTGCATGTGTGTCTCCTCCGACCACATGAGAGCAGCTTCCCACAGTCTGTGGGTTTCTGTTCTCAGTGGTCACAGAATGTGCATTCAGGATACATTTTAATAATATAATAATAGGAATTAATAAATACATTCATCATTGTCCACTTGTGATGGGATCGCTCAGGACAGACCATAATACCTGGTCAGAACAGGGGCCTAGAATCCCTTTCAGGCAATTGAATTTCTATGTGTCTTTGCATTTCATAGACATCTGCTGAACGTAGCACACCTGTCATGGAGTCTTCATCCTCTGCCGTCCTGATTTTTGAGTCGCAAGCGCAAACCTGATTGTAGGCGACGCCCCCGATGACAGTGCATGTGACTTCCTCCATGTCTCCACCACCCACATTGAGCTGGATTCCCTCTGACGCGAGCGCCTCATAACTGGAGCCGGTGATGATAATTAACTGAGAAAGAAAATGAAAAAAAGTGTTCTGTGTACTTATACCTCTTTTATCTAGTTCTACTGTTGACGGTAATATCATACCACCTCTTACAACTCTAGTACGTAACTTTTACATATAAACAAATGGGTTGTGCACACAGGAAGTGATTTTTTTTTATGTCAAGACAGAACAGCAACATTGTGCAGATTAAAAGAGACGACTGCAAACAGGATGGAGTATGACTGAAAACACAAAGAAGGGCCCACAAAAAGTTTCCAGGAGTAAATTCTACTACTCAGTATACTCAGTTGTTCACCTTCTTGTCTCCACCTGTCCCTGCACTGCCAGGATCTCAGTCTCTGAGACACAAACTCACCTGAGTCAGGTCTGATAGTCTTCCACGATAGAGCCCATTTTCAAATGAGGACGCATACAAACATTGTTACATTGTTTCTGTTCATGAAGCCCAAACAGAGGTGGAATAGTCACAACAACATATATCACCAAAAGTTACAAACTACAGCTTTAAATCAAGATACTCATTTCACCGACCTGTGAGCCTTCCAAAGCCGCCCTCTGCTCAGGTATCTCACAGTTGCTCACTACCGTCTGCACAGTCTGGGGGTCAAACAGCTCACTCTGCTCCTGCACGGATGCTGGGACTGTCTGAGCACTCAGCTCCACAGAGCCACTCAAGGTCTGTGACAGCACCGGGTCCTCATCTGTCTTCTCCTGTTTGTCAGCTAAGGCTGTTGTCATGGTAACACAATCATAATTATCTGGTGTAGTCCTTATTTCTTCCTCTTCCCCAGCATCACTGTCTTGTCCCAGATCCTCAGCCTCTCCTTCTGAGGGAATGGAGTGAAATGCTGAAGAGGGGGAGCCTTGTTGTTGCTCCATCTCCATCTCCATCTCCCACACAGCCTGCCCTATAAGTGGAACATCCCTGGAAGGAGCCTCTGAACTGGACTGGAGGTTTAGAGCCGCATCTTCTTTGATTGGGCTTGTGGTTGTTTGTTGTTCCTCAGGAACATCCACGTTTTCATCCACATCTACAGAAAAGCAAATGATGAAACTAATATGTCAATTACGAGCAGCTGGTGTACATTAAATGTCACATGAGATTAATAACAAAAGCAAAGAATAAGTCAGTTCAAGTTATGAAGTTTTTAATCTGCACCTTTGAATTGTTTGTGAGTCTCTTTTCTTCTCCTCCTGCTCTCTGTGCCTTTAGCTGCAACCAATTCTGTCTTTTCAGCATTGTCATCGCTGTTGACACCCTCGTCCTCCTCCTCCTCCTCCTCCTCCTGCTCTGAATCACTTGCCTCCCTTGGAGGTGAGAAAAGGTACTGCACAAACGAGTGGTTTGATTCACATTGCCAGAGAGCAGCAGTGGAGAAATTGGGCTGGGGCTCTAGAGCTTTGAGCTGTGGCTCGTGGGGACAGGAGTGGCAGTGATCCTGGTACCAACAAACCAGGCTCTGGAGGTTTGACACTCGCTCCCTCCTGCCTGGGAGACAAGACAAATTATTATATATCGTATTAATAGTTGACCCTCAGTGTAACAATATAATAGATATAAAGCACCTTACTGCTTACTTACTTTTTTAATTTTGAGCAACAGATATTGTCTGGCTGTTAAAAATTTAACAATTTAAGTACTTAAAAGAGATTTAACAGACAGCCAGCTATAAAATGCCACATGTGAATGCTTTTGGGAAATATCGCCATCGGTTTATGGTTCCACTCACCCTTTTTCTGTTTCACTGAGACCTCAGGAGCAATCTTCTTCCTGTAATGCACAGTTATATCATTTGGAAACATGTGAGTGCAATAAAACAATACAGTTTGGTGAAAAAATTGCAAATGACATTGATGGTCACAACAATAATAATGGTGACAAATGTAATTTATAGAGCACTACAGATAAAACACACAGGTCCTAAAATCAGCTGAGTAAATAAAATAATCAGTTTTCATAGAAATGGGTTAAAAGTATTTGTAAAATAAATATGGCGGAAGGGGGCAGGGATATGATAAATCATAAAAATTAGGGCAAACGTTCCAATACAGGTATAAATTCAAAAGGGACTTAAAGGCATCCCTGAGTGTGCTGACCCCATCTCCTTGGGTTGGACCTTCCAGAGTCTCAAGGCCCTGACTACAAATGCAGGACTACAAATTTTAGATCGCTATCAGTCTGATACACTGATGCATAACCAGTCATTTAAAAAAATTTAATTGTCCACCATTTTTTCAGACATATGAGACCCTCACTCACATTAAGGTTAATGGATCTTTCATTTATAACTCTTTCAAACATTAAATCCAGTGATGTTGACCAATGTTGCACTGACACAGATACTGAATGTCAAATAAGGTCATCCCTAATAATAATAACATTACAGGAGACTGCCCATATCATGGCAAATATGTGTACAATAGGCATAGGAGGGGGAAAAGACAAAGAAAGCAATGCAGCATAATGTTCCATATACTCCACGCTGACACCGGTGAGAATAAGATAAGAAACGTTGACATTTCAACTATAAATTAATGCAGAAAACACACAAACGTGTGCACATTTAGCTCCACCAGAAAACTCAAAATGGACTATGAGAGGACCTCACATCCTGTCATTTACGTGTTCCATTATAATGTACAGTAGAGTATGTAATAATACAGTGGCCACTGCCTACCCGCTGTATTTCTGCTGGTATTTGTCTCCATATGTAGAGTTGAGCAGGATCAGATACTCTGCCAATCCCGCATCACTCAGGCTGGTCCGTCTGCGGAGCTCACTCCACAGCTTATGTGACTCTCCTAGGTAAACCCTCCGCACGTCGTACTTCTTTCGGGATTCGAGGCGTCTCTGAGCCCGGTCAGAGTCTGTGAGTCTGGGTCGTCCTCTGCAGCGCCTCAAAATCCCTCTGACTTGTTCCCCAGCTTGGTCGGCGTCCAGGGAACTCTCCAACTCTGTCGGGCTATGCGCCATCTTGGCCACAACAGCTGGTATTACGTAGCGGAAGTTGTATCGGACCTCACAGGAAGTAACGGTAGAAGTACTTTTGTTTCATGGTCTTTCGATGATAAATAGACGGTTATTAACGTTGCTCGCTGTAGCACACAGTCTTGTTGTAAATATGTGCACATAGTTATGCGTCAAAACAGCGAGGAATGTTCACCGTACGAGGCGAAAACTGTCGGAACGATACAATAATGAAAATGTGTGACACGGACCGCGATAGCACGAACACCAATGTGCAACATGAAAATAGAGATGGGAAACTTGATCCTGTTCAACTTTATCAATATATTTACAAAACATTGATTTATATCAACTTAATTAAGTGTGCCGCGGAATGTCTGTATACTTCATATATACTGTATGTTCACAGCCTTCAAATTCAATGTTTTTATTTTATTTTATTGAATTTGATTCAGAATTTCAAGATTTCAAGAAGTTTTATTGTCATTATGAGGTTATAATGAAATTTTTGCAGAGACTCCCGGCTTGAGGTACACAATAAAATAAAATAGCAAAAATAACGAAGGACTTAAGACTTTAAGAATTTGATAGTTAAGGTAGTAGCCATGGTGGAATCACTGCATGCAGAGTCAATTGAATAATTAATTCAAATAATCAACAAAGCCTTGGGTTCATGACATGTTTTAATCCAGAAGCACACATAGTTCACTCTCACATTTCTTTCATATAGAAACATGAAATCTAATGACAAGTTTAGAATAATGTGTCCTGTCTCACTGTTTTCATTTGAAAATCTACAGCACTAGACCTTTGAACAATGACAGCAGAATAATGAAGATAATCAAGATGGACAATGACTAATTTATAGAGGAATTTTACACATTTTCACACAAAGGTATTTTTTCATATAAAAATATGGTATTCTCCTTCATATTCTGTCTATTAAGTGTGACATGTGCACCTACAAGTGGAACATTCTTCAGATGAGAATAGAATTAATGAAAGATGACAGTCAGTAATGTGATTTTTGTGTGTGTGTATCTTCAGAAGAGATGGACAATCGGTGAGGTGTTGATAGTACAATATGATAGTACATATTTACAGTCAGTGTTTACATTTAGACATAAATGTGCTGTATTAGTCATTAAAAGCAAAACATCACAGCTTTAATCTTCCTGATTTTGCAGCATGTTACTACAATTAGAGGACATCAGATAGATTCAACCAGCTGCCTTATATGGAGGCACCACACAAAAGTCACAAAATCTTTGTAGTTTAATTACAAAACAAACGGATCCCAGATAGTTTACGGTCACTGAAGTCAGTATCGATAAAGTGTCAGTACCTCATACAACCCTGAACTGCACCTGTATTGGTGCCCATTACATATTTATGACTGTCTTTGATGTTTAAATTAACTTTGTCACGTTTTTACGCAGGTCAATGAAAAAGAACTACACAACCCATCATGCAATTCACGTTAGTGCTTATTAACTTCCGGGGCGCGCTGTTATAAGATGAAATGTTGTGGTTCTGTCAACTTCTCCCAACTTTAGCCTGGGTTTGGGTTCGTGTATTTGTGTATAGGCGACTTTTGAATTGTTAGCAGTGTCACCAATGGACGCAATAAACAAACACCGTTCACTTTATAAAGGAACGACACCACCATGGAAAGAAACGTATCGAAAGGTGAGACATGAAACGTAATCATGCCCAGTAGCTAGCGAGCCTGTCGGGGCCACCGAAGCATTTGTGTATATTTAGCACTGAGCTGTTTGTGATCTGTCTTTCTCCCGTGTCTGTGTACGTGCCTCACCAGCGCTGCGTGGACAGGTTGAAAAACAGCCGGTCCAGGCTGCTGGAGAGGTACCGTCAGACGGGAGAGAGTCCGCAGCTCAGCGGCTCCGGGGCCTCTATGATCGTCCAGGAGGTGATGGAGGAAGAGTGGAGCGCCCTTCAGTCAGAGAGGCGGGGACTGCCCTCTCTATGGGGGCCGGAGGGCTTTACAGAGGTCGGTCTCTCTCTCCAGTCTCCAACACCGCTGTATAAATGTCTAATGTTTTAGTACAATTCAAGTAGCTTAGACACAAACAGTCCACGAATGTTCCAGTGACATACACTTGTCATCATTTGTAGGTTGAGGTTCCATCTTATTGTATGTCCTCCTCTTTTTCTGAAAAAACAGATGTTCAGTGTTATGAAAGAATATGATGAGCTGGCAGTCCTTGAAGAAATCCAACAAGAGCTCATGTCTCAAGGTAACATGTTTCTGTAATCTAAATCATGTCTGTCTTTTCCATTTCTGTCAGTTCAAACACTAATTAATTAATTGTTTACCGCTTTATCCTCCACCTGAGGGCTGCGGGTAGCTTCGGACTGGGTCTTTTTGCTGCAAGGCAACAGTGCTAGCCACTATGCCACCGTGACATTTTATGTCAAATGTAAAAGTTTACTGCAAGGATAAGAATTCTTCCATACTCATATTGGAGTATAGACATTCATGTTTAGTACTAAATACAAAACTGTTAGGTTCACATTCTTAAATTGCAAATAGATATTTTACTGAGATCATTCAGCTTTTCCACATGGGTCACATAACTGTAAAGATTATATTTGGGTTGGGAAATAGCATAGGATGATGATGATATCACAAGATGGCAAGAATTCTGCAATTATATATTTAAAAAATCTTAACCATGCATTTGTTTCTTCCCATAAATCGTAAAGTGCAGGTGTGCTAATCCCGCTCCACCAGTATCACAGTCTGATTCACTGGGAAATCTGCTTAAAGTTCTGTATTGTTAATTAAAATATTGATATTTGGGGTCAATATATTAGTAATTGAATTGACGAGATGACTGATCAAGTGTGTTTTGAGCTTGATGTCATTGTTCTCCCTTTCTTTAGAAATGTCTATTATTGATGAGTATGAGAGAAACCTGCTGTTTGAACAGCAGTACATCTCGTCTGTTGTGGAAGGGATGGAAGAGATGCATATTATTTGCCCCATGTGTTGCGCGTGAGTCAAATATTTTCCTCCAAAATGTATTGACAAAGGTAGTTTATCAAGTTTGTATATATGAATTAAGTACACATTATTTAAGTTGAAGAAACAAATGTATAAGTCTGAACTAAAAGGTTGTAAAAGTGTTTATGACTCAACGTGTGTTTCATGTCTTTTTTAGGAACAATTTAAATATCAACAGCCATTTTATCTCCTGTCCCTGTGGAGTGTACATCAACACTAAGGTATGTTTTTGTACACTATCATCTTATGATTAAAAAATAGTTTTCTTTGTACATAAAAAGGAACAGTGAAGGTGCCATAATGCTGAGTATGTACATCTGATATTACATTATCAGACACTGACTGATATTTGGTTTGCTGAATGTTAATTGTAGTTTGAATATGTATATACTTATGTGTGTGTTTATATGTCTTTGTTGTGTAACTGTTAAGCTAAAATCACATTACAAACAGGAACTGTTATTTGCTGACATGGAGTCAAATATAGCTGTAAACAGTAGTGATGCACGATATTGGCTTTAAAATAGATTATCGGATATTGGCAGACACAGATCTGCCAATATGACTCATGAGTACAACAGTAGGCTAAATAGGCCTCTACCTCCTTGACTTCTATTTTGGCGCCCTCTACAACTATTATTTTTGGTAACGATTATTTATTTTGCTCAATGAAGAAAATGTATATCTATATCTATCTGCTGCAGGATGAACAGGCAAAATAATGTGTTAATTTCACTAGAGAAGAGACAAAACAACCTCTGCAGTTGGGCACAGGGAAAAAACATTTATGTATTGGTATCAGTTATCGGCCCAAGCACTCCCAATATATATCGGATATTGGCAGAAGGTGTAATATTGTGCATCCTGAGTAAATGGTAAGGGTTGCCAGTATCATAACCTTGATACTTAATATCAGTCTAATATTTTGTTTATCTCTTTTAAACAACTCTCCTATTACTACAACATATGTGCTGATGCATTTATTGCCATCTAGCAAGTTTGAATGACTAAGGCCAAGCTGCACTCACAGCACCCTCTGCTGGACCCCAGGGGGATTTTTTAAGATGGTCTGGTTTGCTTGTAGGCTATATATTTTGAACTCGAACATGTTTTTTAAGGTCACAAGTTAGAACTTTTCCTCCCCAGGTTTGAACAGATGTCAGAGCTTGGGATAAAAAGTGACATTCCTACTACCTATAACTAATCATTTCAAAAAACATGGAGCTTTAACTGACAGACTTTTATCACTCACATTCTTGTCACATGATACACATGCCAATATTTCAAAACCATCTTGCATGATTATCCCAGAAACGGATGATAAAGACATGACTTAGTCAAAATGTGCTATCGTGATTTTTGCTTGCCTTGTGTTGAGAATAAAAGACCATGCAGTGACTCGGCTTAGAGTCTGTAAACTGTGTTGAAAGAATAACATTCACCTAATTTATGGTCCCAGCTTAAATCCACCACTGTTGTACATCTTCTGTTTAGAAACGTAACATAACTCCAGACGTCCTGCGCCATCTGCTAGAGTCCCGGGTGTCGGAGCACATGGAAGACTGTCTCCACAACCCTGTTTTCTCTGTAGCGGCAAACACTGACAGCTCTTCAAACCTGATGATCAGCTGCAAGGTACAGCAAAGTCTGCCAAGTCACCTGGGGATTTCACGGGGTGGTGGACAATATAACCTAAAGGTAGTACAAACATGGAGGAGAGTTAACGTGACCCACAACCTGGTCATTTTAAACAGGAGGGGGACTCGAGAAAATTCTGGAGGCACGTGATGGAACCCAATTACAGCACCAGTTTGTAGGATTTAGTGACATCTAGGGGTGAAGTTGCATATTAGCCACTGTACAAACTGAACTAATTTTGAAATAAAAAATGAAAGTGTATTTTTAATTTCGTACCACTCAGACATAAATGAATAAAATTGCATTCCGCACATTTTCAGTTGCAGTACTGGTGTTGCCATATGTCTTCACTGTCTTCACAGATCTACTTCCTCTGTTTTCAGGTTTGTGACTATTTGTCCATCGTCCTGTGAACGCACACACAGCTATCATGAGTGACTCCGCTCGTGAGATTTCATTTTGAGTATTTTGTACTCTGTATGTTTTGTTTTGTGCAATAAAGACTATATTTTTTAAATATTCAATGTGTTTATGTGGTTTATTATCAATCGTATTCATCAATGAAACATAAAAAAGCTTGTATACAGAAGTGCAAATAAATTACACTTCAAATGTAGATTATTTTGGTTGTGCTGATTTAGATTTTTGTTGTTAATGATTTTTAGAGTAGCTTTGATGGCAATGCTTTATAATTAGGTTTTTAAATGCAGAACACATGTCACTAGAACCAACTTAATTTTAACTCAACATGATCCCCTTTGATTCCATGAAAACGTGGGTATATTTTTTAGCTGTACAATTTTTTTTCCCAGGGTTGGATGTGAGAAAATATTGCTGTGAGCGTTTCACACAGATGTGAATGACAGCCACTCACACATTCTGTCTCAATCTGAGATCATCAAAGTCATAGGCGCCCTTTATCTGCAGCGGCTAAACCAAGCAAGAACAGCATGTGGTCTAACCCTAACCCTTACCACAAAAAGTAATCTGTTACTGTAAACTCGTTACCCACAGTAGTGTTCGCCTTATTTCATCGGCTGTCGTTGTTGTAGTAGGCTTTGTGAAGCATATACCCGCATTTACCTGTAGGGGTCGGCATTATCCCGAACATGTGAACAATCTGACCGGAAAACAGCCGGCCAGAGTGGAACGGAGGCTGGTAGAGGAAAGATGGCAGCCGCGGCAGTGGCTGAGTTTCAGAGAGCACAGTCTCTTCTTGGAACAGACAGGGATGCCTCTATCGACATCCTTCATTCAATAGGTAAATATAGTCGACATAATGTGATCATTTAAAGAATACTATTTCTCACCGGCCCAGAGATGTATGCTTTACATCCCCAAACGTGGAGCAGTTGAGTTAGCAACCTTTGCTTTTAGCCCGTTAGCAGCTAAGCTATGTTAGCTAGCTCAGTGCTGGCCGACTCCTTTTTCCCCGTTGCTTGCACAGTGAGTCAGCAGCAGTGGCTAGCCGGTTAGCATCATACTGGCTAGCTTGACAGCCACGCTAACGTTAGCTTCACAGGCTCATTCATTTAACACGAACTTGACTGATAGCTGGCTAGTTAACGTTCGCACGCAGCCAATATTATTAGCATGTAGTATTCGTGTTGTTACAAGTCAGGGCGAGAAGGAAATTAATGTGACACTAAATAGGCTCTCTAATGTTACTTTCTTTGTCATGGCAGTTAGCTCATGCCCACGTATCATTTGACAGTGTTTGATTTTAGTCATCCATAGACATGGAGCTGTCATTGTCTTCTGTTGTTTAATTTGACACTTCATATATTACACGGCTAGTTTGGCTACCTGCCATCCTACCTAGCATGTTAGTGATACAATTTGACGTAATGCTAGTTGTCTGAATCTTGAATCTTGAATCTTGAATCAGAGACGGAAGGGATGCGTGTATCATCAGCGTTTTTAATGTCAGCACAAACTAGCTTACGTTCCCGTGTGTTTGCTGTAGTGAAGCGGGACATCCAGGACAGTGATGAGGAGGCGGTGCGTGTTAAAGAGCAGAGCATCTTGGAGTTGGGTGCTCTGCTGGCCAAGACAGGACAGGCTGCAGGTAAGAACATGTTCATGTGCTCAAATCACACATAAAGCTTTTTGTCATACTGATTATATAAATGTAATTGTTAAACTCGACTGAAGCTACGCAGCTTTTACTCCAATCACGACTCCTGACTCCAAGTATGTATTGTTCAGCGACTGAGCTAGCTTTTTTTGTAATGCACTTTAAAAAGTGTTATGTAATGACAAACATGTTCAATTAACAAAGGTGTCTTTGTGATCATAATTGCCTTAATTAAGGTTTTTCTTGTTTATGGAAACAGGAAGAGATGTCTAAAAAAAAACAATCAGCAATGTAAACTTGCACTGTTCATCTTACTTTGTTATTATTTTCATCTAAATTATTGACATGGACCTTGTGTCTGAAATGACATGAACTGAATACTTCTCTTGGTAGCAAACCTGCTGCACATGTTCAGTTTCACTTTCAACAGTTGTCCTGTTTATGTGATGGTGTGATAGATAATTCTGCACCGTTTTCATGGTTGATGGTGTCAAACCTCAGCAGCTGCATTCCTGCTGTTAGTGCTAGATCAAGTTTCTATTTCACTCCCCCTATATGTTTATAATTTTAACTAAGCTGTTAATTTCTGAAGCAATGAAAGTAGATGTATGGTGATTGGCTATCAGAGAAAAAACAACCGATGAAGTATGGAGAGCAGCTGGTGAAACTTGGTGTCTTTTAGATTAAAGTTATGAGTGTGTCGGTTATTAAGGCTTGACCCTCTTTTGACTACTCTTTGATAATCCTACATGCTAAAACTGGATTTTTGCTTTCACCAACCATGGTGGCAGAATAACCACAAGTCTTTTTTTAAATTAATTAAATATTTCTTCTCCTGTCCTCTTCTCAGAGCTTGGGGGTCTGCTAAAGTATGTACGCCCCTTCCTCAACTCCATCTCCAAGGCCAAGGCAGCTCGGCTGGTCCGCTCCCTGCTTGACCTCTTCCTGGACATGGAGGCTGCCACAGGTCAGGAGGTTGAGCTTTGTCTGGAGTGCATAGAGTGGGCCAAGACTGAGAAGAGGACCTTCCTCAGACAGGCACTTGAGGTGAGACTGTGTACTCGTATGATTGTGTATCAAATGATACCATCTGTCAATCACACTGGCGTCCACTCACGTGCCGTACATATATCTTCCTCTGAATGGGAACATAATTTACAAAATTGACATAATGGGCTATTGAAGAAGACCTCAGACTAGTGATTAAGATCATTAACTCCTCAAAAAATGTTCACTCTTATAAATCAAGTAGGAAGTGGGAAACCGGAGGACTACTTCAATTTTTTTTATACATGGACTATGTGTTAAACCAGTAATGTAATTCAAACATTCCCACTTTTGTGGGTTTTATTCCAGCCTATCAGTCTTCAAATGGTCAACTCAACATTTACTGAATAACTATAACATTCACTGTTATTAGGGGTTTTTGTAATAGTTTGCAGCCCTTCTAGTTTGTGGTAAATAGGTTTCCAGGCTTCCAACTTTGAAATCGGTTCAAACTTTTAAGTTAGGACTACTGTATATACTCTCAGTGCCAACAAGTCAAGTCCAAACAAGTTGAAGTTATGGGTTCTGATATGTTTGTTGTTTTCCTTTCCCCTCAGGCTCGTCTCATTTCGTTGTATTTTGACACAAAGTGCTACCAGGAGGCACTACAACTTGGTGAGTGTTCAATCTCTTGAAGTAGTTTTTCTTTTTACAAAAAATTTTCTAATGGGAATTTTAGGACTGAGAGATCAGTAAACATACTGAAGTTATTATGTTAACTGCTTTCTTCCTTCTCCCTCTTAGGTACCCAATTGCTTCAGGAGCTGAAGAAGATGGACGACAAGGCCTTGCTGGTTGAGGTTCAGCTGTTGGAGAGTAAGACATACCACGCACTTAGCAACCTTCCCAAGGCCCGCGCTGCTCTTACCTCTGCCAGGACGACCGCCAATGCCATCTACTGCCCGCCCAAACTACAAGCAGCTTTAGACATGCAGTCAGGTACAATATAAATATTTTACATTAAATGGACATTTATGTTGCCTGGCATTTACCGTGTGTGTGTGTGTTTGGTTGTGTCCTCAGGGATCATTCACGCAGCAGAGGAGAAAGACTGGAAGACGGCATACTCCTACTTCTATGAGGCCTTTGAGGGCTACGATTCTATTGACAGCCCCCGAGCCATTACAGCCCTAAAATACATGCTGCTCTGCAAAATCATGCTCAATGCGTAAGTGGAGTGTATACACAAACATGACAATCTGTATGATGACTACAGCACTGCCAGTATGATCATTTTATTCTCAGAATGTAATGATAGTGATGTTTAAAACTTTCTAAAAATGTGCCAGTTTGAGGTAAAATAAGATTTCATTATGAATGACCCTTTAACTGTTTTTTTTTCAGGCCAGAGGATGTACAGGCTCTCATCAGTGGAAAGTTAGCTCTCCGGTATGCTGGAAGACAGGTATTATTACCCTTCATTTCCTTAAATTTACATTTGAATTTTAAATTGAACTTTTTTGTGGCTGTGGTTGTCCAGTTAGAATATCTTGGATTATGTCCACATTGTTGTCATTTCATAGGACAATCATGAAACAAAAGGTGTTTTAGCTTATTTCAAGCAAACAGTTTATTTGCTTCACTGTGAGACAAATATAAACATGTGTTTCCAAGAAGCTTATAATTACAATTACCTGGCATATCTTTAAAGGCAGAGGAGCCTCACTATTGATGTTACAGTGTAAAAAAAAGAGTTTATTACAACCACATCCACTGTGTAGTATTCCCCCAATTGATCCTGGACTCTGTCAGAATGGATGAGCAGCTCTTCTCTGGCATTAAATCCATCAATTTGTTGTGGGCATTAAACTTTAGCCTCAGTCTTTTAGAAAGTGTACAATGATTCAATGTGTATTTAAGGGTTTTACCGTTAAAGTTTGAAACACTTAGACAAGAAACTGGCATGAAATGAGAAGCCTGCTCTTATTTTTTTATTGTTATGATTCATTTCCTCAGATTTTTGTTTTGTGATTTTTTTTTTTGTTGTTGAAAAAAACAAAAATACTGGAGGGAAGGCGTTCTTAACACCCTGGAGAACATAGATGTTGCCATAGAAATGGATTACCCTTCTGGCTAGTGAGCTATGTGGAAATGATGTGTAAGCATTGAATCTGTAGCAATAGGAGTTGAGAGCTAGAGCTCACAATAAAAGGGTAGTTTTGATAAATTCAGATTCTTTTGATGAAAGTGTTCATCCACTGCCATACGGTATAACCCTTTTTCTCTTCTACAGACAGACTCACTGAAATGTGTAGCACTAGCCAGCAAGAACCGGTCACTCGCGGACTTTGAAAAGGTTTGTGTCTGGAATTTGATGCCTTATGCTCACATTGTTGACTGTGGCCAAAATATAGTTGTTTAGCAGCACAGAATTTAACTTGTAATGTTCTGTTTTCACCATCTTCAAGGCACTTACAGAGTACAAAGCTGAGCTGAGGGATGACCCCATCATCAGCACCCATCTGACCAAGCTGTATGACAACCTGCTGGAGAAGAATCTCATCAGGGTCATTGAACCTTTCTCCAGGGTCCAGGTAAACTTCCTCCCACCTGTTTGTAATCAACTTGGTACAAAACTTTACTCAAAATATGGGGATCAGTAATTATAAGTGCACACTCAGAATACTGGTATTATACTTATGGGCTTGATTATTGTGCTTGTCCGTCTTTTTTCCCCACAGATAGCACACATTTCCTCCCTCATTAAACTTTCTAAGGTAAGATTTTGCCCTTTTCATTTCATGTTTCTTTTTTCTTTTTTTTTTAATCATACATGAGCTGCTGGTTTTAGTCATTCCTAAAAGTTTCTGCAGTAAAGTACAGTACTTTACTTGTGTCTGACTTGCAGGGAGACGTGGAGAGGAAATTATCACAGATGATCCTGGATGAGAAGTTTCACGGTGTGTAATCTGCAGTTCAATATGACCAATATGCCAGCTTTACTGCACATATAAACACTACATGAAGAGTTAGGGTTCTTCGTTGTAAATAATAGTATTTAATATAGAGCTCCGGTAGCTGACGCCACAAAATCCCATCATGCAACACCCAGAACCAAAACAATTCATGGACGTGCAATCACATTGGACTATAATGTAAAGTGTTGCTGTATTTTCAGACACACTATGACATTCTATTTGACAATGTTAGGGGCACGATCCTTGTAAGATAAGTTTCTGCCAACTGGGAAGCAAATGTGGGCGTCAGCTTCAGCATCATTACAAACTCCAATGCTAATTAAATTAAAGATGTTGTTTATTTGATGTGCTTTTATTGTGACGTGTAAGTGTTCCCTGGAATAGAGTGAGGGCAAGTTTGTCAGAAAGTTGAAGACGTCGTAATGCAGCATGTCTGGAATAATGTCCATACTTGTGCAAAGCACCCGAGGGTATTGTAAAGATCACATATATTCCGTCTGTCAGGTTATTTCATATATTGCACAATCTCATTTTCTCTTCTGCTCTATAGTAACTGCATTCCACTTAGCTTGAAATGTCACTTATATTTAGAAGTTTAGTTGTAGTTGCTTTGTGCCATTAGACTTCAAATGCTGTGTTCTGACGTCTATGATATGAATTGGATAAAGTTGCACCCTCCTTCTCTTGGCTTTCCCTTCACCTTGTCTTGCTTTATCCACACTGACAGGTATTTTGGACCAAGGTGAAGGCGTGCTGATTGTTTTTGAGGAGCCAGTGGTGGACAAGACATACGAGGCAGCTCTGGAGACCATTCAGAACATGAGCAAAGTGGTAGACTCGCTCTACAACAAAGCCAAGAAGCTAACATAAGGTAAGCCGGACACAGAACTGATCGTGCGTGTGTGTAAATGCGATGGGCTGGACTCCCATATTTTGTCAATTGGCATTTGTTTTATAGTGAAATTGATGTAAATCATCACCAAAATCTTCTCCCTTGGGTCATAACCTACAGAGTATTTTTGAGCTATGCTGTTCAAACCTAAAACGTACGCTCCTTGATGGAGTTAGGGAAGCAGAAATTCTGTGGGGATGAGTTTTCAACCCGTCTTCCGTCTTTCTCCTGCAGAAAGAGTGAAACCGCCTGTCCTCCTGTTCAGTGTGACGAGGGCCAGTCTGACCTCCGTCTATCTTTCACTTCAAACCTGGGAGACACAGTGGGCGTGTAGGAGAACGTGGAGATTACAAACACTCAACAATCCAGCAAGCAAATAAACCAGCTGACCAACCGAACTAACAAACCAACAGGACAACAAAGTGACAGGGTGGACAACACACGAAGCTCCTCCCACTCCTCCCTCAGCCCTCCACTCTCCCTTCCTCCTGTCACTGTCGCCTCCTTCCCATCTGACTGGGGGTTGATCTGGCACAAAGTGCTCCCCCCATGGACAAATCCTGGCACTGCGCCCCTTCTTCTCTTCTCCCACCACTGGTTTCTGTTGTATGTAAAACTGGACAAGCAACCCCTTCACCACCACTACCTTCCCCTCCCCTCCCCCCCCCCACCTGTTTCTGCACTGGCCATCAGGGAATCTTGTAAAATAACAATAAAGAATACATATACAGTACTTATACATACATGATATTGTAAAAAAAAAAAAAAGAAGAAAAGAAAGAAGAACCGCTGTCACTTGGTTGATTTGTCCCTCACCTGATTCTTTAATTGTTCTGTTCAACGTGCCAACAGGCCTGAATGTGAATGTTTGAAAGTCTCTGGTTTTCAGCGGCTGTGAAGTAATCAATCAATCAACAGACAGACTAGACTCCCCCGCACACACATAGGCGACCACACACCCCTCCCCTTCCCTCCCCTCCCCTCCTCATCCCAACCTTCCGGCGACCTTTGTGGTCTCACCCAAATCATAAGGCATTCTGGGATTTGTGGACCATACAGGGAATTTGCTCTCTATCCACTCGGGACCATGCCACAATGAGCAGAGGGCACTCATCACCACACGGGGGGACTCCCATACACCCCTCCCCCTCTTTTTTTCCTCCCACTTCCTGTTTGTACATAACAGTTGCCAAGCATCATCCAAGGCCTGATTATAGTCACACTGCCCCCTCACTCTGTCTTTCATTCTTTTTCTCTTTTGTAACGAGTAAAGAACAGAATAAATCTTGCCACCGAGAGCTTGGTCAGTCACACAAAGTGCTTTTTGATGCTCGAGGTGTGACTGCAGAGAGAACTCTTGTTCTGGGAATTGAGAAGGGTGGGTTTCACTGAAGAAAACCAAGCTGTACATTTTTGGGAACTTAATTTTGCAAGGACTCAAGGGTTTACTGTATATGACAAGAGAGAAAAACAAACGCTAATAAAAAAAAATTAAATCTGCGAGTGTTGTGATTTAAGGATCCTGGAATTGAAAACAAGTTTTTTAATTCTTCTCTGTTCCTAACCTGTGCCTCAAGCCATCCATGAAGCAGCTCAGTTAAAAAGTTTAGTTTCTCTTGTACTCGGTTACCTGTAGATGCTCACATGCTAGATCTTTGATTACCAACCAGAGATACATCTGCACTTACAGGGCGTGTCCAATGGATTTAAAGTAATTAAACTTATTTAAACTGAAGTAACTGATTAAAAAGGAAAAGTCTACATATGCTGAGTCTGGTGGGACATTACATGTCATTTAGCAGACGCTTTTATCCAAAGCGACATCACAACAACAGCTGCTTTTTAAAGAATCTTTAACACATTTATAGATTGGTTGCAAATCTTTTTTGACTATCAATCAGAATGATTGTAAAAACAATTCCTCTGGTTTCAGCATCTTAAAAGCGTGTGAGAATCACTGTGGTGGCCTTCAGACGCCAGAAAGGATGTTATTTTGTTTGCATAGTAAGATTTCACACTTCTGTAGGAACATGACAGAAGATGGCAGCCTTCATAAGTCCCTAGCCTAAAACTCTTAAAAATATTAAGAACCTTTTTATCCTAAGCTAGTAAACACAAATATACTCATGGGTAATATTGTATATTAAAAAAAAATGCAAATAAAACCCTCCTTAATGTTACACACTGGACCTTTTAAAAGGTTTTTTTTTTCTTTATTTAAAAGAGGAACAAGTTACCCAATAACAGTCAACTGGTTTGTAGTAAAATAAAAATAAGACACTCAAGGGCAACTTGATTATAAGATTTGGGAAATAAAATAAATTTTTCTACTAATTGATTAACTGATAATTAAGAAAAAGGTTAATAGTATCAGCTGGAGGTGAAAATGTTTGAAAACTATGGAGCAAGAACGGACGGCTTAACCACGACATTACCTAATGATGTTTTCTGCTAAATCTATGATGCAAAGTTAAAGCTGTGGTACGAGCATGTGGTGATTTTTTGCTCTGCCTTTGTTTAGTCTTGGTGAAAAGGAACAATGTTGCATTATTTTTATGCCGCATCTTTCATCTCTCTCAAGCAACATTATCAGACTTGTGTGTATACACCACAGGCAGACGGTGCAGGGGCGTTTATCCTGTCAGACTGTGTTTTCAGTCGCACTCCGACCTGTTTACAGTCGTCTCACTTTACCAGCCACTATGTTGCTGCTGCCTCCGTTGGCCTTGACATAAAACAAATCACTTCCTGTGTGCAGTGTGCGAAGGATGACAGGTGACACAAGATGTAAACACTACCGTAGTGAGAAACAGAGAGAGTCCTGTGAACCTGACAGGCTTAATCAGCATTGTGTGAACTCATTTGACAATAGATTTGAATAATGGGCACTTGTTTATAATAAAATAAGTTTAAAGATAAGACATGTGACATTTCTGCACTTAAGATCTATTGCCCAACTCAATGTGGGCAATATTAATGTGAAGGAAACAATTCCCATGATCCCACACAGCTTCCGTGACTTCCGAGGTAAATGGAACGCAGCATTTCGTACTGTGCCTTTAAAGGCTAAATGTCCAGTGTGAAAAGATTTAAGTGAAACTATTTCCATTTGGCCGAAAAGGAACAATGATGTATTTATTAGATGCTTTTTGTTGTTGCGTGTACTGTCACCTGAATGTTTGAACTGTTTTGAACTGTCTTCTCTATCGAGGCCACCAAGTTGAACCAACAACTGAACACTATTTGAGTTTTAATAATAACTTTAAGGCTACCATTAGGTTCTCCTATACACTTGTGAGGGTGTGGTGAGATGATATATTCATCTGCAACAACACACTGTACCTTTAACAGCAGATCGTATACAGTTTTCACAGAAACTAAAGCTGCAGAACAACAAACTTCAAGGAAGTTTTGCCTCCGTGGGCATCAGTGAGTGTTTTCTTTATCTGTGGTCTCTCTCCAGTGGGTTCTGCCTCTTTTGCCTGGTGCATGGTGGGAGAAGCCTGAGGCCCCAACAATCCTTAATTCACTGTAAATAACTCTCAACATGGGTTGACTATAACACTTGGCTCTGGCATCTGCATTTGAATGGGCGCAAAGCTGATGCGTAAACACTGCTTATCACAACACCATTATGCGCAGCTCTGCGGCTTCATGGGTAAATCTCTGTTTTGGGGGAAGATTCCCGGAAGTTATTTAAAGGATTCCACATAACACTTATGTCCAAGTCGATGTTAGCAGGACCACTTTATGGCTTTGCCAAGAGTTCCAAGTGTTGGAGCGATCTGGTTCATGAGGAGAGGCTTTACATGGAGGTTAGTGTGGGGAGCAGAGGGAGCCAGACAGGCGACAGTCAGCGCTGTCTTGGCCTCAGGGCAGAGGCAGGGAGAGAGCGGGCGAACCAATGAGAAGGAGACATCCACTCCCCTCAGTCCTGCCCGGCTTGGCTCAGCTCGGCGCACCCTGTAATTAGGAGCTCTAGTTGGGTTGGGCGCCGCCACCGTGGACAGCCTGGCTGCTGCTGCTGCTGCTGCGTCAAGGGAGTTTGGGAAAGCCAGCAGCTCCACCACTGCGTGAGGATCTCTGAAGAGCAAGCTCCAGGCGAATCAACGAAACATCAAAGACAGACAGACAGGAAGACAGACAGACGGAAAGAAAGAAAGAAAGAAAGAAAGAAAGAAAGAAAGAAGTCGAGAAAATGAACGGGCAGCCCTCACCTGTCTTCGAGGACAAGAAGCCCGCGCTCCCCGTGGCTATGAACTCCTCCATCTCGGCGGCTACCAAGGATTCCCCGACCCTGCCGGAGTCCTCATCCACAGACATGGGCTTCTACAGCGGCCAGAGCGCGCTCCACGGCGCGCAGGATTTTTACGCGGCACAGCAGCCGTATGCGGCCCAGCACATGAACCCGTACGCGTACCATCACCACTACAACCTGAACGGGATGGGACCCGGCGGCGCGTACCCCGTCGGCAAAGCTGAGTACGCGTATCCGCACGCAGCGTACAGGGAGCACGCTGCGTTCAGCAGCAGGGAGGCGCAGGCAGTCATGCAGGACAGTGGTGAGTCCAAAGCAAACAACGTCACTATGGAACTGTTTGAATGTGTTTTGTCTTGGATCAGTTTCACTGATTCATCATTATTTAGTTCCATTTAATGAAAACGCACGCGCACTGTCACACCGTCACCTCTCCATCTTTGTCTGAAAGCACGAGAAGCTCCTCTTACACCTGAGGATCAAGTAAACAATAATTAAAATACTATATAAGCAAATCAATAAGTTTTAGGGACATTTTGTTCTTTGCACTACATTTCATTCATATATTTTGGAGCATTTATATTTTGACCTTCTATCATTAAAGGATGTTTAGAAAGTCACAATCAATTAAAAAACAAACAAACTCACTTTTATTTCTTATTTCTACTAAAAGTATTTTTATAGAATAAAAACATAAATCATTCCGCCTTGTTAATAATAATGATTTAAGATTCACAAATATTAAATACTTTATGTTCTTAGGAATATAAAACCGTGTCCAGGGTTCAATCACAATCACTTTTAAAACTACATTTTTTTTTTTTTAAAAAGACAGACATTTTTTTTTTTTTGGGATGGATTAATTTTTTTGCAGTCCATGTGAGGTTTATTCTCTCTCTGTACTAAAAAGTTGAAAAACTGAATGTGAACTTTGAGAATTGGACTCGGCGGATACGCCTGTGGTGCCGCTTCAGGTTTTATGTGACACAGAGACAGTTAAATGTCTGTCATTTCTAAATGTGTCTTTGCAGCCAAGAAAAGTCAAGACTGGAGAATGTAACACGTCTAACACAAAAGACTGTAAACAGACGCTCGCTGTTAACACTGTTGTTTTTGAACCATCTGATGTTAAATATTCTCTGAGATTTCATTATGATAGGCAAATGGAGATCAGTCTTAAAAGCCTTGAGGATTAATTCTTAAGCTTCACCTCAGGACGACTGACAAACTGATTTATTTACACTCACGTTGCTCATGCACACTATAGATTATGTCAAAATAAATATACTAATACCATGTTTAGGGAAGGTAATCCCCTCAATATTACAGAATATCAACACTGTAAAGGTATTACAGGAAGAGAAAGGTCAACGCTGTGGACAGCAGACATTATTTTGACTCTTACTTCCCCTTTGAGAACTGCCGCACTTTGTTTTTTTTCCCCCCTTCTTCTCCTTCTTCTTCTCTTGGCTCTTTTTAACCCGAGCTTGGAAGGTGTCTCTGTGCAAACCACAGAGGGAAAAACAAACTCGACAGACTGGTGTGCTGTTTTTGACATTCCAGTTGGGAGTTGACTCCTGGAAATGGCCTCGGGGGACTTTGGCCCACAGCCACGCACATCAGGTGTCATGACACGTCAGTCAGCCTTGGCCTTTGAATCATCCAACACAGGACGGCTCCTTATCACGCAAGGCCCGTGGCCACGCCCTGACAAACACATAAATAAACACAATGAATACGATTTGCATAGCTATTCTTGTTGGACAGATTTGGACAGAAACCTTAACCGTTACATGACCCTAAGCTTGAGCCTCAAAAATGAGGATCTGCCTCATTAGGACCAAGCTTGAGTCCCATGAGGACTACTGTTCCTAACAAGGTCCTTGTTTATACCAATGAGTACATTCACACACACACACTAAACAGAAGCTCTTTACTTTTACAAGTTTGTATTGCTTGCAACTCTTGTAATGTTTATCTCTTAACACGGCCCTTAACCCCAATAAAAATATGATTTCAAAATATATATATATGTTACATATTCAGTCAGAAATGAGTGCAATTTAAAACATTAGTGCTCCATGAACTGCTCCGTAAATAATGTGATGTGATGTAAGACACATAGAATATGGAAAGGGTTGGTTGTATCTCCAAAGGAAGAGGAAAAAGGGTTGGATACAAGAATAACAACATAAGGAGCATAAAGAGGGAAGGATGTATACAAGTGGGCCTCCAGGCTACATGAAAAGCACCTATAAATCTCTGTCTCCCTCCCCGGCTGTGGGAGACACTCTGACCAAAATTATAAGTTCAGAGTGCTGGCGGAATTTCTTTGAAATTTCGGGGTTGTAGCGGCCGTGGCTATTTTTACGCTGCGTCTGCGCACAGACGTGCCCTGTAGGGACTCAACACAAGTTCACGCCACTGCATGCAAGGAAAGTGCTGCTGTTTGTTTGAATTTAGGAAGATTGGCCGCACGGAGGGCAACGTTTTGGCTGTGAAGTTTCCACAAACACCACAGGGTTTTTTGTCGAGGTATAACGTGGTTTCCTCCGTTTTCCTCTCGCAGTGAAAGAAGAGCCAGAAATGGAGGTCCGGATGGTGAATGGGAAGCCCAAGAAGGTGCGCAAGCCCCGCACCATCTACTCCAGCTACCAGCTGGCAGTCCTGCAGAGGAGATTCCAGTCCGCCCAGTACCTGGCTCTGCCTGAGCGAGCAGAGCTGGCAGCTCAGCTGGGCCTCACGCAGACACAGGTGAGACTGCAGGGACACTGCGTCCAAACTACAGGCTTAATTAAAGTGTTGGCGTCTCACACTGCAAATGACAGTGTACGGGATTCAAATGTCACAAGTGAGACGCCACCAAAGGGACGTGGAGTGACGAGAGCTGGAAGCAGATGAAGTGTAATCACGGCGAGCGTCTTCGTATTTAAATTGTATCACTTCATAAATACGTCAAGCCTGTGCCTACGATGACTTAACAAATAACAAGTTTAATTGAGTTGGCACCGAAAGCAGCCCAACTAAGATTTCAGGCACCCAAAGAAGCCCGAGCACCAGCTTAATTGGTTTAATTAAACGAGATGAAAGCGGCTGAGGTTTTTGTCTCAGACAGTTTGAAATGGGAGTGTCTGAAAGGTTAAGATGGGACTTTCAGTGACAGTCGGAGCCAGCTGTCACCTCGATGTGGAAGGTGTGTTTGGTGGTATTCAACTAAACTGCAACACAACATGACATGGTCTGAAAAAGTTTGATTGTTTGAATAGTGATGCTTATGGTTTTAGAGGTTTTTTTTCAATAATTAAAACAAGCTTTCGGATTCTTCAGCCTCTGAAATGTGAATATTTTCAGATTTCTTTGCTCCATTTGACAAAGAATTCACTAAAACTGAAAAGTGTTGGTTCGTGGATGACACCAGACCTCTGAGAACATCATTTCCAGCATCAAATCAAAGCACTTTACATAGAAAAGTCAGGGAACTTGAAGTGAAACTGCCGAAAAAAACTAGATAAGAAGCTGAGGGTACGATACGATAACATATGAAGGATTGTGGCTGCTTTAAAGTTACACCCACGTGTGTTTTTAGTAGCAGACTTATCACTATGGAGAGGGTTATGGGTTCAGTTTGGACATTACAAAGTACCTTAGATTAAAGATTATAATACTGTATAATCTAAAATATTTTATGATCATTGTAAGATAAGATGAGATGAGGTTCATTAGTCACACTCTGGGGAAAGTGTTACAGCAGCAGGCACGATCGTGAGAAGTCAAATATATAATAATAATATATCAAATAACATATCTAAAGTTTAAAGAATGCACTCACCGACCACTTTATTAAGTACACAGTGTGACACCTGCTGCTAAAGCGCATCTACTTCCAGGTTTGACCTGTGGTGGGTTCATGGATGATCTTCTGTACAGTATTCGCTGAAGTTATTGTTGCCTTTCCATCGTTGAAAATCAATCTGTTCTCCTCTGCTGCTCACTGGATATGTTCTCTGTGTTGGACCATTCTCTGGAAACACTGGAGACGTTTGGCACAAACAGATGTGTAGGTCGTCTTGAGTTCCATGCGATTTGCTGATATTTGCGTTAACAAGCATTTGAACAGGCGTACCTAATAAAGTGGCTGTGCGTATATGTATGTATGTACAGAGTGAAGACTGGTAAGGATTGCGTCTTAAAGACATTTTGCGATTACACTGGAACGACAGCACATTTAAGTGAGTCAACGTCTCTTTTACAGATTATATAGAAGTATCAGAATAACACTTGTGTACAAAGCAACTCCTTCAATATCTAATTGGAATATATTTAATTAAAACAATGACAAAAAAGAAGGAATGTGATGTAATTTGGCAGAGCTGTGAGCAGCTTCTATTATGTCATGCCAGTTTACACAGTCATGCTTTTATAATTTCCCACCACAAGAATTACCTTGGCTCAAGTGGTAAAAAAATCTCGCTGCGCGGGTTCTTTTATCGCCGCTGCTGTAAATCATTGCTCACTATTGTGCTTAAGAAAACAAAGGCAACAGCGCAGCGTCACGCAGCGTGCAGTTCATTATGTCATTTATTGTGAGGCACTTGTCAGTTTGGTATTGTTTATACAAATCGTGACATCATGGAGATCATTCGTCATGTTCCTGCTGCTCATCGACCGTAATGAGATTATTTAAAAGTTACAGTTAAATAAATCAGTGTCATCCTTCGATGGAACATATTTACATCGTTCATTCAGGGATTGATGATGAACGTTTGTCCAGTTTTCAGTCAGCAATGACTTCTGCTACATGTGTCATGTTATTCTATATAAATATAAAATACTTTTCACTGCACATGGCTGCTTAATGTGTAGAAACCTTTGCTTGTCGCAGATTCTTCACAGTGTGCAACCTCTGGTGATTTTTATGGCCGATGTCCAATTATCAATGAGTGATGGGGATTGGGTACTTTGCTCAGGTAACCTTCATGGTCGCAAGCCCAGTTCCCGTTCCTCATGTCCATGGGCTGGCATCTTTGTAAGCTCAGTCCTCTGTCAAGCAAAACTATCAGACCTGACTGAGGGAGAGTTGCCAGGTCTTTGTAGCGGGAGAATTCACTTCTGAAACTTGACATGGATTCTTCTCCAACCAGTTTCTAGTGTTACTTTAGTAGTGCGATGTTTCTGTTGACATAAAACAAATAAGTTCCCAAGTTTAGCACATAAATGTCACTTAGAAAAAACAAGATCAAGACACCATTATACTGAAAAACCACTTGGATGTAAGAGACATTGTTTAAGATTAAAGGCAACACATTCCAGTTTTAAGGTGATGTATTTGTTCCCTCCAGGTTAAAATCTGGTTCCAGAACCGTCGCTCCAAGTTTAAGAAGCTCTACAAGAACGGAGAGTTTCCACTGGGAGAAATGTCTCTTGAACACAGTCCAGACGCCAGTGATTCCATGGCCTGCAACTCTCCTCCATCCCCAGCTGTGTGGGAAAACAGCAGCAACAGTAACAACAACAACAGCAGCGGCAGCAGCAGCAACAACAACAACAGCAGCGGCGGCAGCAACACAAACAGCAACGCCATCAAGAATACTGCAATGCTGGAGCCTACCAGCAGGGTGCAGGCTCCCTATCAGCCTCCAATTGAGTCCTCGCCCACCTACATGGGGGAGTTTTCACACCAGAACTGGTATCAGCAGCAGGCTACGCATCTAAGTCTGCAGCCTTCGGGGCAGACGCACCACGCAGCGTCGACGGCGCCGTCAGCCGCACAGAGTATGGGCGCTGTTTACTGAAACACGGACTCAAGCGGAGTGGGGGTGGGGTGTTTCCGGGACCAGAGTCGCGACAGTTATCGTCAGACACGAGACACGAGACACGTGGCTGTAAAAAAACACACCTGACACGCGTGTTGTTAAACAGGCTTTTCTACAGTAAATGTGGGTTAAAAAAAACAAGAAGCACCGGCCTCATTTGAAGCAGCGTAGAGTGAGCGACGTTAGGTTTTTTTATTTGAAATCACTGATAATATTTTGTATATTTAATATTTTAAACATGACCATATTTATGTCAAAAATCCTGCAACGAGTCAGTTTCTCTCTCTCTCGTGTGTGTGTGCGCGTGTGTGTGTGTGTGTGTGTGTGTGTGTGTGGTAGGACGGCCTCCTCTGACACAGCCTTTAAACTGAGTACTACTGAAATCCACCAGTACATGAACGGCCGACACAGCAGCATGGGAAACCTCTAAGACGTGCGTGGATTAAAGTAGAAAACAGAATGTGACCGTGAGTGACGTAATAAACGGTGAACAACACTGAAAGACAAAGCTTTAAAGATAAAAACATCAGCAGCAGAGAGTTTTCCTACAAGAAAATGATACGATAGCAAATTTAAACTTCCACAAAGAATATTATCATGAATAACACAAACAAACAGTGTTTGTGCACATGTTTTTATATATATTTATTTCCTCTCCCAGACAGTAGCAGAGTTAAGGTTAAACTGGGACTGGTGACCTGTCCACGGTGTAACTGTGTCAGCTGGGATTGGCTAAAGCGGTAGACAATGAATGAATGAATGAACAAATGAATAAATGAAAAGGGGAACGATTTTTGGGGAGTTGCATTAACACTTTGTAAACCAGTGTGCGACCTCTCCTCTGAAATAGCCTTAAAAGGTCCAGTGTGTAACATGGAGGAGGTGAAACTGAATATACAACCTCTATGCGTGTTTGTATAAGTTTATAATAACTTTAAAATAAAAATCATTTGGGATTCTAGGCCATAAATCTCACCTCTTGGCTTTACGGAGGCTGTCGTGTTGCTCAGTCATGTTTCTACAGAAGCCCTGAATGGACAAAACTACATCAGCAACAACTTTCTGGTTTGGTAAAGGCCATCGTAGTTTCCTGACGTGCTTGGGAAAGGGCGGGGCGAGGGGTGAGGGGAGGAGTCTCAGCATCAGTCACCCATTCTTACACACTGGCCCTTTAAGTGCTTGGTAAACTGGAGATGAAGCCTGCAAACAAATGAGTTTACCAGACTCTAAACTCTGCGAGCTGTAGTTGAATTCCATTGTGGGTAACGTAGGCCAAGGTGTCATGCAAAGGACGCAGAAGAAAATACGTTTGTCAAACTGCAATTCCAGTAATGGTACAAGAGTGTGTTTAACCTCTTTCACACCACTCACACGTGTCCATTGATTACTGTTGACATTCATCTCATTGAAGGTAGTGACATAAATCAAGTCCACCTTTGATTGGCAGAGACAGGGATGAGATGAATACTCTGGACAGAAAATATGAAAGATATCAGTGTCTGTGCTGCGTTCTACTCCTTACTCACCCTGTTTTCCTGAGAATTAGAGACATTAACTGATAAATCAGTCAAGAGAAGTTGCTCCTTTTGGCAGGATTTTGTTTTTTAACCCACATTTAATTTAATTTACCTTTTTTTTGTAGATGATTAGACTTTGGAGTTGGACTTTACATTTTCACATGAACATCTGTTACAAAACTATATCCCAAGGCCAGTGAGGTGCCTCTGATGTGCATGTTGCAGTAGAGAAGGACACCGACTGAGTGATGGAACCATCTTGTCTGATTGACACACGATATACTGTACGTTTAACAAAATGTCATCATTCTCTTTCTGTTGTCCATGATTGTTTGTCCCTTTGATTTAAAACATGGATTACATCCTCAAATGTAACATCAAACTGTAAAAAAAACTCATTGTCTTCAGTCAATCATTTACAAAAAAACATTTATAAGATTCTATTTAAGTTTGTATTGTTAGTTTTTTTTTGTATTATTTATTTGCTTTTAAATGTTCAAAATTTAGTCAAAAACCTACAACTTTTTTATTGAACACTCGGCGCTCCCTCTTTCTTAACTGTGTTTCTTCTTTCCCCTAAAGTGACAAAACTCAGCCGTAGTACAGTCTTCATTTAAGAAAGTAAACCCGATCTTCACGTTTAAAGTTGTTGCCGTGGCCCTTTACTCTTCCTGCTCACAGATACTGTAAGAAAGTGACTGGAAACGCTGACTATCGAGAGGAAACGTGACAGTGAGCTGGTGCTTCGTTAAAAACATTGGAAAATAACGTTTACATGTTGTGATACTAACGCGCTTGTACTCAGGTCTTTTATTTATGGAGTCAAATGTAAATCCAGAGCGACGCAACAGCCTGTGTTTGAGAAAGTTGTGTAATAAAAAAATAAAAATAAAATGTCTATATTTGAATTGGCGCACAAAGGTATTGCTTCCTGCGTGTATTGACATGCAAACACAGTAAACACACACACACAGAGTTGATAGTGTGCTGACGGTGCTTTTCTGGAGACCTTGTCACAGTGAGTCAGACAACAGATACAGGTTGCACCCATCTATATATTACACACACACACACACACACACACAGTGCGTGTAAAGGAGTTTGTGGGAGGTGACAGTGCAGCAGACACTCTGGAGTCTCTGGATACTAATAACACACCGCTGACACTGAGAGAAGGGTGTACACTGCTTTCATGTGGCACACGGTTGGAAAAAGGAAGAGAAGTGTGTGTGTGTGTGTGCGTGTTTGTGTGTGTGTGTGTATACACAGTCACAATGTGGGGACATTTCCTCCTTATGGGGGCAAAACACAAATCCCCACTATGTAAATGTACTGCTTATCCGGAGTGAAGACATGTTTTGGAGTTAGGTTTCGGTTCATTTCGAGTTAAAATGCAGCGCTCTGAAGACCAAGACAGTGTGTGTGCTCTTTTTCTTTCACTTCAAGGGTTCACACAAAGTAAAAAAAGATCTGGGTCCAAGTTGGTTTACATAGCGAGCTGGGCCAGAGCTGCTCAGACACATGTGACAGATAAATGTGCAGGAAAATGTGGCTTTAAAAAGTGGGTTTCAAATTATAACAACTTAAAATAAAATGCTCATTAAAATGTGAAAAGAGTATATTTTAACAGGGCTGTGGGAGTGGGTATCTGAGACACTGCCTGGGTTAATGCTATCAAATCCATGGACTTAAACCCGGGTTGAAATTGATGTTTGACAAGCTGGAATGTGTTTAATTGGCATTCACTCATAAGACAAATTACTTTGCACAACACATGGATATTTTTTTTTTCCAATCACAATAACTGGGGATCCAAGACCTGGGTGAACGTGTTTATGTTGTTTGTCCTTTGGAATAGTTGTTAGAATTAGAATTACACTTGTTTTATTTGCATGCACATAACAAATAACCATTATTTTCATAATCGATTAATCTGTCGATTATTTTCATAATCGATTAAGCGTTTGGTCCATAAAATATCAGAAAACCTTACAAAATGTTGATCGGTGTTTGTCAAACCTAGAAATGATGATGTTCTCAAATGTCTTGTTTTGTCCACAAACCATAATGATTCACTTTTAATGATTTCTTTGTGATCCAGAGCAAAGAAATGAAGAAAATATTCACATTTAAGAAGCTTAAACAATCGGAAATCTTATTTTAATCATGAAAAAAGCTTCAAAATCGATTGTCAAAATAGTTGTCTATTTATTTAGTAATCGATTAATAATCGATTAATTATTTCAGCTCCACATGCACACTAATTAGCGATTGTGAATTTGACCTCTGCATTTAACCCATTATTTTCACACACCTGGCACAGGATCAGTGGATATTAATTATCTGTGCGTTGCTCAGGAGCGCCCAAGCCCTTGACCTGTCCCAGGATTTAAAGCGGCACCCCTCCGGGTACAAGCCCAATTCCTTCCCACTTGGCCATAGCTGATGCCCTGGTGATTAGTCAACACATAAATGTTTATAGTGAACCTTTTACAACTTAGTGCAATTAATTGTGTTGTTTTTTCTGCCTTTAATTTATCTTTTTTCAGGGCCATTTTTGTGGATTCACCCAGATTAAAAAAAATCCCTGAAAGAGGTTTAAGTGAATGTAATGTCCTTAAAGTCCTGGACTCACAACTCAACACAACTCTGTGTGTGTGTGTGTGTGTGTGACTAATTGCACTCCAGGCTGTGTCAACCAACCAAACCTACAGGTTTGGTCACAAAACATGAGATAGATACCAGGATGTTCACGTCTCTTTGTGACCTTGTTTGAGCTCAGCGTGAATGTGCAAACCCAGCAGTTCACGTGAAACCTTTTCAGAGACAGAAATCCTACTCGACATCCGTCTGTCGCTCCTTCATGTTTCTTATTCTGAAAATATCTGTCTTGGCAGCGACTGAAATGCAACGCAGCTGGCTGCAGAGACAGCTTCACTCAGCATCTCTTACATGGGGAGTAAACTCTGACTCCAGGTTCGTCCAGCCCCATCTCTCCGGAGTTTGAGTTTCTCCTCCCGCTGAAAGGTTGTAAGTTAATGTTTGTGTGTGATCGTGTTTCATGTCTAGATCCACATGAGTCACTGAGGATTGTTCATTTGTTTAGAGGAAAAAGCACTCATCACGTCTGTGCACAGTCACTTGTATGTATGTGGCACTTTTTGCTTTTCATGAGGTCGACTTCACATTCAAATGTATTTGTGTGACTTAAGCAGAAAAGAATGCACAACTTTTTTTAGCTACTGCATATTCTACTGATATTTGCCTTGAAACTCTCACAAACAGCACATAGACTTAAAACAATTGACGTTAAACATTACTTATTCAATCTATATATTACTGGGGTGTGGTGACTCGTGTGGATTTTATATTATGACTTTAAAATCGGCTTTAATTTGTCCTCAAACTACTGGTGTCACCTGGTGGTTGACCCAGTCTGCAGCAAAATAATCCACAGAAGCTTCACTATATAGCTGCATTCAGGCATGCTATGACCTCTGGAGATCCTCCGTAGATCCTTCCTGGTCCAGATTACTAATCTAGTCTCGGGTTAATGTCGGAGTAATCTGGTGTTAAAACACACAAGGAGGATCCACAGCGAGTGTCCTTCCGCCCAGATGTCCAGAGATTCTCTTGCTCAACCAAATAATCTCCCACCATGTTCATCATATGTGAACAGAATGTTACTTTAGAAGTCTTGTTAAATGTCACATTGAAACTTTTTCTGTACAGAATGTAGCAAAGTTTACAGGAAAGTAAAATAATCCACAACAAGCTCTGCCAGATTATACCCCCAAAAACATTGACCTTACTCTTCAATGGAAATTGTTCTATTTTGGCCATGAGTACATAGCACACGGCTGTAATCTGATGTTTCCTGAGGGTTTGTTATTTACAGGGGCTTGAAAATGTAGTTTGACGAGTAAAGAAATGTGACTTGGGAACATTATCATATTCAGTTTACCTGAACCCATAAGTGAGCAGAGTGTGGAGCCACAGTAGGACACCTTCCATGTTTGTTTAGACTCTTCCCTTCCTGTGCTGAGCCCTCAGCTTCCAGGTGTCAGAGAAGAATGTATGTGAACATCACAGAGAGGCAGACAGAGAGGGCAACAGGGGCTTGTAGCGACCTGTGACTGGCACAACACAGGAAAAAACGGTTTTCACCTACACCACAGTGGGTTTCTAACAGATTAACCGGTATCCTATAATCACACAACAAACAGCAGTGCCATTAAACACACACACACACACACACAGCAGACGGATTTTGTGACTTTGAATGGTACACGGTTTAGATTCCTGTTATGACTGCTTCAGTCACTGTGTCCAAGCATGTGGCGAAAAACAAATGCCCGCTCATGTGTATCACGGTGAGACGTTGGATGACATATGGTGAAGGTGAGCTGAGGCGACAGTTTTACTCCTCTGCAGACTGAAGTCGGCGAGACGAGGTGATGACATCAACTGCCGCAAGCTGAGTGGAGAGGAAAACTTAGCACAGGGAGGAAAGTTAATAACAATGTCATGAAAGATTCGGCGCTGACGTTAGCTTCCTTTCCCTGCCTCCAGCCATGAGCTGCACAACATGCTCAGACCGATACTTGTTTTTGATAACCGATACTAAGGCCACTAACTGGGTTTTGCACAAAAGGGATGCCAACTCGGAATGTTTCGTGTCATGTAAAAGGCCAAATTACATGGCACTAATTAATGTTAATGACTTAATATCTCCAGTCTGATCAAAAAGGCTCAGAGGCATCTTTTCTTACTGAGGACGCTGGAACTCGACCAACTCCCACAGACGCTGCTTATCAATTTATATCTCTGCCATTGAGAGTTTTCTCTTGTTCTCCAGAGAGGGAAAGATTTGCAGGGAGTCAGAATCACTCGGTGGACTCACTGTCAGCGCTGAGTGACATCCACTTGACAGAAGTCTTCCCATTAGTCCCTGAACTGAACTTAGACCCCACTCAGACCTGGTACTCAAGATTCAAGACGTTTTATTGTCATGTACTAAGTAACAATCCAACATTTGGTGCCAGTAATGAAATTCTTGCAGCATGAATGAGATATTAACATCCATCCAAGTGCAGGTCTAAATGCTCCCAATCCGTCCTGAGATCTGGTCACAAAAGATCACTATGTGAGGTGGTTTGACAAGAAACCGCCTTGTCAGCTGACGTCCTCTGACCCACAGACGTTTTTGTAGTCACCCCTGCAATAATAACACTTATTCTTATTCAGTTGATTAAAATCTTCCATGTTATGTTCGTGCTTTCAATTTCATGTTACAGCGGCGCAAGTGGAGCTTTGATTCACACACTTTCTTTTCTCTCTTTTTTCCCCTCCCTCTCTCTCTCTGTCTCTCTCTACCTGTCACTCACACACACATCGCTGTACAATCAAACTCCTAACAAACATGTTACAGACATTACATCAGTGTGTATTTGGATAAAGGGCGAGGGAAGCCGGGTTCGCAGGGGATTATCCAGAACACATTTCATTGTCAGGTGTGGACAGTCGTATTTGTTCCCTGTCCATATGCTATCAGCTCACTGAGGACGGATGCTGAACGAGGTCCATGGTCACTTCAGTGGTTGTTGCCTCATGGTCATGATTGTGAAGCCCATCGAATTTGTGAATTTGGGCTGCAGACACAACAGGGTAGTGGCTAGCACTGTTGCCTCACAGCAAGAACGTCTCTGGTATGAATCCCGGTTCTGTGTGGAGTTTGCATGTTCTCCCCATGTGTGGATGGGTTTTCTTCAGGTGCTTCACCTACATTTACAGTGGGTGCAAGTGTGAGACTGAGTGTCTGGATGTTGGTGACTTGTCCAGGATGTACCACCTTTCATCCTCTGTCAACTCCCTGCAACCCTCATGTGGAGAATAAAGAAGTAGGCAAAGGATGATTTAATGATTTTTGTTTTGTCTGAGGAGGGTCTCAGTCATGCAGGACACAGTATCTCCAGGAGTGTGTCTATGGTCTCTATGAACCGCCTTGCTGGCAGCCTAAAAATAATTGGTGGTGGATTCAACCTGTCAGACTTAACTGCACACTTTAAATCCTGGGAGAGGACATTATTTTGGACATCTTCAACCTCCTGATTAACTTCCCTTCACCTTACTCCAGAGAGCCACTGAAAGGACTCAATCTGGCTTTGTGACATACATTCAACTCTCGAGTCTAGAGCTGTTGTCACAGGCACAACGTTCCTGATACCAAACCCGAGTAGAGTCGAGTAGTGCTAGAACTGTATAATGAAAAAAAACATCACGATTTACCCGAGAGTTAAGCACAAAATCACTGTCCTGTGGGTTCCCATCGCTCATAGCAGTGATTCACCTCCACTGTCTCTCTGGATCTGTGGGGTTGTGGTGAAATGTACTCAGTCAGTCAGTTACTGGAGCTCATGTAAAATTGTGACCAGTATCAGCAGAATATATCGGTCGTGGTGTGATGTGTAGTGTATCATGCATCCCCCCCACATGTGCATGCTCGTTCCCACACACACACTGGCAGAGCCCTGCAGTACCTCAGTTGCACTTAAAAACTAAGCACGTATGTGTTTTGGCGCCGCATGGGCCGACTTTAACGAGCAGATTTAAAGTGACCCCCACTGTTCACGACTTGTTTTAATTAAGGCTTTTTCTCCATGTGTCTCTGTCTCCGTCTCTGTCTCCGTCTCTGTCTCCGTCTCTGTCTCTGTCTCTCAATATGTTTCATTGTATGGATCTCTCGCTCTCTCGGCTTTCTTCTCGTCAGGGGGTCACATGCTGTCATCTGCCCAGTAGCAAGTTGTGAAGTCTTGGGTTTTTATAGTTTTGGCATTTTTGTCCTCACGCAAACTCCAACATCTCCTATTCAACTTCCATATGCCTGCTTTTAATTTGTCTACATAAAAACAAAAATGCACTCTGAAACACACGGATACACGGACCCTTCACGTTGCCTTTCACTTCGGTATTTTAAATATTAGAATGTGCATTAACACTGTTTATGAGCATCTTGAACAGGCGTAAAAGTAAATGAGTTTAGATATTAAAAGACATACAGTTTTGCCATTAGCACAGCTGCTGTGTGTATGGATAGGTTGATGTTATATAATAATACATTACATTACATTACATTACATGTCATTTAGCAGACGCTTTTATCCAAAGCGACTTACAATAAGTGCATTTAAACATTTGGGTACAAATAAGAGCTAGAAGTAAGTAAGAGCTTCAAGTAAATCAAACTATGAAGTGCTAGTCATAAGTGCGATATATATATATATATATATATATATATATAATTTTTTTTTTTTGTCGTCGTCGTTATCGTCTTAGTCGAGGTAGAGTCGGAAGAAATGTGTTTTTAGTCGGCGGCGTTAATTTTATTAAGCGTTAAATTTATTAATACGTTAATAACAGGGAACTGGTTTTACTGTTAGGGTAGATCTATGTGTTTTGATTTACTCAAGCTCTGAAACACCTTAATCTACAAAATGACTTTCATAACACATTATTGACCCCTATAAATCTTATATAGATAATTATTATAGCACTAAAGGTCTAGTATGTCGAATTAAGGGTGGCGTCTATCACCAGAAATGCAATACAGTGCATGCAATTATGTTTTTATGTAATTATTTTCACTTGAAAATGAACAATTATTGTGTTTTCTTTACTTAAGAACAAACTCTTTACATTATGTTTGTAAAAATATATTCAGTTCACCGCAACTTAACTCCAGATCACTGTAAATCAGCATCACACACTAGTAACTAGTAACTAGTAACTAGTAACTGTGTTGCACTTTGATTACAGTTGTGACTGTTTATTTAATGACAATCACAGAGACCAACATTTATTTATCTCAAGCGAGCAAGGTTTGCGTCCACAGACACAGACAGACCGGTTCGAGAACCCGGAGAAACAAACCTGGAACGGAATGTTCAACTGTAACTTCACCTCTCAATGTGACAGAGACTGGAGGTGAACGCCGCGCTTACATGGCAGTTGGTCGATGAGCAGAAGCAGGAACGTATAGGTGAGCCGCGCCCAGCCATCAGCAGCGGGAACAGACAGACAGGCTGCGGTGGCAAAGCCCGTAACACATGAGAACCAGTTCAGGAGAATCTGCAAAATGTTTGGTATGGTATCGGCTTTTTTGAAGCCCTTAAAGATTATATTTTTTAATCTCAAAATGCCGCTCTTGCATTTTTGTGTATGTAACCAATACGTGACTTTGAGGTGACGATGAGGCTCCTGTGTTCGCTGTTGTCATTGTCTTTCGTGTTGTGTTTTATTGTGTTGCATATATACTCAGATCACATAGGGAAACTTCTGTTTCTGTGTGGATGAAGCCGAAGGCTAAATTCAGATTACCTGTCACATTGTTCAATTCCAATTCAAATCTAAAACGTTACAAATCAGATTTGACAGCTCAGTTATCTGAACAAAGAGCATTTAAGCTCACCTTAACTTGCCTTGACAATACCTTTTTGTAAATGTCATCAACAACAGCAGCTCATGAGAACAGCGCTCTCCTCCTTCGTCGTTTGATTTCACTGTGCTTCTGTCGTGCAGGTTGATGACGTCTGCACTCACTTTCATCCATGTTCATGGCCACATATCAGATATATATCTGATCTTGGACCACATACTGAAGTGACACATGTCTGATTTGAACATCAGAATAGGCGATCACATCGGTGTGTCCTCACGGCCCTGAAAAACATCTGGATCTGAGTCACATTAACTGAAAAAAATGAGGTATGAATGACGACACGTGGACCATCCTTGTTTCCTACATCCTGATGAACACTCTGATCTTGTCGTCCTTCCTTGACCTCATGACGCTTTCCTTATTGGTCAAAGAATAGAAGATAGGACAGACTTTTACAAACCAATTCATGGAGAATTATTAACTAAAGCCTTTGATTATGTGTTTGCTGCACACGGTGAGAGTTTCACTTGCACACACTGTCCTGTATATGTGCTTCTTTATATGTATAACATGACATGTATTGTAAAGCACGTTGACTTCACCTGTGCTGACACACGTGTGCCAAACAATCAATATCATGTCAAATCACCAATTTAACCAAATGGCTCAAAAACTTTCAACCCCTGAACACAGAGAGAGAGAGAGGGAGAATAATAATATGCTAATATGACATCACTTGACTTATAACATCAAATGAACTTATTTCCTATTCCTATTTCCTGTCTGCAAACATAGAAGAAACCAACCACCAGGGTGTGATAGAGATGCTTTGGCTTCACTGTTGCAGAGCTTGTCATGCCATACATCTTTCTATACGGTGTGTGGCCTGCAGTAATGTACTGGTGACAGACAGAGAGTGGGAAGTGTATGAAGACGCAGCGTCACAGTTTGTTCCTCTCTGCTGTTAGACTGTAAAACAAAGCCACTTTTTTGTATATCAGTGCCATATCTAACTAACCCTGGCGTTCATAATGCTTTTTAATACTACAATCAGTGCTGTTTTGTCCCTGCAGTGGGACACATAAAGGAACATATCATATACTCTCACATAAGCCATTTTCCTGCATTTAATGATTTTCTTTTAATACTTTTATTATTCTGTTTGACCACACCCCTCTCACGCCTAATTTGCTGTACATGTAGCTGCTTGTGTCCTCTTTAGCGTGAACACCCTGCTGTAAGGTGACGTCGAGTGTTGTGGAAAGTTGCGCATAGATCCGTCCAACCTTTCTGTACCGCTTTGTCCTCCATGGGGACGGTTGCTGACACTTGAGGACCAACCCCTGATTCACGTTGTTTTTTGAGCGTCTTTTGTTCGCCTCGGCGTTTAGCCTCCGTAGCGTTTGTTAGGTGCCACGTCCGCCGTTACCGCAGCTTCTGCTGTATCTGCCCAGCTGTAACCTGATTTTCCCGCTCATAAAAACAAAATTCTAAATAAACATTTCCTCCCACAAACGTCTCAACCCTGAGTAAAAACAAAGACAAATGTAAATACCAGCAGAGGGCAGCGTCACTGCCGTTAAAAACACCACCACACGCCTCCAGTGCCTCATTAAAAAAGATTGACAGGGATTCATTCTGGATTAGTTTTGTTTCTTTAGGAGAATGGAGGTGAACCGGCTTCACCACTTACTCCTCGTCTTCTCCACACGTCTTCAGATTGACCGTCGTCGGACACCTGATGTCCTGCTCGGTTTGGACGCCATTCCTCCCGCACCAAGCTGCGACTGTGCTGCACTTACATGTGGTGTGACAGTGAGCCACACTGAAGTGCCGTTTTAAGTGTTTCAAAGAAAATAGGCTTCAAGGATGAATACTTAGTGGACAGTGTGGCAAATTATCTCATTACTTTCCACATCCATCTCCAGCAAGCATTAGCACACAGCCACTTCGCTGAGCTGGGTCTTGTCCAGACAGCCGGTCCGATGGTGGCGTCATTCTGTCAGGAATACTGAGCATACCAGCGGAGTGGAGGGGGGAAAAATGTAATGCCAAACACATGACAGTTAGATTGTTTTCCTGATGCCATGAACTCGTTAACTCATCTGTCTGGATGAAACCGAATCCCTGCTGTTCTGCAGCTGCTGCTTTAAAACACACTTGCTTATATATTGACTCATAGACCATCATTTAAACCCCTTAGAATGAAGTGCTTATTGGTGAAATTTGTATCTTTGGGATCAATGTCACCTATTAAAATTCCCCTCACAAACACTGACACAAAGTCACAGGTTTAACGGTGTCAGACTGAGTGATGATGAGGAACATGATGGTGCAGGAAGAAGCAGAAACAAAGACAGAAGTTGTTCTCAAACTGCTTTTACCTCGTTTCATTTCACTCACGAACATTTTCTTTTTGACATTTCTTTGACCTTGTATTGTAAACCTTGTAAACTCACAATTTTATGCATCTGGTTGATGCAAATGACCCGACTTGCTGTAAATGAATACAAAGATAGTTGGATAGCACCACATTAAAAACAAATTAAATGAATAAATACATTTGATCATTTATTCCTTTTGGTTCTAAACATGTATTTTGGTGGGTCGGTGCATTTACTCTTAAACTTGATGGAAAAAACACAGCATCTGTATTTCTATTTCACTCAGTTACTCTCTTTGCCACTAGTGTGGATTATTCATGGGAAAAATAAATGATGTCTCCATATACAGCACAAAGGAACTTTGTGAATCTGTATCCAAAACAATGACAAGAAGTATCTACAGTTGCCTTTTTAAACAGAGGTTCTTATTAGGACACAACACAACATCAGCGGGGAGAAAAAGTACCTTTGTTCTTTGTGGGATCTTCCTACTGCTGTGTCTCTGTGTCTTTACAACAAAAGAGGAACTGCTATAGGGACATAAAATGTGTCTGTTAAATTTTAGGCTTATTTTCAACAATCATAGAGGAAACTTTTTCACCGCTTCTAACTTTACCATTTTAAAAGTTATATATCACTTTCTGCAGCTTCTCTGCGTGAGGCCCGTTACTTTCTGTTTTTTGTTTTCGTCCTCTTTCACCTTCTTCTCAGCAAACTGTTTGTGTTGTGTTTATGTTCCAGCAGCCCCCGTCGGGCTTCCATCACTTCATTAGGACGATACGACATGTCTGAAGTCTGTGAAGCAAAGTATTCCATAAAAGTCTACGGTGTGAACTTTGCCTGAGGCAACAGGATGCTGCTGCTGCTGATGCTGCTGCTGCTCCATGTCAGGGCCTTTGAAAAAATTCCATAGTGTACGTTGCTTTATTCTAAAAATAAAAATATATATGCTATTATGTGAATTGTGTGTGTATATTTCAGGTCAGCTGATTTCATGACAAAATGTTCAGGTTCCCCAACATGTTCTGTATTTCCCTTTAAAACGACGACGGCCAACTGTTTCCACAAGATTTTAGGGGAAGAGGAAGTAAGTTTCCCATGTGAGGACAACGGTGTATGAGGTATTTAACTGCTACAGTCAGCTCTATTCTTTACGGTACAGCTGCTTCATGTTCAGGTGTAAGTGACTGAATGTACACCTAAGCTACAGAATTCTGCATAAAAGAGTACTCCAGCACATCAACAGATAATACCATTGATGAAAATGCTTCAATGTTTGCATTACCATTTATATTATTTTTTTTTTCAGTTTATTTTTGGGCATTTTAAAGCCCTTAATTAATAGTACAATGCAGAGAGAGACAGGAAATGGGGAGGCAGAGGGGGAGTGACTTTTTTGTCACATTTTGGACGACATACTAAACTATGACTTTTTTGTCACATTTTGGACGACATACTAAACTATGACTTTTTTGTCACATTTTGGACGACATACTAAACTATGACTTTTTTGTCACATTTTGGACGACATACTAAACTATGACTTTTTTGTCACATTTTGGCCGACATACTAACCTATGACTTTTTTGTCATATTTTGGACGACATACTAAACTATGACTTTTTTGTCACATTTTGGACGACATACTAACCTATGACTTTTTTGTCACATTTTGGACGACATACTAAACTATGACTTTTTTGTCACATTTTGGACGACATACTAAACTATGACTTTTTTGTCATATTTTGGACGACATACTAACCTATGACTTTTTTGTCTCATTTTGCCGACATACTAAACTATGACTTTTTTGTCATATTTTGGACGACATACTAAACTATGACTTTTTTGTAACATTTTGGACGACATACTAAACTATGACTTTTTTGTCACATTTTGGACGACATACTAAACTATGACTTTTTTGTCACATTTTGGACGACATACTAAACTATGACTTTTTTGTCACATTTTGGACGACATACTAAACTATGACTTTTTTGTCATATTTTGGACGACATACAAAACTATGACTTTTTTGTCACATTTTGGACGACATACTAAACTATGACTTTTTTGTCACATTTTGGACGACATACTAAACTATGACTTTTTTGTCACATTTTGGACGACATACTAAACTATGACTTTTTTGTCACATTTTGGACGACATACTAACCTATGACTTTTTTGTCATATTTTGGACGACATACTAAACTATGACTTTTTTGTCACATTTTGGACGACATACTAACCTATGACTTTTTTGTCACATTTTGGACGACATACTAAACTATGACTTTTTTGTCACATTTTGGACGACATACTAAACTATGACTTTTTTGTCACATTTTGGACGACATACTAAACTATGACTTTTTTGTCACATTTTGGACGACATACTAAACTATGACTTTTTTGTCATATTTTGGACGACATACTAAACTATGACTTTTTTGTCACATTTTGGACGACATACTAAACTATGACTTTTTTGTCACATTTTGGACGACATACTAAACTATGACTTTTTTGTCACATTTTGGACGACATACTAAACTTTGACTTTTTTGTCACATTTTGGACGACATACTAAACTATGACTTTTTTGTCTTATTTTGGACGACATACTAAACTATAATTTTTTTGTAACATTTTGGACGACATACTAAACTATGACTTTTTTGTCACATTTTGGACGACATACTAAACTATGACTTTTTTGTCACATTTTGGACGACATACTAAACTATGACTTTTTTGTCACATTTTGGACGACATACTAAACTATGACTTTTTTGTCACATTTTGGACGACATACTAAACTATGACTTTTTTGTCACATTTTGGCCGACATACTAACCTATGACTTTTTTGTCATATTTTGGACGACATACTAAACTATGACTTTTTTGTCACATTTTGGACGACATACTAACCTATGACTTTTTTGTCACATTTTGGACGACATACTAAACTATGACTTTTTTGTCACATTTTGGACGACATACTAAACTATGACTTTTTTGTCATATTTTGGACGACATACTAACCTATGACTTTTTTGTCTCATTTTGCCGACATACTAAACTATGACTTTTTTGTCATATTTTGGACGACATACTAAACTATGACTTTTTTGTAACATTTTGGACGACATACTAAACTATGACTTTTTTGTCACATTTTGGACGACATACTAAACTATGACTTTTTTGTCACATTTTGGACGACATACTAAACTATGACTTTTTTGTCATATTTTGGACGACATACAAAACTATGACTTTTTTGTCACATTTTGGACGACATACTAAACTATGACTTTTTTGTCACATTTTGGACGACATACTAAACTATGACTTTTTTGTCACATTTTGGACGACATACTAAACTTTGACTTTTTTGTCACATTTTGGACGACATACTAAACTATGACTTTTTTGTCTTATTTTGGACGACATACTAAACTATGACTTTTTTGTAACATTTTGGACGACATACTAAACTATGACTTTTTTGTCACATTTTGGACGACATACTAAACTATGACTTTTTTGTCACATTTTGGACGACATACTAAACTATGACTTTTTTGTCACATTTTGGACGACATACTAAACTATGACTTTTTTGTCACATTTTGGACGACATACTAAACTATGACTTTTTTGTCACATTTTGGCCGACATACTAACCTATGACTTTTTTGTCATATTTTGGACGACATACTAAACTATGACTTTTTTGTCACATTTTGGACGACATACTAACCTATGACTTTTTTGTCACATTTTGGACGACATACTAAACTATGACTTTTTTGTCACATTTTGGACGACATACTAAACTATGACTTTTTTGTCACATTTTGGACGACATACTAAACTATGACTTTTTTGTCACATTTTGGACGACATACTAAACTATGACTTTTTTGTCATATTTTGGACGACATACAAAACTATGACTTTTTTGTCACATTTTGGACGACATACTAAACTATGACTTTTTTGTCACATTTTGGACGACATACTAAACTATGACTTTTTTGTCACATTTTGGACGACATACTAAACTTTGACTTTTTTGTCACATTTTGGACGACATACTAAACTATGACTTTTTTGTCTTATTTTGGACGACATACTAAACTATAATTTTTTTGTAACATTTTGGACGACATACTAAACTATGACTTTTTTGTCACATTTTGGACGACATACTAAACTATGACTTTTTTGTCACATTTTGGACGACATACTAAACTATGACTTTTTTGTCACATTTTGGACGACATACTAAACTATGACTTTTTTGTCACATTTTGGACGACATACTAAACTATGACTTTTTTGTCACATTTTGGCCGACATACTAACCTATGACTTTTTTGTCATATTTTGGACGACATACTAAACTATGACTTTTTTGTCACATTTTGGACGACATACTAACCTATGACTTTTTTGTCACATTTTGGACGACATACTAAACTATGACTTTTTTGTCACATTTTGGACGACATACTAAACTATGACTTTTTTGTCATATTTTGGACGACATACTAACCTATGACTTTTTTGTCTCATTTTGCCGACATACTAAACTATGACTTTTTTGTCATATTTTGGACGACATACTAAACTATGACTTTTTTGTAACATTTTGGACGACATACTAAACTATGACTTAGTTTTTTGTCACAAACTATGCATTTTTTTGTCATATTTTGGACGACATACTGCACTATGACTTTTTTGTCATATTTTGGACGACATACTAAACTATGACTTTTTTGTCACATTTTGGACGACATACAAAACTATGACTTTTTTGTCACATTTTGGACGACATACTAAAGTATGACTTTTTTGTCACATTTTGGACGATATACTAAACTATGATTTTTTTGTCACATTTCGGATGACATACTAAAGTATGACTTTTTTGTCAAATTTTGGACGATATACTAAACTATGATTTTTTTGTCACATTTCGGATGACATACTAAAGTATGACTTTTTTGTCACATTTTGGGCAACATGCTAAACTATGACTTTTTTGGACGACATACTAAGCAATTACATTTTTGTTAAAGGACCATCTGATGTGGGTTTTGAACCTGGGTCGCCTAGAGAGAATATAATTTCAACATATGGCAGCAGCTCTACTAAGTGAGCTAAACACCTGCTCTTTCCATTTACTTTTTGGAAGACACACTCAACTATGCTATTTTTTCACATTTTGAATGACATACTAAACTATGACTTTTTTGTGTCATTTCGGACGAAATACGAAACTCTGCCTTTTTTTTGTCACATTTTGGACGACATACTAAACTATGACTTTTTTGTCATATTTTGGACGACATACTAAATTATGTTATTTTTTCACATTTTGGAAGACATACCAAAGAACAATTTTTTTGTCAATGGACCTGCTGATGTAGGTTTTGAAGCAGTGTCGTTTGGAGAGACTGTAACTTCAACATAGGTCAGCAGCTCTACCAAGTGAGCTAAACACCAGCTCCTACCATATACATTTTGGAAGACACACTAAACTTTGTTATTTTTTCACATTTTGAATGATATACTAAACTATGACTTTTTTGTCAGATTTCAGACGACATACTAAACGAAGACTTTCTGGTCAAAGGACCAACTGATGCAGGTTTTGAACCGGGGTCGTCAAGAGAACTTATTTTTCACATAGGCTGGCAGTTCTACCAAGTGAGCTAAACACCGACTCTTACAGTTGATATTTTGGACGACATACTAAAGTATGACTATTTTGTTACATTTTGGACGACATACTAAACTATGACTATTTTGTCATATTTTGGGCGACATACTAAACTATGACTTTTTTGTCACATTTTGGGCGATATACTAAACTATGACTTTTTTGTCACATTTTGGACGATATACTAAACTATGACTTTTTTGTCATATTTTGGACGACATACTAAACTATGACTTTTTTGTCATATTTTGGACGACATACTAAACTATGACTTTTTTGTCACATTTTGGACGACATACTAAACTATGACTTTTTTGTCATATTTTGGACGACATACTAAACTATGACTTTCTTGTCATATTTTGGACGACATACTAAACTATGACTTTTTTGTCACATTTTGGACGACATACTAAACTATGACTTTTTTGTCATATTTTGGACGACATACTAAACTATGACTTTTTTGTCACATTTTGGACGACATACTAACCTATGACTTTTTTGTCACATTTTGGACGACATACTAAACTATGACTTTTTTGTCACATTTCAGATGACATACTAAAATATGTATTTTTTGTCACATTTTGGACGACATACCAAACTATGACTTTTTTGTCACATTTCGGACGACATACTAAACTATGACTTTTTTGTCACATTTTGGACGACATACTAAACTATGACTTTTTTGTCACATTTCAGATGACATACTAAAATATGTCTTTTTTTCACATTTTGGACGACATACCAAACTATGACTTTTTTTGTCACATTTTGGACGACATACTAAAATATGTTTTTTTGGTCACATTTTGGACGACATACTAAACTATGACTTTTTTGTCACATTTCAGATGACATACTAAAATATGTCTTTTTTGTCACATTTTGGACGACATACCAAACTATGACTTTTTTGTCACATTTCGGACGACATACTAAACTATGACTTTTTTGTCACATTTTGGACGACATACCGAACTATGACTTTTTTGTCACATTTCGAAAGACATACTAAACTATGACTTTTTTGTCACATTTTAGACGACATACTAAGGTATGACTTTTTTGTCACATTTCGGACGATATACTAAACTATGACTTTTTTGTCACATTTTGGACGACATACTAAACTATGACTTTTTTGTCACATTTTGGACAACATACCAAACTATGACTTTTTTGTCACATTTTGGGCGACATACCAAACTATGACTTTTTTGTAACATTTTGGACGACATACCAAACTATGACTTTTTTGTCACTTTTCGGACGACATACTAAACTATGACTTTCTTGTCACAACATTAGTCATCATAAAATGCCAGCTCGCACTTTTGGGGCTTTCTCAAGCCTAGCTCATTCCTCCCATTATCACAGGGTCATCAATGATGAAGCTGATATCTCCCATGCAACTGAAATGACCCAAACAAACAGGTTTCAGCTTGGGATCGGTTGTTGTTTTTGAAAGATCTAGGCAGACACACACACATTTGTAGACACATACCTCCAGTGGGATTTGAACCCACAATGTTTTGAGTAGCAATGGAACTTCCTTGTCCACCACACTATCTTCAGCGCTGGTGATTCTCATCACATGAAATAAGTTAATTCGTGAAGGATCAAACAGTTTGCCCACGTTCTTAAAGAGGCCATAGCCTGGAAGTGCCAATTAACGCTGCGTTTGGTTGTGTATCTGTGTCATTACCTCGTCGATGAAGCCTTAAATGTCCATAACATTCAGTTCAGCCAGTGTTTGCTCTGTTCTGGGTTGTGATAAACAATACCAGATGCTCCACAAGCTACCCGCCAATGAGCAAAGAAAAGTGGATATCTTTCATATTTGAAGGGAATATCCCTGCTACATTTCCCAAATATGAGACATTTACGTCGGCTCGTGTGCAGCAACTAGAAGGTTTTTGACCATAAAAAACGACTTCATGTTTGTAAATACACCTCCATATCTCACATTTAAGCGAGAGAGGACCATGCTATGGCCTCTTTAAACTTTAACATTTTGGTCAACATATTAAACTATGAGTTTTTTATGCGACATATTAAACTATGACATTTGGGACTCACTTTTTTGGATAACCATAGTCCTCCCCAGTGTCTTGGTTCTGCAGTGTCTTCATGGCAGTACTGAAACAGGAGCTGCAATAGACAAAAGTCATCTGATTTGGGATGATTTTCTATGATGTCACGCCCACGCCTGTCATTTCTTACCAGTTAAAGCTGTCATACGTGACTAACCCTAACCCAAATATAAACAAATGCGTGCTGCATTCAAAGCGTTGTCAAATGAGTTCCACACAATGCTCGACACGATTCTCTCCATGTGTGACTCTCTTTGTGTGTCTGTGGTGACATTCCCGCTGCACGCAGCACATTTTATGCCATAACTGAGCAGACGAGGCATCGGACGCACGCAGTGCGAGCAAAGCGCATCCTCTTCAGCTGGACTACGGCTTACAACACCAAGACACACCTGTAAAATGATGGATTCTACTGCTAAAAATAAACCTTGACCTTCAGTAGAACTTGACAATCTTATTCAAAAATCACTCTCACAATTTTGGCTTCTCAGATATGTGACCATGCACTATTAAAAATGTTTGCCCCGCCAACAGAATGCAAATCAAGTGCACCCCTTTATGCACGCATGTGCCAATAACAGCTGATGTTTCCTTTTCCAAGCAGCTCCAAGTTTCAATACGAACAGGTACGTTTCTGAAGCACCGTACAAACAAATATCACGAGATAGGTTTGCTCACTCTCTCTTTGTGTTTGCGTGTGTGTTTGTTTGTATGACAGTGGGGTGGAGAGGGAGAGACAAAAGTAGGTCATAGAGACCGCACTGTTTGTAATTACCCAGAAGTCCACACGCCCCGTGGGACTTCTTTCACCCCGATAGAGGTTGTGCACTGTAGCTTTAATAAAACTCAGAGTATAAAAGGAAAAAAAAGCAAGTGTTTTTTCAAATATGTGGAAACTAGAATGGATATTTTTCTCTGTTCCGGACTAAACTCTAAAGACATTTGTACGTAAAAATCCCAGAAAATCAGCACTTTCTTAAATAGACCGACGAGCCTGTCTGTCACGCTCAAAGTCACAGACCTCACCTTTCTTTGCCATTCTCACACACGTTTTATGTCTACATGCCTTTTGGATTGTTGCCATGTATTTTCTTTAACAAGCAGTTGAACTGGTGAGTCTAAAGATATGGTGATGACTGTCAATGGAAAGACAGTCATTTGCATATTATAGGACACAACTGTACGTTAGAGTACACAAATATGTGGTTCACAATGTAAAGTCTGCGTGTTTGTTTAGGTGCGAACTCTCTCTGTGTAACTATCCTCCCAAAACACAAATAAAAAACACTTTCATCAACACCCAGGTGGCATCACATTGTGCTTAGTTTTTTTGAGGTGCTGTACAACTGAATGCTGAAACTAAAAGTAGCTGCTGCTACACCTGGTTGATGTAAAAGACCTGGCTCTGCACCTCATCCTTCAGCATCTGGACTCCCAAGGAACCCATACCAGGATCCTGTTTGTGGACTTCAGTGTTTCTCAATCTCGGTCCCACTGCCCTGCATGTTTCCTTGCTCCAACACACCTGATTCAAATAAATGGGTCGTCATCAGGCTTTCTGCAGAGCTACACTTCAAGTCCATCCTCACCTCCTCCATCACTGTCTGGGGACGGAGGATGCGTGCAGGCGGCAGCACATCATTTGCTCAGAGGAGAACGTGATTGGCTGCGATCTTCTCATCTAGGACTCAGAACAGGGCAGTTTAGTTTCTGACGTGTTTTCCTTTAGATGGTGTCATGCAAATACATTCTTTGTGGTTTAGGAAAGCAAACTTCACAACAGACAATGTGGTGACATCTCCACCCATAGACAAACACACAAATTCTCCTTCATGTGTCATCTCCATTGAACTGTAATCCCGGTATTATGTTGTTGTTTGCCTTTGAAGTGTCGGTCTTCTTCAAGATAACATGACATACGTTTAGAGGAAAACAGACAATAAAGAAGAGCACATGTGAGTGGACACCAGCAGGAACATTGTAAGGAGTGCGTGAGGCCCTGTGCTCGTGCATGAATCATGGTGATGCACGTTGCCACCCTGGGTTCTCTGCACTCCTGTGACAGGATCTCTCACCAGAAAGACACTTTCCCCCTATGGCAAGGTGCACCAGGCTCAGGCTCCTCCTCCTTTTCTCATGATTTATAGACGTGCATAAAAGTTAACTTTTTACATTAAAGCTCAGTTGATGTGGTCGGTGAGGCGAGCTCTCTTCCCAACCACATCATTCCTGTTTTAGTGAAACTCTTGTGTGTTCATAAAATCAGAGATCAGACTTGTGTGAAAATGTTGTTTTTCAAAAGGATAAATGTCAACAAATATAAATTCAAGCGGAATAATTCTTCACGTTGTAAACTTAGCAAATGGTTACATCATCAGTTTCCAGTTACATTTTGACTTTGTGACTTTACAAAGCTCTGGAGATGCATCTGTCCTGCTGGGAACTCGTAACATTTCTATTATTGGACAAAACACCCAACGTATTCTCAGTGCATATGTTGGGGTGAAGGCGTTCAACAGTCAGTACTGTTCCTACGCTTACATTACATGTATGAAATGTACAGTGTACATAGTCTATTGCACAATACAAGACACAGACCACCCAGGCAGTTTTATTGTTTTGTTTTGTATTCTTTTAAGCTCCATCTTCCATCTACAGTTCCTCTGCCAGGAACAAAAAACTCACGAGTGTGCATTTTTTTTTGGTTTAATTTGATCTCATTTAACAGTTGCAGACTGAGTCACTGTCGTTCATTTAAGAAGAACTGGGAAAACCCTCACATGTACCTGCCTGAGTTTAACCCACTGAGGAGACAGAAAAGTCAGGCCCAGCGTTAGCTTCAGGTTGTAGCTGTATTTGGAGGCAGAATGAATCCAACTCAGCTCATTTATATTTCATTTGATGGAGATACCTGACGGGGCAACATGTTCTTCCACTTAAAAAGAGAAGTTGAAACCTTGAATCCATCACCAATGAAACAAACCATTGTCCTGTTCAGTACACAGAGTAGTCTATAGCCACAAACAGCATCATACAGCAATGTATCTAAACATTTTTGTACATGAATTAGTTGTGAAAGGATTAGCCCTCACTAATCCAGTTTGATGTAATTCCATCCTTTTCCTTTTGGGCCCAGTTTAGAAAGATATTCCCTTGACTGACAATTAAAGATAATTACAGCGCTGGAGTGAAAGCTTTATTTAACAAGCTGTGTCCTAAATTACCTATAATTGATGTGGTCATTTTATAAAATCATTGACGATGTTTGATGACTCTTTTTGCTTTTCCAGATGTTTGCCAGGCCAGAGATGTGACCTGTTTCTTCTGATTTACGACTTCAGAATAAACGGCTCCAGGCAACTCCAAAGAACAAATATGATCTTTTAGCGAGTCATTACTGAGCGACTCATTTGGACTCATTCAGATGGCAGCTGTTCAATGCTAAACAAACCTAGACTGGATATAATTTGAATAAATAAAAACAAACAGGTTGGCAGCTATATAGCTGTTTTTTTATTTCAAGTGTGCATCCTGACCAAAGTTAATATATTATAAAGTAAAGAAGTTGTCGAGTCCCAAGTTTCCTGTTTCAGGTCTCAGGAGGACAATATTTACCAAAGAGGCTTGGGAAACACAGAGACCATCTTTAAAATCCACTGGAGGATATAAAGAAAAACAATCCCAACCGTAGAACCACAATTAGTGAAATCTTGCTATGTAACATGGAAACATGCCTGCACCTCATAGTCAATTATGTTTTGCCCAAACCTCCAAAGCCATTAAAAACAGCTTTTCTGGGGACAAAAGTGAAGGATAATGAGTTCATGTGTGAGGCACAATTATTATAATTTTGTCATTTATATCAATTATGAGAACTGCAATAGCAGCACATCAGTTCTGTATGAGCTGGCTTCATATCTGACATATTTTATATGTACAACAATAAAAAAAGAAGAATGTGTGGCACTGTCTGATTGGTTTGATCTTATTTTAGATCTTTTATTACAATGGCAAAATACACACACATATAAAATCTGATTCAATTAAGACTTAATGATACAATAAAGTAGCTGTGTCCATTCAGTGCCTTTTTTTTCCCCATATACACTTAAAAAAAGGGTTCATCAGCACTGTAGAATGTTTGCTTGTCCTCTAGTGGCTCTTCATGGGTCAGGCGGCTACACAGAACCATTATAGTGTTATACAAGACCCAGTCAGAATTCATTGGATACACAAAATCAACAGAAGTGTACGTTTTTGTTAGTTATTTAATTTGATCTCTTGTAACAGTTGCAAACCAAAGTGTTCTCTGGATCAGAGAAGTCGACTTAAGAACAATCGCCGTGAAAGAAGCAGTGAAAACCCTCACATGTACCTGCCCGACTGTAACCCGCTGAAAAGACAGAACAAAACAAAACAAACGCACAAAACAAAACTGATGAGTCCAAAAAATCTGAGCTGCAGGGGCTAACGTCAGCTTCGAGTTGTAGCTTTGTTGAAAAGTCTAAAGCTGCTCTGGAGGCAGAAAGAATCATATTTTGTGACGGAGACGTCTGAAGGAGCGACATATTCTTCCTCTTACAAAGAAGAAGTTGAATCCTTGAATCAATAGGCAACAAACAAACAAACAAACAAACAAACCGCTGTCCTGTCCTGCTGCAGCAGCCTGGACAGTAACTTACAGTTTATTTTAATTCATCTAAATGGGAATTATTTAGTCGAGCGTTTGTCACAGGGACATTCATCTCGATATGAAAGGTGAACGTATTCCTCTGGTTTGCAGGGAGAGGCTCATTGGGAAGGAACAATTTAATGAACAGCCACCAGGGGGCCGCACCGCTTGTTGCAAAACAAACTTCATTTGAATGGAAGTCTACGTGGAATTGACTCTACTCCTCTCTTGATAACATCGCTAAACAAGTTAATGGCCTCAATTTGTAGTTTCAGGTGTTCTTTGATAACACACGATGCTAATTTTGTAAATCATGTTCAGATGGCACTGTGCAATAACCAAGCACTTATTGGACAGCTGTCAACTGATTATATGCATGTCACTTACAACTTCCACTAAAATATAAGTCAAACCCTTAACTTCCACTCAATCATCGCTACGGGGAAACTTGGAATATTTTTTTTTTAGTGGTTAAAAGTTCTGATATCAATGTAAAATGTTTACGTTGTCTTTTGATAGTTGTTTTAGTCGTTAGCCCTGAGGGATTCAACATGGTCTAAAATGAAACATGTGTCTAAATGCCACTGCTAAATACTTCTGCAGACACCGAACATCTTTGGCTGACAGTTTATTAAAACCAGGAAGTGACCGTGCATGTAGTCAACTGAAGGCGACGTCGGTGAACTTCCCGTTTCAAAAACGTGACAAAGCGCTGGTCAAATCCTGAGGCTTCAAAGCAGGAGTTTGTTTTGCAACTGCAAGTCTACATCCATTTTTACCTCACAAGAACCAATGGGTTCTCTCTTATATCCAGCACATGTCATTGCTCGTGTCCATAGGTCATTTAAACGAGGCCCCAATACGTCAATTTTGACTCGTAATATTTTGAATCAAATTAAAAATGCTAATAGCTGTCCATATATTAGAATAATATACAATTTAGCTGCTCTATTTCCCCTCGTCTTCAGGGCCTTCTGTTGACTGCACTACCTTCTTTACCATTTTTGCCTCCAGAGTTGCTAAACGGTCTGTGTGCCTAAAACAGCTCCAGTCAGATTGCTGCCATAAATCCATCATTTGTCCTGGTGGTGTTGCTGTGTCCTCCAATCTGTCACATCATCTGAGTCCTAGGCATTGAGTCCTGCTGGTGTCCAGGATACCAGTGTCCAAAATTGTTCATATATCCTCCAGAGTGCACCGGGGCGCCTTTGGACGCCATGTTGATGTCCCACAGGGAGCAAGGGGAGGAGGAGGACGGTGGAGGCGGGGCTAGGTGGTCACCCTCAGGGCCGCACGGTCCGTTCTTCATGATCTTCTTGTATTTAGATCTCTTGTTTTGGAACCATATTTTCACCTGAGAGACAAGGAGAGGGACAGCGTTGAGAGGAAATTCTTAGGTGATCAACGCAACAGTATCTGCGGCTTATCTTTGACAGTTGGCAGTAGATTGGAGACAGCAAGCGAGCAGACAGAGCGAGGACAAGACGGGACAAGACAAGAGACGGCAACGGTGCAACTGGGACATACCGCGAACATACGAGGCAGCCACTGAAAAAGGAAGCTAAAGCAAATGAAATGGTAGAGTCCATTTTTTAGCTCTGGGCTACTTGGCTACTGAAATATAATGACTAAAAAGCAAGATAATAACACAGTACATAAACCTGAATATTTCCATGAAACTATGGAAAACATAAATCTATATGCAAAGTAGGATATACTCACTTTTGTATAAAATGTTACAGCATAACAATAGTATCAGTATAACAGACGAAAAGTACCATTAATAAAGAAATATATAAATATTAGTGGAGAAATGCCGGTACATGCAGTGTAATGAGGTCATCGTGAGTAAGTCTATCATTAAAATATAGCGACGCTGGTGTCGTAGAGTTCAACACTGTGAATAATGCGTAAACACAATGAATGACTGAGCTGAATCAGGTCATTGAGACGTGTTATTGTTGTATGTTGTTGATATGATTGGCATGTTCTCTGTTTCTAGTGTGTTGGCAAATTGAGCGTCAAATTACACAAATGTGCCTCGCGGGCACCCGCTGACTTTAGCAGGATCAAGTGAATGACGAGAAATACGACACACTCAGCGAAACCATACAGGTTTTACTGCAGCGGAGAGACGAGAGAAGAAAATAGGACCGGTACTCAAGAGAGGAGGAGGATAAAAGAAGAGAAAACACTCTCACTGACAGTGCTGGGAATTATTACACTGGGACTTTATGGGTTTTTATCAAAGTGCTTTATGAAAGATAATGTATTCTATAAAAACACGACTGATTCACGCGGCCAAGACGCCATGCCGAGTGAAATTTGACATTTAATTTGACGTCTATTGTTCCTCTGTATGTGCTGACGTCAATCACAGCCTGTGAGGTGGCAAATAACGTCGCAATTATGCCACATAAATTGCTTTAATCTGGAGGGTAAATTGCACTTCACTCACTTTTTCCAGTTTTTAAATGATACTGTTAAAATTAAAATCATATCTAAATAAAAAAAGTGCGATGCGATCAAAGTGACAGCCACAATGACAGCAGTGTAGTAATTATTAGTACCTGCATTGATACAACAACAGGCGAGTACACAAGCTCAAAGAAAGGCGAGTATGTGGAGCACGGGTTATGAGGCCAGGTGTCAATCAACAGCACGTTAAGTTAATGCGGCCTCACTGAGAGAATTTCAGCCGTAATTATTGGTTTCATATTCCAGCAGCAACACGGAGCTGACAGTTTGCCTGAGAGTGTGGCTAATGACACTGACAACAGGGGAGGAGGGTGGCGGAGAGGCAGGCCAGGTGCCACCCTGTGTGTGTGTGTGTGTGTGTGTGTGTGTGTGTGTGTGTGTGTGAGAAAGAGAGAGAGTGAAGGATCCGCCCATGATTTGCATTGCGAGTATTTATTTAAGGACATTAAACCAAAAATCACTCAGCGCTGTTCCGTGAAGTTTATCAGAAATGAATCGTTTCGTGTCAACGTCCATTTGGTGATTTGGAGGTTAAACTGTACCAACAGTGTGTGTGTGTGTGTGTGTGTGTGTGTGTGTGTGTGTGTGTGTGTTTCAGGGGAAAATGTTGGAATTGTGCTACGTGCGATTTCTCAGCTGCGTCTGGGAACATTAAGAGATTTCGATGGAAAGCGGTCAGTGGTTGGCCGGCGGCCTAATGGCGTGAGGGCAGGATAGAGATGTGGTGCATGATCACTATCTCATGCTGTGTGTGTGTGTGTGTGTGAGTTTATGTTTCCACGTGACATTTGAAATAAACCCAATTCATAATGAACCATAATGTTTGTCTAAAACTGTACAAATGTCTTTGTACATTCAAACAAGTGTCAAAGCAGCGACACATAAATCTCTCTATCGCCGTGTTTAGAACTCCACGGCTCAAAAAACTCCAGTCATTCAGCTTCTTGCCCCCGCCTGCCCCTGCCCTGCTGCTGTATACACACAGACGCCCCCTCAATCAGGTCTGATAGTATTGCTTGACGGATGGACACGGCATACAAATAATATTATATCAATTCTGTTTACTGAGACCAAACAAAGAGATCAAAGTTATGCACTGTAGCTTTAGGGATTAGAGGAAAACCTGAAGGTTTGAGGGAATAAATTAAATAAAAGAAAAGAAAGGATTGAGGTTAGTCTGTAAAACACTATTCGGATGGGATTAGTTTTAAATGAGTAGGTGGAGTCATGTCATTTTACCACAGGACATTTGTAATATTAAAGGCTAAATCGCACCAGATAAGAAATCGAAGTAAAACTACTACAAGTGGGAGGAGTAAATCGATTTACACACCGCCGTCACCTCATGTTGTCATGTGTGTATGACGTCGCCTCTTGATACACAAGCAACGCCTAAAAAGTGTAACTGGAATGGTTCAGAATGGCGTCCATCATACGGCGAAAACCCCCGAGGCGTCCGACCACCTAGTGTGAAACTGAACGCTTGATTTAGAGCTTCATGCGCCTCCAAATCTGCTTAAAATGACTTGTTAACCGGGTATGAAGGAATATTAACACACATTTTTCTGCTGGTCTATTCGCACAGGATTAGTATAACCTGGATTAATTATTCCGGAGGTAAAAGTCGCCATAATCTTTACTGATATTGTCCGATATAGAGCTTCAGTCTGGAAAAACTATAGGTGACACTTCCACAAAATGCTAACGACAGATCCCACCCCCTTTCGTCAGTCCTCTTGACAAAGCTCCGCCCCCCCAAAAAACACAGGAAGTCGTTCTCTGCCACTTCTTCCTTGCTAACTTCGGGCTACGGTCTCTGCCTCATGGACAGGGCGTGTGCAGTTGGGAGGAAAAAGTTGGAAGAAAATAGTCTATAATTGCACTTCGTCTGACAGGTTTTGCAATTGCAATGTGATTTGTGTTATAATTTAATATAAGTCAAGGTTCAGTTCACTGTGTAATAGATTTAAAACATGACAGAGCATTATCACATCAGAGGTGGGACGGACATATCTCGTTTAAAAGACATGAACGAGTATTTATATGACTTTGCAAAAAAGTGAGCGGCACTCAACGTGATCACATGATCTCTCACGAGCATCCTCCCTGCCACACAGGTTAGCCGCATGTGGTTCGTTTAATTATTTCCTTTGTTTGTTTCCTTACAGTAGAGCGCCTGAATGCTCGGGCGGCCCGTGGCCAAGAGGAAAGGAGTCGGGCTTGTAACTGGAGGGTCACGGGTTTAAATACCGGCAGGTATCAAGGGTTGGGGTGCTGCTGAGCAAGGCACCCAATCCCCCATTGCAGAGCTCAAATTCACTATCACTAATTGGTGTGTGTGCAGAAAATAACTAATTCTAAATTTACCTTGAGTTCAATGTTTCTACACAAGTCTTTGATTTTTTTCACATGGATGCTGAGGTTTAAATAAAATGAGAGTTGTTTTCCCCGAAACATTGCGTCCATTGATAATCAAAGCAACAATAAACAGTTAAAATCCAATTTTTAAAGGATATCGACTAATCACCGTTATCATCAAAGTCCAAATAATATCTCCCACAGCTCTTTATCCTCTTGTAAGGATGAAACTGTTAAAGGTGTAAATAGTTTACAGGATTTATATTTACAGACAATTTGTGTTAAATGCTTATCACAGTGCAAACAATATTTCATGGTGATACTTTTAGGGCTAAACTACAAAAATATAACATTTATATTAAAACATAAGAGGACGAGAAAAACAATTGGAGTGTGCGGTCAATATGAGTTTAAAAATGACAATATTCCGTCATGATATCGTAATAAACATACTCATGATGATGTGGCACATAATTTCAAATTAAAAGTGCTTGTTTTGTTATGGAACGATATATACTTCACAATAAAATATATATGATGCACAATACATAAATCTAAACATTAAAAACAGAAATAAAATGAAGTAAATAATAATGTGGACAACTGTAATTAAAACACAACACAAGCTCATATTTATGTGTAAGTTAAAAAAGTGTTAATTATTATATTATAATAATATTGATATTTAGTATAATATTCTATTACCTCACTGTGTTTAAAGGTCATGTTTTCATTATAACATGATATTAGGTAATGGGCCACATGTAATCGATTGGGGGGGCCATATATGGTCCACGGTCCACCAGTTTGACACCTCTGGTTTAGAGTCATCGGTCAAATTTGATGAGAAAAAAAAGACGAATTTTGACGAATTGAATAAAACAAAGTTGAAAAGTTTCCCCACGTTAGCTTTGGTAAACGCTCGTGAGCAGTTTCTCATGGATGTGGACGTGAGCCGAGGCTGCAGCCAGCAGCTGCTGAGCCTCGCTCTGCATTTAAAACACATGAAACTAACAAACAGGTACATCCACCGACCACTGACACGCATAAAAACACACCGCGGCACTTTCTTGTTTGCTTAATATGCAATTTGCATATGCATTTTTGTTTTTACCAGGAATCATGTGCCGCTTGGACTTATGTGTTTTCGTGAGCCGTGACTTCCTGGAATCTTGAAACATAATTCTGGGGATACTGGATTTGCTCCAGGAGTCTAGACTGTCAAATTATCTGTAAAAACCAGTTTGCACCAGTAATTAAGACTCAGTTTCAGGCAAACTGAGGGGAACCCGTTTGAAGTCTCCACTCAATGCTATTTTTTGCCTTATTTCTAGAAACAGTAACAAAAACAAAGCGCACACATTCTCTGTGAGGGGGCGTGGCTGTGTTTGATGTAACACAGCTCAGGTGATATGAATGAATGAATTAAATAATGCACCAGTGCAAATGGAAGAATGCAGACACACAGTAACCTGCGTTCAAGCCTCAAAAACACATAGATCACAGATCACTCACACAAGTACTCTTTTCTTTCTTTCACCAAATATAAAAAAAGAAGAAGAAAGAAATGAATAGATGAAAACAATGCTGTCGTTCGGGAAGCCTGACTCGCTGCAGACCACAACTCAAACCACCACAATGGGCAAAGGCAGATGAATGGATCATCTCTTACTGCCAGTGTAAACAGAGCTGCAGCGGTTCATTCAAACAGGATTACCACTGTTCATCATGTACTCACACACTCACACACACACACACACGCACACACACACACGTGCAGTATATCATATTTCAGGTGAGGTATCCCCAATCTGATGTTTTCTCTGTGTCAAATTTGTTTGTTGGTCCAAGAAATCTGCTGTTTTTTTATGATAAGATGAGATAAGATAAGATAAGATAAGATAAGATAAGATAAGATAAGATAAGATAATTCCTATTAGTCCCTAAATTGTGAAACGTATGATGTTACAGCAGCAAAGGCAGTAAAGGTATCGGTAATAAATAATAATAAACATGCATTTTTACATCTATAAATGTAGAATTATAGAAAGATATTGACTATTAACATTAACAAAATAGAATAAAATAGAAGTTAAATAACCAAATATATACAGTATGAGTGTGATATCATTAATAATGTCACATGGCCAATCAAAAAATTTCAAATTTGATATTACTTCATATATAAAAATGAATGTGCAGTGACCACAATTCGAACTATTCGTGTGGTGATTCGTCGCTCGTCGTTTGCCTGCTTCTCTGCTTCTGTCGACCTTTTTAAAAACAGCTGAAGACACTGTTGTTTAAACAAGCCTTTTGGTTTTTATTATTTTAACATGTGTTTGTGTTTGTATTATGTTCATTTAATTGCCCTTTTCTTGTCTTGTCTTCTGCCACTTTTATTGTTTAAAGCACTGATTTTTATCTGTGAAAAGTTTACTCACTTTCTTACTCACTATTTATTTTGTTACAGACGTCTGCTAAACCTTTGTCACAGTATATCTGTATTTAAATAACGTCAACAATAAATGAATTCATTTTTAAATCATTTTAGGTTGATAATCAATAACATTATGCCAATAGTTGCCATAAATTCACCTAACATCATTCTTAATAGCTATTTTTTTTGTACTACTGTATAAACATTCATATAACCCTTCACCAACAGTCTACGCCGTCACATGTTTATATAATAGTCATTTGGTAAATATTTATTATTTTGTGTTCTATTCTATTCTTTTTAGAGCTGAAACAATTACTCAATTAATCGTCAACTACTTTGATAATCGATTCATCGGTTTGAAGCTTTTTGTCATGATTAAAACAAGATTTCGGATTGTTTCAGCTTCTTAAATGTGAATATTTTCGAGAACTTCATCATTTCCAGGTTTGACAAACACTGATATACATTTTTAACACTTTCTGACATTTTATGGACCAAAATAATTGTCAGATTAATCGATTATGAAAATGATCGTTAGTTGCAGCTGTAATCTAATCTATCTATCTATCTATCTATCTATCTATCTATGAAATAAATACTACAAGATAAAATACTGATACTTCAAAAGACGGGTTTGTTCATAGTGATGCAATCTGATTGATTATATTATTATAACAATCATTAATATTATTCTGAGACCCAGTAGTCGTATAGTACAGAGTATTTTTCAGGGGATTTTTCCCAAACATCTGATTGTGTGTGGCAAACGTTGTGAGTCATAGTTAAATTACAACTCGACAGCGTGACAGACAGCGGTCACTCACTGACTCCATGTGACCTTTGACTTTCCCTGTGGCTGCAGGAGCGAGAGCAGACATCAGAGGGATGGAGGACAGAGTCACCGTTACACCCAACACACACACACACACACCTAACACACACACACACACACCTAACACACACACACACACACATGACTTTGCTTTGCTTTGTATCTCAGGGCTGATTTTCATGACAAACAATGACTGACTACATTTCACATGACATTTAATTACGGGCTTTTCTCTCAGTAAATGTCAGGATCTAATTACACACAGAAGTAAATGTGTGACACCTGTGGGTAAGAATGCGCCGCTGCCTGTTCGGGCCTTTTATCTTTGCCCTTTTTCCTGGAAAGGAAAACTTTAATTGCAAATGCAGCGATACTATCAAAACACGTGGGGGCATTTGGGGAGCGTGGACCAAACTTGGCTGTAACTCGCCTAACGTGAGCATTTTCCATGAAAGTGTAGCCACACGCAGATGTTAGAGCGAGTGCTATATGTTGATCTATATAATGCCACACATTCCACTGACGGCTTGGGCGACTCCCACTCTGTCCGCCGTATGGAAAATTAGGGTGAGGTGATTCAAACACACCCTAATCGCTTTGATCACATTAGAAATGTTTCCACTTTGCTTCACGGCGACACTTTTTTTCTTTTCATATAATATTTTCCTTTAAAAAAAAATGTTAAATGGCGACAAATAAAAAGAATAAGTTGGTTATAATTGGGTATATATTCTTATATTCATGTACAGTTCTTATATTAATGTTAATATTGCACATTTTTAGACACTTGGACACTTTATAACGAGGCATTTTATTGTTACTTACTTTCTTTAATTTGTTCTCTTGGTAGCAGGAACAAGAAATATGATTGTGTATGTGACAATTAAAACTATCTTATCTTATTATGAACCTTTAAGAGCAGATTCCACATGCATGTGTGTGTGTGTGTGTGTGTGTATTATCCACGGTGTTACCTGGGTCTGCGTCAGGCCCAGTTTGGCTGCCAGGTCAGCCCTCTCAGGCAGCGCGAGGTACTGGGTTTGCTGGAAGCGCTGATTGAGGGCCTGAAGCTGTAGGCTGGAGTAAATGGTCCGAGGCTTCCTGATCTTCTTTCCCTTCCCGTTCAGCCTCACCTCCCCGTTCTCTATTACCGTGGTGGGCTTCTCATGCTCTGGAGAGAAAAGCAGGGGAGAGGTTGAAATGTCAATATCAGGATTTCAATCTGGACTAGAGTCTGATTTCAGCATTAGAGAGACAGAGAGAGACTGCGTGGGTTCTATCTTTCAAACTTGGACCCTGTGAATTTAATACGAGCAGAACTCTGCTGCTGTAGGCACATAAGCTGGAATTCCATAAACTGAGCGCCATTATGACATATTTATTGCACTAAAATGAACATGTATGACATTCGAAAGGCGCTAAGAAGATAAATCCTCTTTGTCCCCTCTCACCACTTCTTCAGCCACATGAACGTAACCCAGCCCAAAGGTTCTTCCCCTTCCACTTCTACATTTCCCCCCCCCCGTTTAAAAGAAAGCTATACGACTCTCTGTATGTTATAGCCCACACTGATTGTTGTTATGACATGAGCTCATAGCCTGCAGTGGCAGGAGAGAACAGCTGTGGACAAGCCAAGGCCCCACAAGATGTTCACATTGTGTAACTGAGCTGCAGCTCATGCAACCAGACAGCGCTGAGATGCACTGGTCCTGCAGGAGACGAGCGAAACACAGGAGCTCGGACAAATGCTACGAATAAAGGACGAAGATGTTGGGAGGGATTTAAACTCTGACGCTTGATTTACTGAGTAATGATCTGTTCTGTGTCTATGAACCGTTGTGCAGAAATGTGCTGAAGTGGCGTCTTTTCTCATTCGCACCAAAGCAGAAAATACAGGAATAACCATGAAGCTTTCACACTAAGAATATTCTCACAAGAATTCTGTAAATATCATAAAATATTATGAAGTATAATGATGCAGGATGTATTTATTATAACTTTAAATATCATGTAGAGACATGAAAGTGCTGCATGTGTGACTTTTATTTATGTCGGCAGTAAAAATAAAGCCTGTATACGTATTTACAAGCATATACAAACACGGACTGGTGTTAAATTAGTTAAATTTAACTCAACCGTTTACTGTATTGGAGTGAATGTGTGTGTGTGTGTGTGTGTGTGTTAATAGGGAAACACACGCTGTCCTTTTTTCCGTCCCCATTTCTTGGTTGCTTTTTGTGGAGACAAAATGATGTTCAACAAAGATAAAGGATGACTGCGTGTACAGAGAAATCAGCAAAAACACAAATGAAGGAAGAACTACAATGGATGTGGATTCATGGGCCCGGGTTTATAAAACCCCAAATCTAACATTTAGGTTCAGAAAAACTGGTCATTTGTTTCTGCAAAGACAACTTTATAAAACAAAGATGACGGCCTGCAGGAAAGTTGTGTGTGTTTTTTTTTATTAAAAGTGGAAACAAAATGTGTAAAAAAGTATTATAATTGTTATTATCATTATTATTATTATTATTATTATTGTTGTTAGGGGTACATTGGCATCTGATAAGAAAATAGTTGATATAACTTATAATGAAGATGTAAAAAAGAATGCCTTTTATTTTTCTTATTTAATGTAGATTTATCCTCTTTTCACAGATCCTTTTATTTTGGTTGATTAGTTTCCGTGGGATTTAATTATGATATTTAATTACGTATTATTATTATTACATACATATATGTATATATATATATATATATATATATATATATATATATATATATATATATATATACATATATGTATATATACATATATACACATATATATGTAATAAATTATTATACTTTGTTTTGCTATCACATTTACGGTGAATGTTTTAAACAGTGTTGACCTGCATTTGAATCTGTATTTTCTTTTTATATAAAAAAGTTCTGTTTTTTATCAAAAATAACTGTATATATAATTATACTTTGGTTAAATTATCATTATTATTATGATTATTATTATTATTATTATTATCATTATTATTATCATTATTCATATTATTTATGACGAGAGGCCTTGAAGCGTGTAACGGGGACCAGCGCCTGCAGGCAGCAGATCTCTGTCCTCCAGTGTGTCTGCACTTATTTGGGAGATGATGGGATTGGATGAGGATTTGGGTTTTGGACTCGCTGCGGGACACCACAGAGCCGGCTTCGGCTGCTTCTTGTGGAGAGTCCCAGTCGGCGCAGGCCTTTTAAATAAACTTAACTCATCTTCGGTTCAACCCCAAAGTATACACCAAACACGACGCTGCGGCAGACCTGTGTGTGGATCCAATTACTCAACACCAGCGTGGTTTATCTCCGTGTTTTCTTTTCTGGTTATTAACGCACATGGGTTATTTGTGATGGACGTGAAGGAGAATTTTGTTGTTTTGTTTTGGTTTGTTTGTTTGTTTGTTTTCCACACCAGTGCGTAATTAACTTCACCGTTAGACTGGTTCTCTCACACACACACACACGCACAGTCATTAGAGAAGCATCTCTGAGTTTTTACCACCACCTTCTGTAATTAACTACTAGTTTAAAAAATAATTCAATTAAAGCAAGGATCGACATGTTGTTGTTCTTTTTCCCTTTGTTATTACACACATATCACATGTGTTAATGCAGCCTTATATTATTATATTATAGCAAATATTACCAACAAAGCAACACAAACAGTATAGAACCAAAACATAATGTTGTATTATGTTAAAAACAATCAAGTGTAAAACCTACCGGTGTCTTCTAGTCTGGTGTGTCCCAGCGCGCCTCCGTGGCCCCCGTGCTGGTACGGCAGGTAGGCCCCGGGGTGGTGTGCGCTCACGGGGCTATGGTAGGGCGGGTATCCCAGCGGGCGACCATACGAGGACGCACCGGGTGCGAAGGGGCCGTCGTGCTGCGCTGGTCCGACCGCGTGCAGACCGTGGACCGGATAATGATTGTGGGACAAACCGGGGGAGTGCTGCTGGTGTCCGGGGTAGCTGTGGCCGCCAAACTCCAAAAACGCGGATTTGGACGGATCGGGCGGAACCAAAGTGTCCGATATTGAGCTCATAGTCATCATTGGGCTGAGGGACAGTGATGTGGAGGGAAATAAAAGGGAGTCATGCAGCTATGAGCTCCGGGCGGGACTCATAATTTTAAAAAATGGAAAAAAAAAAGCACACACACAAACACAACATCAATACAAGCAAAAAAAGTTAGATAAATTATAAACTTTCAAAAGAAGTGCTTGAGTTTCCCTAAAGCAGCTGCATGGATGTCTGAGTGCGCGCGTGGAGAAGTTTAGGTGCGTTTACGCATCGCTACATCGCGGCTGAGGCTCCACGGCACAGCAGCGGCGCGCAAAACCTTTAAAACCAACACGTCCAACACAAACTGACGCGCGCGCAGCCAACTTTTCACACACACACACACACAAACAAAGCCGAAAAAAAAATGTTTCTCCTTCCTTCTTTTTCCACCCTCAGTCTCTCGGTGACTGCTGCTGTTTTCCCCGCCGCTGTGTGAGGCTGCGTCCTTCCCCTCCCTGCCTTCTTCTATCTGCACCAAACATTCTCTCCTCTGCCTCCACTTGTCACGCGCGGCGCGCTCATTGGCTGCAGCGCCTCGCCGTGTCACACAAATCACAATCTGCGCCGCGGTTTGGAGAAAAGAAAGAACACGGGCCTTAATAATAATAATAATAATAATAACAACAATAATAATAATAATAATATTCAACAGGAGAGGCCTCAAAGGTGAGGAACTGTTCCGTGTAATAAATCACGGAGAGAAATAAAACAAAATAATAAAACACATGCAATTAATTAATGTAATTCCACATGAATTAATAACACAAAATAACGACCAAACAAATCATATAACATTACGTTTGCGATCTCGACTAATTACACTGGGTTACCATTACAGGAGGAAGTAAACGAGTGCTTGTGGCCTTTCAGTCACTTGATCACAGCTATTAGTATCATCACACCGAGTGTTAGAACAGGCCTGCAGGCGTTATCTAATCACAATCGCATAAAACTAAAGAATAAACACACTTTTATTTTTGGAAATTATATACTCATAAACACAGACCGCACACGGCTCCCAATGCTGCTGCGTGGGTTGTTAAAAAGAAAGGTTTTATGGCCTTTAAATATGTTATAGACACGTGCAGAATAACATTAAAGGCAAAAATCACATCATTTATGCGCACTTACTAATTCAAATAACGGCTGACGTGGAACAATATGCGCTCATAAAGCAGAATCTCATAGTGTCTCTCTTCTTCTTCTTCTTTTTTTTTGGTTTGTTGAGATGAAAATTGCAAACACGCACTCGTGCGCGCTCGTGGTGCCACGCGGGACACAGCAAACACAAGAAAAGAATAAAGCTGTGATTTATTTTCACTGCAGCTCATCATCATCCTCATCCTCCTCATCATCATCAACAGAACTAACCCCGTCATATATCCATATGTAGAATTTTAATACGAACAATTATCTCCAGATTTGATTAACTTAATGTAAACCAGCGCACCGTGGACGCGTTTTTAATTTTAAAGCAGCAGTAAACACGAGCTGGAATGTAATCTGTAGTCTGTGAGTTCAGATGACGTCATGTTGCTGCTCATCTGTAGAACATTATTATTATTATTGTTATTATTATTGTTGAAGGACAATTTCCAATGTGTTTGTGGTCTACTTTACTTTACTCTCTAACTACACAGAGCACATTGTTTCATATAACATGCACATTTGACTTTGAATTGACTTGAATTGATAAAAATGAAAATGAAACAAAAAAACCCAAATTGCTTGGTTTTAAAAGGGAAACCTCTGGACTAAAATCTAAGCAAAAATAGTTGAACTCACTTTATTTTAAACAATTTATTTTACATTTACATGCAGTTTATGAAATGAATGTTTGTAACACACACACAACATACACTATTTTATTAACTGGATTTTCTGTTACAGCCATTACTTCTTGGGTCAAATTCAAATAACAATAACAATAATAAGATTAAAATATCACTTAAAAAGAGGGGATTTTTTTATTTAACTCAAGCTATTATAAAATCACATTTTTAAAAGATGGCTGTCAACAAAAATGTATGATTTAAACTGGTAATGAATGATAAAATATAATACTGGAAATATTCATAATAATATTAATAATGTTCAGAAGATGGCAGTGTTTTCTTGATGCCATTCTTCATTTTTGTTATTTTTTTGTAGTATGCTACCTTTAAACTTTATTGTTGTATTTTATACACAAACAATAAACCATTTCCATTGGTACAAACAAATTGAAAGTCTTACGTTTATCTGTTACAGTATTAAGCTATAAACCATTTATTCTGCTCATAAATTCTAATGGAGCAGTTAAAGTAAAATATTACCTACAGTTTAGCTCCTCCTAACTCTTCCACCTGGAGCTGCTACATGACACTCTATAACCTCACAGTCACAGGCGAGATGAGCACCTTTGAATTATTTAATAATATTTTAAGCAAGAGTTTTTAATGTCAGACTTATGGAATGGGATATTTGTGATAATGTGAAGTACTGGCTCTTTTTTACGTGAGTAAAACATCTGAATGCTTGTTCTTCCTCCACCAGGTTAAAGTCAGGCTATGGAGACATTTCTATATTGGCCCCCGGGGCCCCTCTCCACTCACTAATCCCAGTTTTGACAGCAGAGTCTTTGAAGACTCTGCTGTCACTCTGGCCTGCAAGGTGTTGTGTACACACACACACACACACACACACACACACACACACACACACACACACACATTTTTTCCTATGTTTAACCCTTTGGAGTCTAGGATTACTTTGATGGTTTTTACCACATCAAAAATGTGCCATGCCATTTTCTGGTACTCGCCCCCTCCAGCATATATGACGAGACCATTAATTTGTCACTTTGACATAGTACATGAACACACCACACTGAAAACCACCAAAGAAAAACATTATTTTTTCTGTAAAATTCACAAACATTTGTAATGTGATTTTTCAGTGTGTGTGTGTGTGTGTGAGAACGTAAACGAACTATTAATATAAATGATCGCCATGAAAACACAGTTGGGTTATTTAGACATCAACACGTTTGTCATGCCAACTGAAAATTAGAATAATCATAATAATTTGAGCCTACTGTAGACCGTGACCTAAAGACAGACAGACAGACAGACAGACAGGGCTGACACACACACAGACAGACAGAGAGAGAGAGCAGAGTAAGAGATGTTTTGGCATGTTTCTTTCTTGTTTCTTTTCTCTTGCCTGCAGGATTTGGCTTATTATACCAACAGGCTGATGTGTGGAGAGTTATTACACATCCCGCGCTCCAGCTTTCATCTGCAGCCAACATTCCTCCCGTCCCTGACTTCACCTAGGTGAGCGCCGGGCACACCCTCCTCGCTGTGTCAATGCTGTTATTTAGTGGCACACAATCTTGTTAAATCGTTGAATTTACCTTCTTCCTTCTCCCCCCCATCACCCCACCCCCATCCCCCCTCCACAGACTGGAAGGTGAAGCAGCCAGTTGGCAGCGCTGGGAGCAGTGCAACATGGGAACACATTAATGTGCTCTTAAAATCCAATTGTGCAAGTCTGAAAATTTTCTTTGGCGTTAAGGCCCAGGGGTTCTTCAACCATTTTCACATTTACTTCAGTCTTAGTTTTGGGAGAGGTACCGGAATATTCTTCCCCTGAAATCATTTAAAACGAAAGCACAATTATGAGACTTCATTGTGACTTTGAGGACAGAATCCTGGTTTTGACTCTAGTCCGCTACGTCTCTGTGAGGACAAATTCAAGGAGTAACATAAGCTAATGATTGCCCTCAAACAAGCCCACTGATTTGTTGGCCTGCAGGGAGGCAATTTGTCATCTGGGTTTTAAGGGGGAGATAAGTTACTGTCCGGCAACAAGAGATGGAGCTCACGTACAGTAGCTTGTGGGAGCATGTGCAGGTCAGCTTACAGCTTCAGGGAGAAAGAAAGAAAGAAAGAAAGAAAGAAAGAAAGAGAGGATGACAGAGAGGATGACAGACGGATGGAGGCAGATAAAAATCCAAATCCCATTAAAATAACAAAACCACTTATGAGTGAATCATATATTGGTAAGTATACTGAGGCTTTTCAAACCACATAGGTGAGCCACATTGTTGTGCTGGCATGAACACACACTGTAGTTTATTCTGTGTCAAATCCCACATTTAGTTTCAACGCCCACCTGTTGCCTGAAATACTGTGGAGCACCAAACGTGTACAAATCCACAGCTGAGAACGTGAACCCATCTTTTGGCTGCTGAGACGAGGATAACATTGAATGGTCGGCGCCATCCTTTGGCTACATGCTGGCTAACTTCCAGTCCAGTGCTGCAGTTATCGTTCGCCTCCCTCCTCCCATCATCAGTGTGAGGCGAGGCGTTTATCCAGGGACAAAGAGTCCAAACCTCACCTCACAGAGAAACGCCTCTTTGTGGAGTTCTGGCTCCCGTTCTTGGAATGGTTTGTCTTACGGAGCGTTCACACCAAATTTGAAGCATTGTGTTTTTTTTCGCATGATTCATATTGATGAATCATCATCTTCACTTCACAACTGGCAACGATCCACCTGGGGTTACGCTAAAGTTAACAAACAGCCAACAACTGTGCGAACAACAACTTGAATCAAGTAACACGCCTAGTTTCAGGAGTTTATCCTCACTTTTCCATTACACAGTTCGAGCACTACAGTTCGCTCTACGCGACTCAACTCTACTCGTCATTTTCCATTACTTCATAAAATCTCCTGTGGGCGGAGTCCTCATAGCACGGCTGCATGAAACTGCCATTTTATATTTTAGTATCGCCTTAGTTCGTTTGGAACCTCGCCAGAGCATGTGCTAAAACAAAAGCACCAGGTACCAGGTCCTATCTCTAATAGAAAAGTCTGATCACTCAGTCAGAGCTGCCTCTCTAATCCCAGCATCAGGAGCATCAGCACCCGGGAACCAGGACTGACCCCTCCCCCCAAAAAAGAATAATAAAACAAAACACACACACATTTTTGACTGATTGATTGACTTTTTTATTCTATTCATTTTTGTTTTTGTATTTCATTGCTATTCACTTTACAACTCATCTCATATTATATACTGTAGTATAGTGTAGAACAGTTTTGGGAAGCCCATGGCAGAGCTTGTAACTGAAAGGTTGCTGGTTTGAATCCCTGCCAGGTCAAGGGCTGCAAAGCTCACTGTTAATTGGACCCTCTAATTCACCACAGAGACAGGGGGTCACACCCAGTGTACGTCCTTGTTACAGTCCTAAAGCACATTTAAATGAGTGGAATCTTAAATCCAAAGAATCTGGGAAACATGTAGAGTATGAACACAGGAAAAGAAACAGCTCCACACGTTAAAGTGTTAAGTATTTAGTGTGTAACAACTCTCTTAAATGTGGAGTGGAACCATCATTTATGTCACTGGTAAAACCTGTATTTGTTCTACTATTTCATGTCGACAAATACCAGGTCTATTACATCGCGTTTATTCAAGACATGCTTGAGCGTTACATACACATGTTGCATCATTCCAATCCAAATGCCAATCATCACTGAATTTGACTGACATGCAGACAACACTGCTTGCCCTGAGACTTTTGCACAAGATCCATGTTCGTGATGAAAAACACTAATCTAGATCAGTGATAGCTGCGAGAACTACGGCGGTATTTAACGCACACATTAACTGGAGTATTCCCACTGACAATCAAGTTTAAGTCGTTAAATGTTTTAGTGAACGACGGCTTTTCACTCGACACAGAGCATCATTATCATTATGTCAATGTCGTGTTCAATACTCTGAAGTGGTGATGGAAACATCTGCCCTGAGCTGTTAAACACTGTGTCTGCCTGGTATTTGGCGCTGGGCGCGCAGCCTCTGTGGCGTAAATAGCTGCCACTTCCTGCTGAGTGTGAAGTGAATGAGCTCAAAGACACTACAATGGTGTGCAGGGCAGCAGGAACAGCGTGAGACATTCTTATGGGACCATCCATCCATTTTCCACTACTTTATCCTCCACATGAGGGTCGCGGAGGTTGCTGTGCCCGTCTCAGCTGACATAGGGAAATAGGCGTGGCCACATAGAGACAAACAACCATCCACTCTCACACTCACACCTACGGTCAATTTAATGTTGTTGTTCTGTGGGAGGAAACACGGAGAAAACCCACGCACACACAGGAAGATCTTATTTGACCAGTTGTAGACCTGTTCATACTGACCATTCCCCTTATGCCATGTTTCCATCATGGTAAGGTTTTTGGTTTTTGGTACAGTACAGTATTTATTTGGTAGATGGTGTGCGTGCTGTGCCCAATGGCGACGTTGACAACATATTCTTATTTCTTATTTCTTCTTCTTCTTAGTCAGCTAACTGTTGTGGGTGGAGCTTGACCTTATCGAACTATTTTACTCTTGTTCTCCAAGGGAAGGGTACCAAATAAAGGAAAAGCAGCGGCTGGTTATACTGTTCCTTATGAAAATGTAAAAAATATGTACACTACTGTACCAAGTTGAACCTTTCCACACAATTTTCTACATTCTGGTGAAGAAAATACATTCCAAAACAACAGTGTACCAAATTATATTTAGGGACCATAGCCGACTTCTTGACACAGGTCTTTTCTCATCTATACTTCCCCAGCCTACATATCCTGGGCTAGCAGTCCTTCCCAATGGATAACATGTCCTTTACTTTTCAAAACAACAACAGTAAAGCAATGTATAGAAAACAGCCTCTCACAGCTGATAAGGAGGTGAATTCAACTCCATCTGCCCCTGAAGAGCTCTGTTTCTGTCCACCCAGCTACAGAAAAACCAGCCACACCAATATTTGACCTCATTATGTTGTGTTTGTTTTGTTTTGACAACAACAACTACACTCTTTTTGTTTTATTTCTACCTTTGATTCTGGATGAAGCGCACACATTGAGTTTACTTTGTTTTGTCATTTGATTGTGGTGTTAATTTGTTTTTTTCTTCGTTTGACTTGCCGTGCCTGAAGTCCAGCCCTACAATGACACACCCAAGTAGTACACATCCGCATTTAGACCAGCGGAGCTGGGAATCAAACCCACAACCTTCCAGTTAAAAGATGCCTTACTCTACCACTGAGTCACCATCGGTCTATATGTAGTTGTAGCTTTTCTGCAGGTATCCCTGATTTAAGTCTGTTGGATGCCTCTGTGCGCACTATGAGCACAGAAAAGCGCCTGGAGGAAGAGAAACAGGCCTGAACCTTTTTTTAGACCATAGAGAACTCATCGTGATGACAGTGACACACATCATGAAAGAAACCCAGGCCTGTGTGTACCTCTGCAAGGTGAGGTGAGGCGAGCGGTGAGGCAGAAGCTGCCTGTGCGCTTTCTCTGCTAAGGCTGTAATTATGGCGTGCCATTATGGAGTGCAGAACAAAGGCGAGCCCTGCAGCAGCAGTAGAGCAGGGGATGTACTGCTGCCTCTATTCACGCTGCAGTTAATAACAATACTCCTGAATGCACTGCAGACAGCATGGCGTCAACCCTCCCACATGTGTCTCCTTGCGTGTGTGTGTGTGTGTGTGTGCGTGTACAAAAGACACAGTGTAGGGAGGGAAGAGGGTGTGTGTGTGTGTGTGTGTGTGTGTGTGTGTGGGACAAAAAGACAACAAAGAAAGAAGGAAATTTTGAGGACAAGTTAAAGTTTGAAGTCGTCTGTTTGTTCTGAAGATGCTGCAAGTCAGGTTTACACAGCTGAGATTGTCCTCAGAATGCGTCAATCATCCACTTACTTTGAGGTTACCAGTTTAATGACTCTTATGACAATCAACTGACAACAGCAACTTTGATCATAGGAGGCTATAACTATTCTGCAGCCAACATATTTACTAATTTACTGTTTGCAATCATCTCAAAGAAGGTGTGAATTTGTCATTTTAACGAGTAGATGGGTCCCTGTATGGGTCACTTTTAATTCAGTGTGTGTCTTTTTGGGGATAAAAACCAGACGGTAAATTCACATCATCATCCACAATGTCAGCATCCACTGTTGGATACCAATAGTGTCTTTTCAACAACAAAAAGGGTGTGACTTATACCTGGATGACAGGTGAACTTTCATTGCACTCACATTGGTCACATGGTCATGTGCCATAAGTGAGGAAAGTCATTGGAATTGGAATTCATGCAGCTTTTGGCCTTAAAGTTTGCACTGAGCGTCAAGTTCATTGACCTGCACTAGCACTGCGGCAAAACCAAACAATGGAGGCAAATACTCACCATTTCAGAGGACAGTCATGTTCCCATGAAAGTGATCTGCCATCACTGTTACCATGGCGCCTAGATATAGCTGCCACATGGACCTTCAAAGTTGAAGCAGCCCTACCTCATAGAGGATAGACCCACGTCCACGGTCTCTGGGCTTCTTTCAGGGCTTCCAGTGACCTGGTCCCCCATGGTGGTTGAAAAAATGTTTGTGTGCATCAGCACATGCTTTCCCCTGAGATAGGGCAAGGTCTTTTTAACCATTTATATCTCAAGGTCTAAACAATGTAACCAGGACTACACCAGTATTGTTGTTTCTCTTTGCAGATGGGACCGGGGCAAAGCCTATTTTGAGGTTTCGCTCAATGGAATATATCCAGTTCCACCAGCAATCTATCATGAGTCATCATTAAGCAGAATCAGGGTGGACAACTGGTATAGTGACAAAGAGGTCTTTGGTGAATGTCAGCTCCACCTTGGTTAACTAGGTAAACAGGCAGGTTAGGGCACGAGAACAATTCAGAGCAAAATTACCATAGATGTTAGCATAGCTCAAGACATTATAATATCGCAGGTCTTTTCTTGAAAGAGTGGATATCTTCTCAAAAAGATAATCGCAAAAAAGGCACAGCGTTATTAACAGTGACTATGTCAAATCTTTATATTTATTTTATACTTATAACAATTAACCGCTCAGGTCGGTTTGCGACAGTGAAACAAGTCCAAATTAAATGTAATGATTGGTGGAGATTATCAAGTCAAGTAGTTTATTTGTCAAATGTACTTTATGTACGACGTACAGCACAGATGAAATTGCAGTCCTCTCAGACCCACGGTGCAAACAGGCAGTTACATAAGTAAACATAAATAAACAATCAACAGACATAAACTAAACAATCAACATGAAGAGAATCTTCTAAGAGAAGATAAGTGAGGTTATTATGACAGTATTTCCACAATATGACAATTATTTCAGCACATAAGCATTCATGCTTCATACTTCAGTCAGCCCATTAGTTTTAGTTCAAATATACACAATCATTTCTCTTTAGATACATCCATGGTAATCACTGTACACTTGTTGATCTGAATCTATCAACCTAATCTGTAAAAAACACAGCAGCATAAGTAGACTTGGTTTTCTGGGAATACATGAGGAATTCAAGCATTCAAGCAGTGTCGACAATGCTGATATTTTAAGTAATACTGGAATTACTTCTGACCAACGTATGAACTTAACAGTTGACTCAAGAAAATGAGATGAAAGAACAGATGATAGCAGTCTCAGCAGCTGTGTTCTCAGATCTTTCTCTTATCCTCCACTTGACCCGAACTATTAATGAAACAAATTAAACTAATCTATGAACACTGAAAACATGGCTGGGGGAAAGTGTTGCGTGCCTTTAATGTTCCATCACACAGCTGACAGAGAGACCAGAGGCAGTAACTGATGTGAGACCTTAATATTACATGGGTCCTCTTCATGTGCCATGTTGCACCACCATTCATGAGGTTTGGGGATGTTCTTAAACAAATATAGACCCAATAGTAAAACTTCAGAAATTAATCTATAGAATGAAAAAACAAGTTTAATATGGTTTTAAATATTCCACAGCAGATTTGGGGATTAGGTAAACTGGACACACTAAATTGACCATAGGTGTGAGAGTGTGAGTGGATGGTGTTAAGAACTAAGCTTCGACCCAAATGCACGAGGCCAGAAACAGGAGAAGGGTTTTAAAGAGCTTTATTGACTCCTTTAACCAGCAAACAAAAGGGGAGCTGGAACAGCTCAGAAAAAAGCTAAAAGCTAAGCTAAACTTGATCTTAAATAACTGAGAAACAAAGAAAAACGTAAGCTAGACTAACACAACAAAAGATCTCTTTCTTGGTTCAGAACCTGAAGTGGCACGGACGCTGACAACACACGTAAGACGCTCTGGCAGCAGGAAATGGAGAAGGGAGTATATATAGGGAGTGAGGGTAAGGAACACCAGGTGAAAACAATCAGGTAATCAGACGAGACACAGAACAAGGCAGACAAGGTGCTCACAGGAAGTAGAGAAAACCCCTTATCAAAATAAAACAGGAAGTGACACTGAACTAAAACTAACTAACACAACCGATGGTGCATGACAGATGGTTGTTTGTCTCTATGTGGCCTTGTGATGGAGTGGCGATCTGTCCAGGGTGTGACGCCTTTGGAGGAAACGCTCATGTGGAGGATAAAGCGGATAAAAATGGATGGATGGAAAGGTGGGGTGTGCACTTTTCCCGATGGCTGTGTCAGTGACATACGTAGTGTGACAACAATGGAGCAGCTCATTTTTGTTGGGCTCATTTTGTGGCTGTTTGTTTTAAAAAAAGACGTAAAGCTTTGAATTAGAAGAGATTGTGGACGTTGAAGAACCACCATACGCAAGGGAGGGACACTTTTTTGTCTCAATCAGCTGACTGTCGTAGGTCTACGGTTCACCCGCTAACGTACCGTACCATTACTCTGGTACCCCAAGGGAAGGGTACCAAAAAATGGAATGGTTGGAGCCGGATATTTTGGTACTATTCCTAATGGAAACGTAAATGCATACCGAACCGCTCCACTCGGTGGAAACATGCAATTTGGTATGCGACTTGGGCTGAATCCAGCATTGGTAGACTCCAGGCTATGGTAGGTCTCAGTAGGGTTCTTACCAGGTGGTGGACCTGAACTGTTGACGATAAGTTTCTGGACAGATGTTGAACTTTGTCGGCAGGTCAGTGTAAGAATGAGCACTTTCCTCATCTATGGCCTGCTCAGTCAAGCAGTGACGTGAGTCAACAAACTCAGTCAGACTTATTATTTTTAACAAGGAAGTTGGAATTGTCTGGGTTTGACTGGTTGACGTGAGGTGGTGTGCTTTGACTGGTCAGTGAAATGGCTTGTTTGATTTGTAACAGGGGAAAAATTAGCAGAGCCACGACATATGCACCCTCCCGAGACCCACTGCAACTGTTGTGTGTCTGTGTGCATGCTACTGGCATCTGCCGACAGAGAGAGAGAGAGAAAGGTGTGCATGGATACCTACTACCTTCCGTAAGTGACAGGGCTGAAGCAGCAGCCTCATCACAATCTGCCTGCAATCATTTACGCATCTAGAGTATAAATATCACAATATTCAAGATATACTTTAAATAGATAGATTTTTCATTGTTTGTGTTAAAACAGGTGTACACATGTTTGTTCACCTGTGAACAAAAGGAGTTTACTAATCCAACAATTAGTTTGAGAACTTTCCTGCATGTCACCTCTGCTAAGCCACTTCAAAACAGTGAAATACCTCATAATTAACATTATTACTACTGTGTTTTGAAGTGGTTCTGGGAACGAAGCCAGAATTAAATCCTCCTGTTTTGCTCATACAGAGGCCTTGGAGCCGTTTGGTGCGGACACATAAAGCATTACGATGCATACGATGATGTGTAACGCAAACCTGGAAACGTTGGTGGAGGCCTCTTTTCTTCTGCTTTAAGATTTGCATGTACCTAATGTCAAGTTGACACTTTTGTTTGGCTGAATAGAGATAAAAGGTTGTTGTTAAGCATTTCCTGGTAATAAATATGATCAGGGTGAGTCAGGTTATCGGCACAGAAAGCACCTGGTTAGGGCCGGGAAAAGAAAATGTTTTTTAACTCAAAGCGTACTGTACAAAAACTCATGTGTTACTTTACTTTAGTTTATTTTAAAGTAAAGTTTCATTGATATGGAACTTGAAAATGCAATGACAAAGGGCAGCAGAACACATAAAACAACAAATATTTACAAAGGTCACATTGAACATTTTAATATCACATGCAATTCAGTGAATGTTAAGACTGGGAGGATTATCTGTAAAAATGTGTTTTTAGAAGTAACACCCAGAAGGATGTGCCATGCTGCAGCATAGCAACATTCTGCAATAAATCTTCTCATGTTTGGTCTTGAACTGGCTTTGAAATGAGATCGGCTGTTTGGTGGATGTTTCTTGCCACCACCAACTCCAGGGTATGTCATTAAGGTTTGTTTATAAGAATAATTTCAAATAATGCCCAGAAGTACGTTTGTATAAGTTCTTTTATAGCTTTAGTTTTCATAGCCCTAAAAAGCCTTCGTAAAAGCCTATGTACTAGGAAAGGCTGCTGCCACCATGTTTTCTACAGAAATCTAAACAGACAAACCAACTAGAGTGTGTGTTTTGAAGCAGATACTGTACGTGCAGTACTATGCAAAGGAACAAGACGGTATGTGGAGGCCTGTGTTTAATCTGTGTTTAATCTGCAGTATCACCATTAGATGTCCCTCATTTTTACACTGTACCTTTAAACAGTTAAACAGTTTATCAACATTTCACATTTAAACATGTTTTGTACAAAATGTGAACACTTGTCATGGTTTGCAGACATAAAGTAGTAATTATTTTTTTCTGGAGTACCAAGCTGAGGGGCAATTATGGTTCATTCAAACCTAAAGGCAGATTCAAAGTCCAGTAAACCAGAAGAAAATGGGTCTAAACATTCTCAGAAACCTATTGAGAAAAAAAGACTGGAACACGGACACAAGGGTAGAAGATGAATTAACATGGACAAAGGGAAAGAGAGACAAATTGGCTAAGGGAGTGGAGACAACGAGAAGCAGGTGTGACATATTAGGGCAGGTGCAGGTAATCAAACACAGGATGGCAGGAGTTGAGGACACTTGAAATGAGACACAATGTGACCATAAATACAAGTCTAAAATTAAAGGTAACTTAACTACAAATTGTCCAGTTTTCTTATGGGAATCATAAGATCAGAAATGTTTTCCACCTTTTGGTCATTTTTATACATCAGGGAACATCTGCCCTGCTTCTCTGATGATGATATGCCCAAGGGTCCAGAACAGCACCCAAAGGCCAGCAGGTGTCCAGTGGGCTGGTGCAGCAGAGCAAGCTGCAGCCTGGGTGTCATTTTCCACTTTCAGGAGGATAACAACACCCCAGTGTCCCAGTGAGGAGCTGGGACAAGCAGGAGATGAGCCACTAGATGGAAGTGAGTCAGAAGACGAATGGGTATGAGAGGCCCCAACCCTTCCACCTCCGCAGGTGAGTTAGCACCTTTAGCACAGATATTATCACCCTGGAGTAACGAAAAGCAGCTGACTCATTGCTGTTACTCAGCTAAGGGCAGGAGGGCATAATAGGGACACCTTCGTGGTGGTCTGAGGTGACAATGCTACTTAGGCTAAATGTGCTAGCAGTTGAGACCTAAACCCAAAAAAGAATGAACATGCCATTCTCATCTATCTGCAGCTCTCCACATGGTTCCCCCATCTGCTCATTTGGGGACGTGGACGAAAACACTGAGGCTGTAGCCATAAATGCTACAGGTTTCACTTACAAGTGGTCCAAGACCTATTTTAAGTGGACCATAGTTCAGTTCCTTAGTTCACATCAGAGGTCTCTCATCACGCTTCAAGGTTCAGGTCACCTTGTCTAAACAAGGCTGGTGTAAACACACCCTTCCATTATATAATTATATTATCAGCACACTGACAATATTCAGTGCAGTGGCTAACATTAGCGGCGTTAGCATTTTTCAAAGTAAACACCCAGGTTCATCTTCCTCTACTAATTTCCCATCAAATTCTTGTCGGGCACTTTGTCGTGGGTTGAGTTTGGGCGACCGTTTGTTTATCTTAATAAGGGCATTGTGACATTTCACGGTCAATGATCAGATATTAGGCAGCGACTTTGTTTGAACAAACTTTACATAAGTGTCAGTGGACAAAAGCATCAAGGCGTTCTAATACAGCGTTCAGTGCAGGTTTCATATCACAGCCAGTCACTTGATCTGTGTCGTGTGGGTGCAGCCAAATTGCCTGAAGTAGCATGTGGAAAAACAGGCATGAAACCACTTCATCACAACAAAAATGTGTGTTGATCATTTACAGTACGACTCACTGGCAGCTGGGGAGATTCTCTTTGGGGGATTTAATGTTAAAGTGAGTTTTCAGTTCCGTTGTAACCATGTATCACCTGTAGGATGTGTCAAAGCAGGGTTCAGCTCTCAAACTGTTGTTTTTTGAGACTTAATTGAGTTTTCTTGCAACAATACTTGTCACTGCACCACCACGTGTCTCCTTAATAACAGTTTGTTCTCCTTGATTCTCATCCTCATTCTTTTATCCCTCTCTTCAGACTCACTTAAATCACAACCAAAGATTTCCGCACCCCGGACAGGAAGTACATTAGACAATATAGAGCAGTGTTTCCCAATCCTGGTCTTCAGGGAACACTGCCCAGCATGTTTTAGATGTTGCCCTGCTCCAACACAAACTCAACTCAAACTCTGCAGAAGCCTGATAACGAGCTGTTCATCTGAATCAGGTGTGTAGGAGCAGGGCAACATCGAAAACATGCAGGGCAGTGTTCCCTGAGGACCAGGGTTGAAAAACACTGATATAGAGCATTTCAAATTACTCACAAACTGTTTAATATTTACCGTTATTTATACATGTATATATATGAATATATGCATATATGAAAAAAGTCACCCTAGTACCACCTATTGACCAGCTGCCACTAGTATGACCAATCATGCTGTCACATACTCTTCCATACTCTTGTTATGGTGTAACATAACTTAGCAGAGCAGAGGGTACTGTGTCGTGTATTTATATATTCATATAAAAATTTGATTTGGAAAATGAGTGCTTATTTACAGCATGATTTATATTTAGTGGCAAAGCTTAATTGTCCTCTGTTGTATTGATTTATTACATTTAATTTGGCGTGTATTTGTCAAGTGCAATGTGACATTTTCCCTGCTTATGTCAAAAGAGGTGTATTCAGTATTGTGACCACAGCGGTAAACAGCCATGCTTTGATCAGGAGTGTAATATGCAAATACATAATAGCTTGGAAAACTAGTGTCAACAACATACCAGGCAGGTGAAGAGGGATGGAGAGTATGCAGAAACAAATGAACGAGGTGTGAGCGGCATAATTGCTCTTACGTTTTTTGAACTGGCACAAGGTGAATGTTGTAAGGTAACTTTTCTTCATCGGCCACCAGATACAGTATTTAATCATTTGTGATACCACACATCCTCAAAAACATACTTCTGCTTCTGACATGATGCCACAATCTTCAAGTTCATCAGATGCAATGGCCAATGTGCTTCTTTTCTCGATTCTTTTTGATATTTATTTCATTTTGGCTCCTAAGGTGTGAGCACACAGGTGACTTTTAGGCGTGCTGACTTTAATGTTTTTATGACGCACGCCCTGAAAGGCATCGCAACGACTAACAACGTACATTCGTGTGTGTTTTTGAATGAGCACACGTGTCCACTAGGATACTAGTATATATGTGTGAATGAAAGTTGTTGGTTCAGTGTGTGGATGTTTGCACGCGTGTCCTCTGAACTACAGTGAGTTGCCAGAGGGGTGGGGCAGGCGTGTCCGTGTTGAGGAGCAGATTCAATTAATTGTTCTGAAGAATAGAAGAAGAGGAGATGTACATTCCACTGCATGGTGTGTTGAAGTGCTGAAAGATCACATACAATAGGTGCAATTACGCTCATGACAGTGTTGAATGCGGTTTATTTTCATAAATACTCATCTGCTGTACACTGTATTTACAGGACTTAAGTGAGTGTGACCATATAATGTTTACATGTGTACAGGCAGAGGGAGGCTTTGTTTGCACTCATGTCACTTGACACTAAAGGTGTCATATGAAAATGTAAAAGAAAATGTATACAGTCTAATTCCTTACACGCAGTTCCTTCAAATGCAAGTGATGACGTTTAAAGCTTATACGTGGCCAATGTTGTAGCACTATTATGGGTGTGTGGAGATGTGTAACTGGATCTCAAAGAATGTACATGTGTGTAATGGGGTGGCTGATAACAGACGTAGTGCATTTATCACCACACAGTGGCAGCAGCAGCAGCCACTTTTAGTTGGCGTGCGTGTGTTTATGGAAGTGGTGAGAGTTACAATGTTCATTGTATGCATCTCATAGCTGATACTCCAAGCTCCCGTAAAAAGTAACCCAGCAAAATTCAACTGATCATCCTTCCTTGTTCCCAGTCTTGACAGCTCCTCTGCAAGGAAAGTAGCTATTGGCTGTAACTAAATGACGTCATCACCTAATTTGCAAAATTGTATGTAACTGTAATGGACCCTGTAGGAGGGAGGAATAACGTTGTGAGATAGACAAAAGAAAAACATCCTAAATATGTTTTAGTCACTTCTTGTTTTTTTATGTCACAATCAGAACGAGTGTTGCTGATGTCGAAACATTTAACGCGACAGTCGATTGATTTTGTTTCCCGAAACCTTGTTCTTTTCAATAAACAAGAAAAAAACTACGCTAAACTAAACAATTATAAGAAATGGAGGGGGGTTGCAATAGAGCTTCAGTTGGTGTGTAAATCAAGCTTCATAATAGTTTTCATTGACATTCGCTGTGAGCTGCTGCTGTGTGCATGGGAAGGGTGCGTCATCATTTCAAATGAACCTTGAGATTGATAAGAAGTCACTAGATTTGTCACTAGTCGCCTTTTTGAAAAAGAGTCACTAGAGGGCTTTGAATATCGCGATAAAGCCGCTAAGTTGGCAACACTCCTTGTTCCAGCAGTAAACAGGTATGTTGGTACTTTTGTCAGCACTTTTTCAAAAGGACCATAAGGACGACTGTTCACACCAGGCAATTAAAATACATTCTGGATGCATCTACTGTGATTGCATATTGTATATGGGTTCATCCATCATGTACAGATGTGTCTGTTGTCAACAAGGAAAGACAGAGAGAGAGAAAAGTGTTTATCATGCCTTACCCTAGCGTGTTCTCATATCTGTTAGTGTGTAAAAGATTCTGCAAAAGCAAGGTCTTTCAAAAATGGGAAAAACTGTATGTTCAGTTTTACAATAGCGTTTAAATGCACAGTATGTCATTTCTGCTGCAATGGGATCTCTCACAATCAATGTAATAACAAAACACCTTGAGAGGCATTTAGAGTATTTAAAGGTATGGTGAATTTCACAGCCAAACTCAATGTGGAACATAGAAGCAGCTCTTCAAAGTGTATGTCGTCATTAAAAGGCCACCAGAATGAATGAAATGGCCTTCAGTGTCAATACAGATTTCTATGGATTTAAAGAGTGTTGGAAAATGTTGGCTAAAGTAAGTACACTTTGTCATATTTAGATATTTTAATGTAGACATGTGACATATCAATTCATATCTTTAAATGGGTGGAGTCGGTATAGCTCTACCCTGGCTGTTGTTGGGGGAACCGATGTGATCGGTGATGAATTTTGAACGTTAAGATTTAAACTCAAATCGGGGCACCCCTCCTCTCAATGTGATGCTGTGATGCTATGCTAGGCCCAGTTACGTTACCAAGTCCTTGAAATATGCAAAAGTGTCCTTTTGAGGTGCTGTCTGTTGGTCCAGGACCTGTAGTTGCTTGACTGTGTCTCTGGTGTCTGCTGCTCAGGTTCCTCCTTACTAAGTGAGCTAGTTGGAGTTAACTTGGCTCTGGATCGTTGGCTGATCCTTAGGCAGGCTCTGGTGTCACTGCTTCTGATGGGAGGATACAACTGACGGTACAACTTCAGTTGAAGATGATGATGATGTCTGTGTTATTCCTCCACCCAGAAGGGCAGAGGAGAGTAGAGGAGTCTCCGTCCTTCAGTGAGATGTTGATGAGACGAGCGTGAAGACGAGGGGAAACCTGGTTTCTGTATTGTTTGTGACACACATGGGTCAAATGTCACAAAGTGACCACTGAGGTGGTTTTCACACTGGTATGTGAAAGATAAGAGATCTTTATAGACTGAGTTTTATGACCCTCTTTGTCAAAAGGCCCTGTGGTCTCCATCCAAGACGCATGTGACTCCATCTTGAGTGAGCTGATACTGGTAACCTTAGGGAAAGGGTGCCAAAAAAGTCAGGGCTGGTTATTTTGGTACTATTCCTAATGGAAACACAAAATATATGTACCGTACTATACCGAACCGAACCGAACCGTTCCACTCAGTGGAACCACAGCTTAAAAGAAAACAAAGAACTGAACTTCCCAACGACAGACTCCACATATTAAGGTGTGTGTGTGTGTGCTGCGCTCAGTAGTCATGGATCTTGCATGCGTCTGTTCTCTCACTCTTCTCTCAGCCCACTCAAGCAACGGACGTCGAGCCAAGAGAAACAGACTGTTGAGCTTTGACAGTCAGCGATGGTTTCTCGTTTCGTTCCGTCTCCCTGTTGCCTTTCCTCCTTCTCCTCACGTTGTCTCTTTTTTCGCTCGCACACATAAACAAACATGTGCGCATGCACGCGCTGTGCTGTGGAGAGATGATGAATACCCTTGTGTGGATGAACTGAATTAAAAACAACATTAATGAGAAAGCTCTAATTGCCATCATTTATCAGCCTGTCCAGAGTTGAACTCTGAGGCTCGCAGATCAGATACAAACCGACCCATTCCCATACTGTTAAAACTGAGTGAGTGAGTGAGTGAGCGGCAACAGGTTTCATTTTTCTCAAATGCAGAGTTCAATGAATTCCTGAATAAGGTTATCTATTACTCTATTCTACCTTCATCCGTAACTTTTAACATAAATGGTCAAGGTCAAGGTTGCCGTGACCTCGCAAAAACTTTTTCGCTGACTTGATGTGTTATCTTGAGAATGCTTTAAGTGAGTCAGTCCTCTCACAAATGGCACGTAGCTACAACATCATTGGAAAAAAGGAGTGCTTTCAAAATGGTCTCAGATGTACTTGTCCTCCACCGGCTCAACTGGAAAAAGGACTTTGTACAATGTGATAATTTGGTGCAAAATGGAAGCACGAGGAAGTCAAAAGCTTGATTTATGCTCACTTACGTAACACTTTTGAATAGACAGAAAACAGCAAACAGAAAAAGGTGTTGCTTAAACACATTCCTCACCCAGCACACACCTGTAGAATCTTCTTGTGCCATAGACCACGTGTTGGTTTGGTAGTCACCACCATTTCTAAAGTGATATGTCATCCTCACCTTTTGTCCTCTTGTAAAAAAGAAATGGAATATTAAATTATTTAAACAAAATGTCTTTTTTTTCTCATAGTACAGACCAGGATCATCCAATGTAAAGAGCCAGCTGAAACTGTGTGGAAGCATGAATCGAAAATGTTGCACATGTTGAGTAAAGAAGTGTAAATCAGGCCGAAGTCAGGGACTGTCATAGGGCCGCCATTTTAATGAGGTCCTCCTTAAAAGGCTGAAACACACTAGTTCCAGAAATAGTGCTCTACAGTGACACATGTGGCCAGAATTGAACTGCAGCCTCCACACTTTGCCCACCCTAACAACAGCTGAGAGAGTAATGATGGGTGGAAGTCAGCTATTAATGTTTACCATCGGTGTACGACATGACGTAGATGTTTGTGGGAAATCAGTTTAGAGGCAACTGAGGACAATGTTTTAAAATCACATCATGATTTATTCAGTGGCATTTAAAACAAACAATGAATGCATGAATAATCTTATATAAAGCCCCCTTTCTTTGGGCATGTCAAATTAGAGAAAAAAAATACCACTGAGTTTTTCTTCTCATTGAATGAAACGTTGTTAAAAGGATTTTTCGGCTGAAGACAGAAACGACGATGATCGACTCGCTGCCATGTTAAGACTTATCGTCCCATACTGACACATGAGTCAAGAGATATGAACTTGATTAGTTACATGGAGCATCAAAAGATAACCAGCTTGATTTTAAATATGAATCTTGATTTTGTCCATAATTAAATGTGATGGCTTTCTAACTGCATAATATAAGCTGCTTAATTACAGCAAATGATTTAAAGAGTCACAAATTATATGAACTAATGTAATGATCTTTTAGACACTTAGAGATTTGATTGTTTAAATGCACTTATTGTAAGTCGCTTTGGATAAAAGCGTCTGCTAAATGACATGTAATGTAATGTAATGTAGAGAGGACATAATGTAACACAGTAGTGAAATTAAATCCCACACATTTAATTATGCTCACTGGGACCAATGTAAATATATGTAGGGACACAGAAATGTAGATAAAACTACTGATTTTATAAAAGTCCTGTTGAGATTAAGTCGTTTTTAAGTGAGACTCTGGTTAGTTGGTGACTGGACAAACCAACAACAAGTAATAGCAAAACAATAAAATAATAGAACACAGTAAGTACCAACAGACAAAGAACCGAGCAAAAGGCAGCAATTATTATTCATTAATCTGTTCAAAGCAGCTGTGTTCGCCAGAAACGATTTTCTTTATTCTGCGTTGATAAAGGGATGAGGAATTTTACTGTGGAAACATCTTGGTTGAAAAGTGTGTGTGTGTGTGTGTGTGTGTGTGTGTGTGTGTGTGTGTGTGTGTGTGTGTCTCCCCTCCCAGGAACAACATGCCATGCAGGTAAAGGAACACACCTTTTTTTTTTTTTTTTTTTTTAATAGGAGCGCTCATCCAAAATGCGTGTGATCATAATTATAGTTTATGTATTAAAATGCTAGTGATGCTTCAGTTGCCATGGCGATTGACCTACTCACAATAAAAACAGAGCTGATGCAACACTGTCACCCACAATTAACATTTCTATGCTGCTAATTTGTCCCGACAGTTACGTCATTCCTCTGAGGATTAGGTTTCGTGGGTGTTCTTTTTCCATGATGTGAGTATGCAATGGGGTCACATGGTGGTTGAGTGGCGAGCATTGTTACCTCACAGCAAGGTCAGTGTGATTGAGGGCGTTTCTGTGTGGCGTTTGCATGTTCTCCCTGTGTGCTGCGTGAGTTCTCTCCCAGCGCTACGGCTTCAGCTTCCTCCCACAGATTGGAGATTAGGTTAATTGGACCCTCTAAATTGACCGTTGGTGTGAGTGTGAGAGTGAATGGTTGTTGGCCCTAAAATGGACTGGTGACCTGCCTTTTGCCTATGTCAGCTGGGATTGGCTCCACTCCCCCGTGATCTTCCTGTGAAGGATGAAGAGGTAGAAATGAGTGTGTATGCAACAGATCAATAAGAGTAAATGGTCTTTATTCAAAGGCCTTTTCTAGTCTTGATGGCTCCTCAAAGCACAGTTTTGACGACTCACTCTACCACTAAACCACCGTTGCCCCAACTGTGTAATTTGACTGTGGTATAGTCTAAAGAGCAACCAGGGTCACTCGTAGGTAGTTTGCTAACCAGAAGAACCAAGAACCAGAACCAATGACTGTAAAGAAAACACATTATTCTTGATCAATAATCCTATAATGACTTTTCAGCATCTTCAGCATTGTAATGGGAGACTTTGACCAATCACAGGGCAGCTCAGAGAGAGCAGGAGCTCCCACTGGCTCTTTACTGTACTACTACTGTATTCTGCATACAGGTCCTCTCAGTGAACAGATTGCTACTCCAGCTCTGAACCTAAAAAATGGGAAAAGTTGAAAAGAAATACTTGTCACCACTGACAGAGAACCAAGTATTCATCGTTCAGACCATTAGAGCAGCCATTCACTTCTTAGGTAAGTCTTAATCATCTGAGATGCACCTGAGCCAACAATGAGCTGTGTTCTCTGTGTGCTTCAGAATAACAGAATTATTATACACTCTGAGGTTTTGTTCAGTGAATATTTTCATTGTTTTAAACCTGGTATTTTGATGATTACTACATTTACATTATTCATGGAAATTCTCACAGCTCAGCAGCAGCTCAGCTCAGCTAGTGTGGCTCTGAGACTCTCGAGTAAAGTCATGTGACTTCGTTCATCATCATTTACTGACAGTGTCCAGAAATTGGGAGTAGAAGACGTGTTGGTCACGTATACCTGCAAAAGCATGAAGCAGATGAAGCATTCTTAATCTGTAATTAAGCATTTTTAATCTGTAATTAAGAATGCTTCAACTCTGTAATCCTGGAGTTCTCTGATCTCTTAATTCAGTAATGTACGCAGAAAGAGAGAGATCTTTTCTTTCTTTGTCTTCTTCTCTTAATCCCTCAAGTTATGTTTTTGTTCATGTCTATCTTTCTTGTCTGATCTCAAGGTGAAGGGTGTGCGTGTGTAAAACAAATGCCAATCATTCGGATGTCTTATTCCCAGGTACATCATTAAATCGAAGATTTGCTTCATGAGCCTTTAATTAGTCTTTTCACTGAAACTGAGATTAACGACGTTTTACACGCAAGTCAGTCAACAAATAACACCAGAAAACAACCCTAGCAAAAGGATGTTATTCATTTATCTGTTCATTAAAGCAGCTGCAGTTCACAGGAACACATATTTATAGGTTATGCACCAACTAAAGGATGTTATCTGGCACTACTTCCGCCTTCTTTCGTCCCGTGTGACATAAAATGCAACACTCACACACAGTGTGGGAATGTCCCCACAGACAAAGAAAACGAAACAGAAAGAGTCGCATGGAACCTTTCACAGTCGACTTGGACGACACACTAACCGTCAGGTTCCAGCAGACTGAAAGACAGGGATCACACATTTAACGCCTGCACCTGATGAAGGATCACAGACTATATGACTTGTCAAAACCAACTGAAGTGAACTGAATGCATCAAATAATGGCACATTTCCACGGTTTAAGTAGCGTTTCCACTTGCATAGTACCTGGTACCAGGTACCATTTTTAGTACCTGCTCAGGTGAGGTTCCAAAAGCGTGTTGAGTAGGTAACTATGCGGTGATTGGTCAGACTGCCGGCCACTGACTGGCCAGAGTGCCGTCACAGGAAGAGACGTCCCACACACAAATCATGCCGAACAGTGCTGAACTGTAGATCCCTTAAAACTACTTAACAATCCTAAACACGTGGGTTAATCTCCAACAACTACCAGGGAAAACATGTGAGCAGTGATGACTCCGCCCACGTTATGTAAGTACTTTTTTGTACTGGAGACGCAACGTAATCGTGCCGTGCCGAGGCGAGTAGAGCCGGTGGAAATACGCCATAAGAGTGAGAGTTTAAAGGGCAAACAAACATCGCCATCATTGTTTTGATTGATATTCCCACTACTTCCTGTTGTTTTCGTCTTCTTACGCTATTTCCTGTGTCCCACCAACTTTTTCTCATTGGCTGTTGGCAATGCAGTTGGGTTATTCGAAACTATACCGCTCACACACTAGCAGATTTCTGTGCCAACTAGCCATGCCGACTGTCCCAAAGTAGTGCTGACTGGTGCAGACTCACCTGTGAATCGTGGGTAAAATGAGGCAAAAATCTTGTAGCGCGTCCCCAGCTTAAGTCAATGGCTCACGTCATGTTTCCAGCAGTGGAGAGAGAAAGATGACGAAGCAACATCTCTTTCCCAGGATTCTGGGACAATGAGCCTCGCACTGATCAAACAGGAAGGTGACAGAAGCTTATACCAGTGAAGCAAGCGTGAATTAAGAAAGTCAATGACAGAATTTAAATTCAGTAGCTGGTCTTGCCCACACACACCAATTAGTGATAGTGAATTTGGCCTCTGCATTTAACCCTTCCTTATTACACGCCAGTAGTGAACACACACAAGCCAGACACAGGAGCAGTGGGCAGCACTCATCTGTGCCCGGGGAGCAATGGGGGATTGGGTGCCTTGCTCAGAGATTGAACCAGCGACCTTCCAGTTATAAGCCCAAATCCAGATCCATGATCTTCCCGGAGTGCGAAGGCAGGGGACAGCACAACCAGAGAGTAATGGCTGAGCCTCAGCTTGGGTGAACCACCCTCTTGAACCTGGGATCTCCCCTGTCGGATAAGTGTTTGATAGATATGTATAATTTCAATGCCTTACACTGACCTCAAACAACAGGTAACATTAATAGTGTCACGAAGCGTCAAGTCTGTTAGTGTGTTGTTCTGCTTAGTTTAGTTATCGTGTTAGTTTAGGTTTAAAGTCACGTTAAGTTCTTGTCACTTTTGGTGTGGGTTTGATTTTCACTTCCCCTTTTATTTTGGTAAATGTCATGTCTTCCTGTCTCCTAGTTTCCTCAATTGTTTTGACACATCTCCCCTAATTCCTTCATGCACTTCACCTGGTGATCCTTAAGTTATCACTCGCACCTGCCCTTGATTCCCTCTCCTCTATATAGAGTCCCCAGTCCTTTGTCTTTTGCCAGTGCGTCGTTTATGCTCCTAGAGTTCACGTCAAGTCTTGTTTGTTCTCCTTCTGTAAAGAAGTGATTTTGTTTTCATCTAGTATAGTCCAGTTTAGTTTTTCCTTCTGAAAACAAGTGATTTTGTTTTTGCCTGCCTTCTCAAGAGAAAAATAAAGACTCTTGAGCCATTCGTCCTGCCTCCTGTCAGCAGTGTATTCACCGTTCCTAACAAATAGATACCCATATACCCTCGTTATTACCCGGTTTATGGGTTTAGTTACTTTGACAATGGCTTGAATTACATTTGTTCATATTTAAAACTCACACACTAAAGCGTAAGCATGCTCAGATCATTATGAAACTGCAGTGCATTATGATGAGTCTAGCTAATTAATGGGAAACGCCGTCTGCAGTTCCTGATACTTTCCGTTAAGAGTTGCACATTAATTTCGCTGTTGCATACGTGGCATACGCCCAAATTCATTCATACTAAAAAAAAAATGGGTCTGGTGTTATTGATGCTCTATTCCAGGTCACTTTTTGCTTATTTTTTTATAGTGTACAGTTGTGTGGGGGATTATTATATGTGATGCATTTTCCTCTACACTCCTCTACCTTTTTTTTTTAGGGTTTCAAACCCCTAACCTCAAGGTAAAAGGCTCAAAGCCGTGATGTGGTTCTGCCGCCAATATAAACAAACGTAACTATACAAATAAACACCAGGTTCATTGCTACTGTGCCTCATTAGGAGGCTGCTCTTTACATCTGCTCTCATCAATGTATAGATTAGCTGACCACCCAGACGAACACACACACACACACACACACACACACACAGAAACCTCCCCCCCGGCCGTTTACTCAGCAGACCAGAACTGCACCATGGAGTCCAGATCAGATATGACTGCACTCTTGATCCTGCTGCCAACAGCTCTGTGTTCAGTGTGCCTCATGTGAACATTAAAAAGTACTAACAAATCAAAATGTAAGTTTTTAATTGATGTTTCCTGCCAAACCATGAAATCAGAGCTCAACAAAAAGAAAAAAAAACACTCTTTGACAAATATGTTAAACATATTTTAAAACAAAATCTTTTTCTGTCTTGGTCTCCAAACCACTTTCTGAGGGTCCCTTGTTTCAGTCATGCGGATTTAGGATTTCAAATCAAGACTGGTCGAGACCGCAACTGATGTGTTTGTACGAATCATCAACTTCAAATATAACCATTAACACAAGTTTGATTGTTTTGTCACTGGCGACAGCTGCTACTCCTCCCTGTCGCACTTGCGAGGTAACGTTGAAGGTTAATCGAGGACGAGGTTAAGCTGCGTGTGTTTGTCTGGGAGAAGTGACGTCTGTTAAAATGTTTGCGTGGCCAAACCTCAAGGAATTATTTTGCATATCAACATCTAAAGGAAAACACATGGTAAACAACACGCACTGCAGCCAACACCCACTCCCTCTCTTGGTTGAGCGAGAGCTAGAGATGTGACAGCACAGTGGAGCTCATATGATGAACCTATAATTGACTATATGCACGATCACTTCCTGAGTATTTCTGGTTAGCTGTCAGCCAATGATGCAGAGATGATCCTACAGTCGGTGTCCTCAGAAGTGAGAAGAGTATTCAGCCACTAATTATGGAATTTATGCACATGAGGGATGGACCATGTACTCTGTACTTTTCAGCTAAATGCTATACGGCTACTATTCAGCTAAAAGGGGAAAAGTGCGGCCTACGAAATGAGAACTTGAGAAGCCTTTTTTGTCTGAGAAGATTCAATACAGGAAAATATTGATGATTCATTCTCGAGTAGGCGTCCACGCAGCAGGAGAGTAACTGAACCGGAAATTTCTGAATGGTTCAGTGTTGTAAAATAACACGTTTAATAAAAGCTCCAACAGCAAACAACATACATTGATTTATTACTTCGCGACAGCAGCACACAAAGCTGACCTGTTAATTATCTTCCCATGACGTAAATGTTAGTTGCTGCATTTGCCAAAAGCCTCTCCAGCCCACACACACACACACACACACACACACACACACACACACACACACACACACACAAAAAGAAGAATAGTAGATCTATTCTTCTCAGGAAACTGCGGTGACTTCCATCCCATTTGGACAGCCTTTTCAATAACACTAACTATAACCACTTAATGCCCAACCTTAAACTTAATTAATTAATTACAATTCAAATCGTAGTCTTCACTGAACTAGTTTCTCAGAGATGAGGTTCTGCCTCATTAGGACGAGATGTTGGTCTCACAAAGACTGACCTTGTCAGGACCAGTACACTTCTGGTCCTGACAAGGTCGGTCTTTATGTCAGAAAAAGTCTTAAAGAGGTAACAAAGACACAAACACCCTTAAATAATGTTGATTTTCGGTGTGTGTTTTGTGTTTACTTGTGTGCGTACTTGGCACAACATGTCAGCAATGGAAAATGCTGGGGGGGGGGGGGGGGGGGGGGGGCAGTGAAACCTGGAAGCCTCTACCTCCCTCCTGAGGTTCCACTGAGTCAGTCTGTCTTAACTTTCCTCTGGTATTATTGTCTGTCCATGCAAACACTCACATCTCTGCACAGTATGAGTTGCAGCAGCGATCTCAGACCCACACACACACACACACACACACTCATTATCAGCCACTCTGCTGTTAACCTGAACATCCAAACCACTAAGGTTTTATGGAAGTATTTTATTCATTGGAAGTAGAAAATGATCATGAAAACTGACTTTTAACTCGGAAAAACTGTGCCAATCTCAGCTGACATAGGGAGGAAGGCGGGGCTTCAGGTCGCCAGTCCTTCACATAAAGGAAGAATCAATTAGTCCCTGAGTATCATAACAGCTGTTCGTAGAGCTGCATGACAGCGAGTGAATATGCTGGTGTTTTCTCTCTTGCTTGTGTTTTGGGTTTTGCAGCGTGTTCCTGTTGATGCATGTGTCTTGTTTCTTTCTGCACATCATTTTTCTTGTGCAGTGCGTTTCTCGCGTTGCATTTGTTTTTGCTTTCGTTTTCTTTTTACAGGAAAATACTTGCTTTCTTTTTAAAGCCCAGCTCATTCTATTCATCAGTTCTATTTATCATACAGTTCTCTTATTATTATTATTATTATTATTGATAATAATAATAATAAGAAAAATAAGATAGATTTGCTCTTTCTTTGTCCATTTGATATTTGTGGGTTTTTTAATCTCATCCTTCATATTAATGAGCGTTTCCCTCTGAAAGACAACATACAACTGTTATTACTGTTTAAAATGATTGGTGTTGCTGTGAGATTTTCCATTTGCGGTTTAAATATTAAAATCAACCTGAGCATTATTCATGTATTATCATTTTGCAAGTATTTTCCTGTAAATCTTAATCCATTCTATCTTTTCAGCACCTTTCATTTTTCTTTTATTGCAGAATCACTCATTTGGTGCCGCAGTCAGATCCGCGTCTTTAACAGCTGCAGGTGGTGAGAGGCAGACGGAGGACGGAGGAGTATGTGCTAATGGGCTTCTCTCAGCACAGACAATAATAATAACAACAACAAAGCGCAGCGCTGAGCGGGCCCCCACAACCGTTTCCAAATGTCATTCCAGGCCTGGATGTAATGAGCCTCAGTGCAAAGTTGAATGGCTGGTAATTGCTGAACAGGGGAAATGGTTTGTCACCATAGCTTCCTTTAGTTTCCCAGCTTCCTCCTTGTGTCTGTGTCTGTGTGTGTGTGTGGACATCTGTCCTTTTAGTATGTCCCCAAACTTTGGGCCCCTTGACCCAATCATCTGCATGCTGTAGGGAATTAGACCCATGAGGTGACCCCCGAAATGATGATGGAAAAAAAAGAAAGAAGGGAAAATTAAATCTCCAGATCAGACCATTAGATGTCTGAGTTTCGTTGCAGGTGGTGGGGGCAGATATGGTTTTAGATAAGGAGGGGGAGGAAGTATGAAAGTGTGTGAGTAAATAAACGGAAGAAAATGAGTCAGATGTATCTCGTAAATGCAGAAAAAGACAGAAATCACTATTGCACTTAGCAGTTTATTATTAAACTTATTGTGTATACCACTGAGACTGGGTTGGAACCAGGACTTGGGTCGCTGGACATTTGTTTGGGTCACCGGATACATCTTTGTAACTTTATGTTCAGAAATGTGATCCCCGAGCACTTGCCTTCACGATACTATATAATCTTGGCCGCGCATTGGGAGTGAGCACGATACCAGACCACTTTTCTCCACAAACTCAACTCCAACAGCGTGTTGGAACTTCTCAATCACTGTGTTGCTGTGTAACACGCTGCAAATAGAGTCAGGTTCAGACCAGTCAAATCATTTTTTTGGAACGTTGTTCACGTGCATCAAGCGTTTCAGGCAGAATGGACTGTATATGACATGGTTTTGTCTAATTCTGAAAGACGAGTGATAGAAAAATGTGCTGCACACAGAGATGCACTGTATCAAAGTGAGAGTGAAGGGCAGCAAGTGTAGTGTAAAGCAGCTTTGAGTAGGTCATCAAGACGAGAAGAGCGCTTTATAAATACAAAGCATTTACCGTTTGTTCGGAATAAAAGTATCAGAGTTTTTAAATTGGCATGTTTGTATTCAAATCCGGCTTTTATTCCGATAACTTGTATCCATGTAAGCAAACTGAGGGAGACAATCTTAACTGCAGTAAACAATGATGCAGTTGTGGTTGTTCTTTCTAAAAAAAAATAGTTGACATTTATAATGCTAGATTACATTACAGGTCATTTAGCAGACGCTTTTATCCAAAGCGACTTACAAAGGAATTGAGTACAACCTGCCAGGGGTGGAGTTGAACTTGCAACCATGAAGTCTTTAGCACACAGGGTACCGGTCTGAGCCACTGAGCCACTCCACCCCCGCTAGATGATATCAATGCAGAACATGTACGTGTGTGTACGTCACTGGGTACATGGCGTTCTCTCAGATGCCATCACCTCTGCATTTTCAGCAGCTGTCATGGATAATTACAAAACTATTGCACTGTGTAGCATGTTTGTTGTTGGAAACATGACAGATGTGGACTTATTTACGGGGGCATTATCATTTAATAAAGAAGCCAATATTCCCTCGGTATTTTTGTTTGCATTAATACATCGAATGCTTTTGACAGATCAGTCGAGAGCAATTATCTGGATTAAATTGTTTCATTGGAGTCGTTCCAAAGCGTGTCAACCAGTCTGCCAGTTTTCAAGTATGCCCATCCATCAATGCAGGTCACATGAGGCAATGTTAAATGTAAACACACATGTAAACCCTAACTAACCCTAACCTGCTCTAGTTTTTCAGAGAGTACGTGGTAAACAGTTGACAGCTGAGCCATGCCCATGCTATGGCAAAAGATTATTAATTAAGCATCAATTAATCAAGTACGTATTATGCAAATATGTATTCAGACACATGACCATTACAACAACAGGGACTGTAATGATTTTCAAATACAGTACTTTAATATGGAGTTGGTCGCCTTTCTACAGCTTCCACTCTTCCTCAAGATGTTGAAGTGTTTCTATAGGAATTTTATTCTGTAGGACATTTATGATAGACGTGAAGGCCATGTCTTTATAGTCCTTGCTTTGTGCACTGGGGCACAGTCATGTTGGAATAGAAAAGGCTTTTCCTCAAACTGTTGCCACAAAGTTGAAAGTCTAACATTGTCTAAAATGTCTTGGTATGCTGAAGCGTTTAAGATTGTCCTTCATTGGAGATAAGGGGCCGAGTCCAAAGCCTGATTGAAACACTTGAATTCAATACTTATGCATACATGTACTGTATGCCTACTAGGACTAGTTATTAAACATCCCCTGATCATCGAACACAACTATGGAGAATCCCTCCTAGGTTAGGGTTGGAGGTGTCCTCATGTGTGGTAATCTGGCGGTGGTCTGGCCGGGTTCACCCTCGCCTGAGGCTGGCCCACCGCAGGCTCACCACACCTGGGTGTGTGTCGCACTGGAGGCTATATGTAGTGTATATAGATCCAATATGGTACATGCAAAATGAGTGTGAACTCTCATATACAGTATTATTTGGGGCAACCCATGGCCAAGTGGAAAGGAAACTGGAAGGCTGCTAGTTTGAGCTCCCATCTCAAAATAGGGCTGGGGCTGAGCTAGGTACCCATCCCCCATTGCTCCTCATTGCAGCTGCCTGCTGATCCTAATACTGAGAAGGGTTCTAGTAGAGGATGGTTAAATGCAGATGAGGAATTTCCTCTGACTGATAAAGTACTCATTTATGGACTCTTTTTCTGCAAAATTTAAATACAACAAAAATAATGTTGTAGTTGACACAAACAGGTATTTGTGCACATGCAAGGTAATTGAGAAGACGGTCACCTTCAGATGCAAGAGACGTTTCGGCCGCATGGACACTTGTTGCCCAAATCCCATAACGTTTCCCATGTCAGATGTTTTTGGTGACCTGCTTACATCGTCTTTGTCTGAAACCTGCGTTTACTCTGGGGAACACATGGGTGAACACATGGCGACACAAACCACAGGGTGGGCTTGGCTACACACCTGAAAATGGTTAATATGCCGAAACGGAAGCGAAAGTGGTGTTATTATGAAATTTAGAAATTCTCGCTTGAGAGGATTAAAAAGCATGAAATGGCAGCATTAGTCCACTGGATTGAGCCTTCGTCTGCCATATACATGTATTTATGTCACTGAACCCAGTCTTATTTTAACGATGCACAAGTGGTATTGATAATGGAATATTTGATCTAAATTGTCTTAAATTGTAGATGCTAATGCACATATTATCTGATTGGCATGTGACTCTGATCTGACTGCATGTGCTTGTTTCCTGCTTACACTGTCATGGGTCATGTCTGATTCGTGCCACATGGGAGAAAAAAATAAAAGGATGACAATCGGGCGACTTGCACCATGCAGTAGAAACACAGTCTTAGACGTGAATGTGAACCATTAAATCTGATCTGTAAAGAATAAGATTTGAAATGGATTTGAACAGTTTAGCTGGTAATCTGATTTAAGCCTTTGGCTGGTGTCCCACTGGTTGCCTGTGTAGTGTGTGTCACGCATCTCTGTCATTCACACTAAGTGTGTGTCTCCTGTTTTACGTAGATTTTCCCTTTGAAAATCACAGAAATACTTTAAAAAACTCCTCTTTTTGGGAAAATGTGTTAAGGGAAAACCATAAATGTTCTTTCTTAAGCTCAGCAAGTAACATGTGTTTACTCATCAAAAGGAGACAACAGTGATGTTCTATTGTTTTGTGGCGACAATGAGAACAAAAACAAGGCTAAACGTCCTCCTGATCGGACAATCATGACACTGAAGTGCATGAAATTGGCATATAGAAGTATTTCTGGTAAATCTGTGGACTCAGCTGTTGGCAGAATATTGTGGCCTTCACATAAAACACTTCCATTACTGTCTCCACTCTTTCACTCTCTCTGCCATTTTCTCCTTCTCTGATATGATTCATCAGGTCCATCTGCGCAGAGTCATTCTCATTCTTCATTTGAGGAAGAAGCTTCTACTTTGTGAAATGTGACACTGTTTGGCAATGTCCACAAAGCAAGACCCTAGTGTAAAGTACATATTTCCTAGCTGTATTCTAAGACTAAGGTGATTATACACTATACAAATACTACTACATACTTATTGATAGTGTATTCAGTTTCACACACTGGACCTTTAAAGGTGAAATATGCAACTTTCAGGTTAATAAGAGGCCAGGAGGAAACCAAGAATTTAATATGTAAATGTATAATAAATGTATGTGATATCACACTCCTGTGTATTGTTATCAAGTCTTGGTTGGTAGCTGGTCAGCCTGCTGATATACTATATGTATATGGTGTGGGAATTGCCAGATTTGGGATTTGCCTTTTGGGATTTGCCTTTGCAGCAAGAAGACCCGGGTTTGAGCCCCGGTCAGAACAAAGGCCTTTCTGCATGTCCAACACACTGTCCAAAAACATGCAGCATGGGGATTAGCTAAAGTGGACACTCTAAATTCTGTGTGTGTCTCTATATGAGGATAAAGTGGTAGAAAATGGATGGACATGTGGGTTGTAAAGGTGGACGTGGGAATAAAGTTCCACTCAACCATCTACTGATTCTATCAAAATACTGGCCCAACAAAACAAACATTACACAGGAGTCATCTGATTGGCCAAGAGAATAAACACACTTCCAAGACACTCAAACTCAGATTGCCACTCAAAACAGACAAAACAGAGTCAACTGAATGTGATGACTCTCTGGAGACAAAAACAAACCCACTGAGCAGGGAAACTCCAACCTGCCTATGTCACCTCCCACCGGCTGATTGCCCTCAGCTGTGGGAGAACAACACAGGTGCAGCATGGTGATTAGCAAAGAAGCCTGTGATCCAGAATGAGAATAACACATCTTAGAAGAAGAGGAAGAAGCTGCACCCTCTGGTTCTCTGGACTTCTTCTGATGGACAAACTAGCCAGAGTGTGCTTTTGTTTATGTTTTCAAGCAGAAGCCTATGATGCAAATATGTAAGAATAACATTGTTTCTGGTTTGTCAAGACAACCTTAGCTCCCTGAAGTGTTTGGGAAAAGGAGTCATCATTAGATGTCACCAATTCTCACACACTGGACCTTCAACATTGTCTATAGCAGCCATAACGAAAACATATTCCGTTTTATTGAAGTGGTTGTGTAGGATGTGCAGATATAAAATGTATCTCGGTGTGAAGTACAGTGCATGCTGCATGTGTGCGGTTACGTGAAACAGGAGATGGCCTTGTGAAGAGGACCAAAGAAAAGAGAACAATTTAAACGTGGAGCAGAGCTGTGGTGCTGTAATGAACTCTCTGCCCAGGCAGTGATTTTGTAAAGAGTCATTTCAGTGTCACGTCTGATCAAATGTGACGTTACCGCACACTCTCACATTCTCCGGTGTCTGAGCTGATGCAGTTTTCCCACAGAAAATCCAACAGATTAGACACATGTCTAACCAGATCAATGCAGAGGACATATTTTTTGGGGAAAAGGTGTTTTGTTTAATATCCCAAGGATATGCTCACAAAAAAATCTGGAGAAACAAAAGCTTCCACCCTGAAATGGAAACATGGTCTTAAAAACCTCTGCTGCACAGATATTGTGAGGGACATTCATAAATCTTCAGTCTTATTTATTATAAACATAGAGCCACTGCACGTTGAGTGTTCAGTTGTTATTATTATTATTTATTTAGCTATAGTGTTCATTCCCTACCAGTAAGAAGCCAATCAGAGCTTGGTGCAACCCACAACACAGGTAAGGATGGAGCAGGAAGCAGATCCAAGAGTTTGTGTCTTCCTATGATTCTAAAGGTCATTAAACAGATGAGAGCCGGGTCATACTTTAGGTCTGTTAGGGTCAGCATGATGTAAGTTGTTAGATGACAGTAGCGGGTACTGGTCTTTGAAATGGGAAGGTTTTCGCCTCTCAGACAGTTCCTCCAATCATCGTGCATCAGCCCAGCGTCCGCCCGCTGCGCTGAGCTTCCCTGGAAGTGAAGGGAAGCTCAGCGTCTCGCTCACCACAGTGGAAAAAAGTACAGTGTGCCGTCTTCATAGAGATCGATTGAAGCTGAGCTTCCTCTCGTTTTCATGCACCGTGATCAACAGCTGCTTTTAGGGATGAAAATGTAAACACAAAAGCACATTTGACCATTTATTTCATGACATTTAACAGGTACCAGGTACTATCACGACAGAAAAGCAAAAAAGAGTCGAGAGTTGAGTCGAGCTAAGTAATGCTAGAACTGTATTATGCAGAAGAGCCATTAGATCAATCGCTGATGGACGAATCTGTGCACACCACCAGTCTGTATGTGATGACTGCTCCCTGTAACACAACCCTTTCCCGTCCAGAAGACAATGACCATGGAAACTTGCCTGAGGTTAGATGAGGAAGTCCTCCAGTGCCCAAACATGTCGAACTCGGCGCTCAAAGAATACACGGTAACACAAATGAGGATGATTGCCGGGTGAGAATTCACCACTACAGGAACGGAATATGAGACTGAGTGTGTGTGTGTGTGTGTGTGCATGAAGGCACAGCCAAAAATGACACTTTCTTCCACTGTTTTCTGCACTCAGCACAATCGAGCTTGAATCTCAAAGTACAGTGGCTTCAGATTAGTGTTCAGTCCACAAAAACATTAGCTTAAAAATCCTGCAGCTGTTCAAATCTGCATTTCAACTGACACAAGTGATTGCAGCTTGTTTAGAAAGAAGCTGTTCAGCTGTGAGAATGAGTCACTCAGTCTCTCCATCCACTATACTGCGTACGTGTGTGTGTGTGTGTGTGTGTGTGTAAGAGGGAGAGAGACAGACAGACAGAGAGAGAGAGAAAGAGAAATTTGTGCCACCACATCTGGCCCATGTGTGTTTTTCCAGGGTCAGAGGTCAGCTGGGTCTATGCAGCTGCTGCCCGTGTGAGTGTGTCTGCAGCGGAGCTGCAGGTGAAAGCCACGGGCATCGACATAATCACAGGTCAAGGTCATTAACTCTTTTCTGTGTAAGTGTGAAACACAAAGAAGGAGGGCGTTGTGAGGGTGAACAGGTGGTGCTCATGCTTTGGAGACGCCAGCCACGGTAACTTCACATCTTAGTTTCACTTGAGTTTCACAACAAAAGCTTCCAGGTTTAACTTGGTGCTGCAGTGATGATGCAATATACTTAATAGAATGTTTATAATATATAAATAAATGTTGTGGAGTTAGATCTGGAGTGCTTTTGGAGGATTTCATGATCGGCCTCATGTTGGACTCACACGTATGCTTCATATTAACCCTTGAGGCAGCGCTAAAGCAGTGTCTGTGTTGGCTAACTACGTGTTTCCATCATGGTGCGATTGGATTTGGCACAGTACGGCACGGTTTGGAACTGTAAAGCCCAGGGTCAGGCTCGTGTTCCGACTGAGAACAGGACCTTAACTTGGTCAATGGTGGACATCCAGGAGCTCTTTTAGTTCCTGCTCAGTTTGTGGCTTTTCTGTCGTCCAATCAGCTTGTGAGAGGAAACTCTAATCTTTAGCCAACTTTAAGTTCATATTCTTATAACCAGACCTGCAGACCTGCTGATAAGACACAATCTAGGTGCCCTTCAAGGTTCCCTCCCGAGACACCAGATCCCTCAAGTCTTACTAACTATATGTATGAGACCTGGCACGCTGCTCGCGTCATCTCTGACTCCAGAGGTTCCATCATTGGTCGTCTCACCTGATAATCAGGACTCTCCGTAGCACAGCTGACTGTCTCACTCTACCCGTACTGAACCGTTCCATTTAAATTTGGTTGGGGGCGATTATTTTGGTATTATTCCTCATGGAAATACCATAAAAAGTACCCGTGTTAACGCTCCTTGAATTTCTACAGAGACAGTTGTGTATGCAAATTTTACACAACTGTGAGAGTAAGATCCAGGCTGCAAAATAAAAAAGCATCACAGGAAAGGGTTTTGTTGTCATTTCTTCTCTGTCTGAGCTCAAGAGAACGGGATACTTTATTTGAAATGGTGGATCGTTTACACTTTTGAGCGAAACAGCGCGACGACTCTTTGATTCAGGTTCACGGGTGAAAATTAGACCTGTCTGCTATTTTTAGCACCGAGTCCAAGGAGGTCGACCTCTGTCCTTTCTGGCCCGGGGTCAGGTGTCAAGGGTGAAATGTCAGCGGGCTGAAATGACAGTTTATTTTTAGTATAAACAAGTGCTATTTAAGGCTACATAAAGAGGCTGGTCAGATAATTATACCCCCAGTTGGTCGGCTGCCATTTATCCACCCACCCTATTGGTCAATTGCAGCCATATGTGGACAGACTAGGGGGTCTGCCCTGCTGCCACTGAGTGTGTGTGTGTGTGTGTGTGTGTGTGTGTGCATTCATTTACTGGCATCGCTCCTTTCCTGTGTTTTAAACACACACCACTTCATATCATCTTATGGATGTGTGAGTTGGCAGTGCCTGCGTAAATGTGATTATTTCTCTTGTGCAACTTTGTAGTGCACTGTGTGTGTGTGTGTGTGTGTGTGGTTTCCCTGTATAGATTTCAGTATCTCTGTTGTTAGTGTGGCCTTAGAATTCAAAACACACTGTCCACCCTCGTGCAGGCGTTCCTCCCACTGTGGAGGGGAATCAAATGAAACCGAAAACCCAGCTGAAAGCGTGTTTACGCTGCGCCCTCTCAAACCACCCAGATGCTGCGCTGATGATGACAGTTTACAGTACGTTGCAAGAAGGTGGAGTGGATGAAAGACAAATGTCGTCCAGTGTTACTGTGGAGCAGGACAACCACATGAAACAGAGGTTGCACTTCAGCATGCCACTCAATTTTCAAAATAAACATTATGGTGATAAGAAAATGTTTTTTTTTTTTTTAATGAATTATGTGAAGACTTTTAATGTCAGCGTTATGTCATTTATTTAAATATCTGGGAGTAAACGTTCTAAGAGCAGTTATAAAAATCTTGACATAGATAAAAAGTATGTTTGATGGAGTTGAAATTGGTGAATCAATTGAATATTAATGTGAAAAAACTGCAATGAACGGAGGATGAGAGAATATGTGTGGACTGATGAGGAAAACACAACATACTTCAATTTTTTGCAATAAAACAAATATTACAACATAAATAAGCAGCAATCAAACTCTTGTCAACGTTGCACCTTCTTATCCCTCTGTAATAACCCTTTTCAACCTAAAAATGGTGTCATTGTTTTGATAATTGTATTATTATTATTATTATTATTATTATTATTATTACCACACTGTTTCAGATCAGTCTTGTGTTTGTTTTTAGCAACAACCAGCAGCCGATTTTAGCCCCAAAAAAAGCTCTAATAAAGCAGCTGCAGGCTTAAACACTACATGCTGCTCAGCAAACAATGTGCTGACACATTTAAGAGTCAGGGTGATTAAATAAAGACCATTCATCCATTTGATGGTGAGAAACTGCATGTAGCCTTCTAGGCTATGGTTTGAGGATATACTTGACAAAGTATTGAGGCTTTTTAAATTTGTCTTTATCACAGTTTATCTCACTTAACTACTAAAACATGCCTGTCTATAATGTAATGAAATGAAATGTGCAAAAGTGTAGTGGAGCGATATTTGAACTCCTGTTTCTCCTGCTTATACTTTGTATTTCTTTTCCCCCTTTGAGGACTTTTTGTCACAGCTCAGCTTTGACTCCTGGATCTCCTGATTACCCACACCTGGTTCCAATCTACCCACTCACCTTCACCTGGGTGGACTACAAATACCCCTGGTTTCCTGAGATTTATCGCCAGATTGTCAGCTCCTCACATGATAACTAGACTAGGTTTCTCTTTTCTTTTTTCTTTTTTCTTTGAATACCTCACTGTTTTCTCCCCGCTGCAAGGATCCAGCCACCTGCTGCATCAATATTTTCATGTGCACTGCTTCCCTATACCTGCTCCTTATACTCAGTCATCATCGTTGTGTTTCCATTGCAGTTTTTCCACAAAATAAAAGCAATATTTGTAAAATTTCATACATATGCTGGCGACATCACATTTTTTTTCTTTCGGCCATCTAGTCTCAAGTGAACTTGTCATGTGACCCCCCCCCCCCCACACACACACACACATCATGTCCAGTGACTGTGATGACGTGTAAATGCAAAAAGGTGTTTTCATTACACTTTTTACCACGACTCATGACAGCATTCACATTTTTAGTGATATTTGAGAGGTTTTTCAAAATGCAGGTGTTTCCATTACCATTTTTTTTTGTTCCAATATTATAACACATTTCTAAGGGTAATGGAAACACAACTCATGTCTCTCTGTTGAAAATAAAGTCATAGTCATTTTTAACTTAAATTCTGTTTCTGCTGCTGGGTCCAAGAAGTTGCTCTGAAAAAAACATCATTAAATTTGTGCTATGGACCAAACCAACCATTTAGAGTATTATAAAGTATAGAGTAACCATTTATTAGGCATCTAGTATACACCCGTAAAGTCATATGTACACGTCTCTATGCCGCACATCAGCAAACATTCAGACATTTTGAGTTGGGTTTCCATTAGAAATACACAAAACCTCAATATCACAATAAGAAAACTGGTAATGGAACCACAACTATAGTCGTCTAATTATTAGGGAGGTCTGGGCATTATCTGCAGCAACCTACAGAGAAGAATCTCTAAATAGATCCAGCCTGTAATATGGAGGCTCATCAAAACCACCTGTCTAACCTTTGTACGTGGAGCATAAGCATGTGTGTCTCAAGAATAATAATCACACAATTCACTGAGACGATACTTCATTTGCCAAAAACAAATGGAAAAACATAATGGAAAATACCTCGTAAACACATACTCAAAACTCCCTGGAGTACTAGAGTCAGTTTCATGAATAAAAAAAATCACCTGAGCTTCTGGAGCCGAGTCATTACCTTCATTTCTTTCATGATTCAGCTCTTCTCACTACTGGTCTTCCCTTGGTTTTTGTCTTCTTTCATTTGATTGCCTACTTTCATGGTTTCTCTGTTTCTCTTTACCTCTAACATTTCTCTCAGCTGGGTATTTTCCCCAGCTTCCTGCCGACTGTTGCTTTAACAGTCAGTACGTCCGTTCACAGCCAACATATGTACAGCTGGTCCAACATTGTTTGGGTCCTATCAATAAGTAAATCGAAGCACATTCAAATGTCTTTCCCCTGGTCTCAGCACATGTTTGGTCAGTCCTCGACTCTTTGGATTCAAACACACATATAGCAAACAGACTCTATAAATACGAAGCTTAATGGTGCATTCAGAGGGGAGACTGCCAACAGGTAATAAAGGTTTTAAGAGAAAATCCAGAATCAGATGCGAAAATGGAGGGAAACAACTGTATGCGAGCTGTGTTCCAAGGTTGTGAAGAGTTCTAGACTCCACAATTCTTTGCCCGCTGATCCCTATCAACCAAAACCGACTGGTGCTCAGTAGCTCAGCTTCCGCAGCAATTACCTTCTCCCTCGAGACACCAGCAGAAACTGAGAGCGTAGGCAGCTTCTCCGTCGGTATGTGAATCAGTTAGTATTACCGTGTGTTTGTGTGTGTGTGTGTATGGGGGGTTACCGTGCTAATGTGTCAGAAATATATACTGTATGTGCATGAGAACAGTATGCATGTATGTGTGTGTGTGTGTGTGAGTGTGCATATCAAATGTATCTCTACCCCAGTGTGACAGTAAGAAAACAGCTCACCCACATAACCAAAAATACCCGTAATCCCTCAGTGTGCCCACATTGGGTATTTAGTTTCCCATTTACAAATGGCCTCCAGGTCCAGCTACCATTTAAAAACTGAAAGCTGATACATGCTGAGGTGGAGCCACTGAGACAGCGACCAATGTCAAACATATTTGATTTGTCATAATGGCCCCATTTTTTTATTTTTTTTTTACCCTGAGCCTTGTACGTTTGGTGCAGATGACCTGAAGGTTAAACCGCCTGTAGAGTTTGCCGGTGTTTTGCTGTGTTCAGTACATTTTCAGTGGATTTGGCGGTAGGACACTGAGATATGTGAGAGTGGAAAGATAAGCTGTTGAGTGCTGCCTTTAACAATAGATGATACCACTGTCACAACTGTCAGCTCTGGGGTGATGTCCATACTGCATACACTCTACAGTTCTGTGTAGATGAGCGGTCAAGAACGTCACTTTACAAAGGCTTTTTAAATGGACAGTAAACAGGATTATCTACAGCATTTATGAATATAGTATTCACGTTATTTAGCTTGTAAAATAACATTATGACGGTTGATTGTGTCAAATATAGATGAGTTTGCAATGGCCAGATTTTGGGCCTGAGGCATATATAGAATGGTGTCATCTGCATATACACATACATTAGAATGAGACATTTCTATGGTGATAGAAGTTACTGGCAGCCAGTAAACTAATTTAATATGAACTAAATCACTTTATACTTTATTTTGTCACATCAACAGTTTTGTAGGGTGAATGATATATATTTAATCTAATTAATTTAATAGACAATTTATTTTAATTTAACCCTAATCCCTGTACTCAGATCTTAATCCCTCACGTAACAGGCACATTTGTTTGTTCTTGTCTGTAATGAATACTCACAGTATAAGTATATTAATTAATATACTTACTTAATTATATTATTACCTTGAGGTCCATCAACTCAAAATCACTTAATTAATGAACAGTAAATATCAACACTATTTTGAAGTGATGGCAATATTATACTGTCGTTGTAAAAATCTACAAAAATCCCGTGGACTGCACTTGGGTCAGGTAGAATTCAGGCACTTAAAACAGAATACCAGTCAGGATTGGAAAGTTCTTGCCCGATATTCTGTGAATTGGTAAACTAAAGTTAAATTGTGAGAAAAGAACACGAAGCACTGAGTGATGTTAAAAAGGTAACACATACCAACAAGAAAACATCATCACCAAGGTGAAATGCCTCAGAGAGGGTGTCATGGTTCTGGGCTAATTTGCTGCTTCTGGGATTGGACGGCTCACCATCATTGAGGTCATTGAAGAATCTTACAGGAGGTCCGACACCTCAGGCTCATCAGGAGAAGGCTGGTGACCAAACACAGAAGTAAATCTATTCCAGAAGTTCACCTTTTGCAGAAGTCCAGTCAGAGTCCATGACCCTAAACCAGTAGAGATTTTTTTTCAAGAACTGAGCAACGTTGTCATTATTTTGGCATTCCACTGACTCCACTGCGAAATAAAGACTTGTTTTAGGTTCTAAAAATAGATATGTCTTTACAAGATCAAGGAAAAGTCACATAGTAAAATACAGATTATTATAATCCCATATTTAATTTAGAAAGGAGCCATAAACAAAAATGCATCTGCATATTTAGTTACATAAACTACTACTTGCTACACTTCATCCTACGGTGGTTACATGTTTGACAGAGGTGGACAGTGTTTACTCTCACTCTGTATTGTTGCAGCTGTGTGATTGATGACACAGTGAATTGCAAGTGATTAATTGCTCATTGCAGGATGATGTGTGAGTGAGAAAATGTGGTTCTAACTGAGCACCTTTGTGTATATGACTGCAGGTATGTCTGTATACTTACTGTATATAACATATATATATATATATATATATACATATGTGTGTGTGTGTAGACTCGGGATAAAAGCAGTAAAAAAGTGCAACTTTTTTACACATGAATGTCAGCGTATGCACTTTGCTGCGTGTGTGAATAGCATCAGTGTGAGAGCATGAATCACACTGTGTATTTCTTTAAACTAATTGGAGAGAGTTTGGAGTCAAGGCTCAAGGACAAGATAAGATTGCAGTGAGGAAATCACTGTATAACGACAATTTTAGTGTTTTTCTTCCTCAGGGCGAATGTGTGGCGCGAGGTGTCCGTCATCCGTCCTGAGGTGTTTTAAAACTGCATCTGCTTTAATACGAAAGGTCAATACAAAAATATAGTTTTCCCATGACAGAGGAAAGACTGGCTTTGTACAGATACAAGTTTTTTCGTTTTTCTTTTCTTTTCTTTTTTTGGTCTTTTGGTCCGACAATGGTGAGAGGCATCTGGTAACACTTCTGTGTAATTGCTGCTGTGAAACCCTGAAGATCTGAGAGAAGAAGAAAATTCCAGCATGTTTTTTCTTCGTCCTTCTCCTGCCCCGTTCGCCTTGAGTTGGAATTTCGACAGAGTTTAGGCAAAAACAAAAGAGAAGGGTGTTCTGTGTGTAAAGATTTTTATTTTTCTTTTATAGATTGGATGAAATACAAGAAGGGCGATTTTTAGTGACTGTTTATTGCGCGTGAGGAACTAAATCAGTCAGATTATTGGGATTTCTCTGCCTTGTGAGGACAAAAAAATCATGTAATGTAAATCTTTACATTTTAAGGGTGAGGGTTGAATGAGTATAATTAATATAGGTGTTTTCAAGTAGCTATGTTGAGATCCACAGTTACTCTGTGTCGAGAGACAGAGTAACCAAGAGAAAACAAGTGTTTCCTACATGAATAATTGCTCTTACTCAAAGTGGTGTCTCACACGCCTGCTTTTCTTTTGTCTGTTTTGGGAACACTTGATGTATATGTGGATGTTGTGTTTCCACACACCGTTACCAGAAGTCACCTGTCATTCAAGCACTGAGTCGTTGAACTGTCAAATTCCTTTCTGTTTTGAAATAAAGCCGAGGATGTTATTGTCCCTCACGTGGAAAGTGAAATTAGAATACTTAACTCTTCTATAATGCCTTCAAAATAATAATAAAAAACAATGATCTCCTTGTCAGTTGAACTTATTGCAAATGTACGAAAATGCACTTTGAATCAATTTGTCAATGTTTTATTTGCCTGGTTTCATTAAATATATAAAACAAACAAACTCTTGTTTTTGAAACATTTTGCCCATTATCACATGATCTCTCTGTGAGCAGCTTATATTTTATTTTGTGCCAAAAAACCATTATATATATATGTGTGTATATATATATATATATATATATGTATATATATATATGTATATATATGTATATTCTTAATATACCAACTTGAGACCAATGTAACCAATTCAGAACTTATATTTTTAATTTAAAATATTGAATTGCATGTCAAACACACTTACTTTGTCTAAATTCCAATTATAGTTATGTGACTTTTGAATATGAACACAGGTCAGAGAGGTCATCCACCTTTTCTGACTCCTCCATCTTGTCTGTCCTCTATGGGGTCCAGGTCTTTCAGCTCCTTGTCTCTCTCTCTCTCTCTCTCTCTCCATCAAATCCCATCTATAAACTCACCTTTTTTTTAGATCAGCTCACACAGTTGGACCATTTCAATTCTGTTTTCTCTTCCTTATTATTTAGTTTTTAAAAGCCTATTTCCTCCTCTGGTTTGTCTGATTTTCCAAATGATCGTTGTGAGGTTTGAGATCATGTAGGTACATTTTTACGAGGCAGATTGTTTCACCACTCACATCAAACGCCACTGAATAAAACTGAGCTTATGTGAAGCTGTTAAAACCTAACGCAGGGAATTCAAATATGGTAAGTAAGTTTGATTTTTCAAAATGTCCACTGGAGGCTGCAAAACAACAGAAAACAGGTGCACTTAAAGCACAAGATAAACTAAGTCAAACAATTTAGGAGAAATTACCTTTATAAAAAAAAAAGAACTCCATGTAACCGCAGCAGTAGTTTATGTAAGATAAATAAAAAAATATTTTCTGTGTCAGGGATCAGGAAAAAATAAGATATCACACTGAACGGGGTGAAGCGGACATCCAGAGATTCTAAAGAATTATAAGTAAATAAACTTATTTTCAATGTCACTGACTTCATGTAGTGAAGCAGAGCAGGGAGATACGAGTGTTTGCTTATTTTGTCCTGAAATATACAGTGACTACACCTGATAGCATGTTTAGATCTGAATGTGCTGTGGAGTGACATTTTAATGAGGAGATCACATGGTTGGACACACAGACTAGACCTGGTTTGTGAGGAAACAAACACACACTGACCACACACACACACACACACACACACACACACACACAAAATAAATACTTTATACCCACATGTAACCACATTTCACCAACACACTGAGCCACACCAATGAGCCCACCCTGACTCTGCATCCAAATCCGCCATCACGACTGAATCTAAATGAGCGTTTCAAGTCTGTGTGTGCCACCGGGGTGGCAGAGCGGCCGGGTGGCACCGCTCGGGATTTGTGGGTGTCTACACTTGCCGAGGGGGGGGGGGGGGCATGTGCCCACATGCTGTCTGCCAGGCTTCAAAGCAGTCTCTCATTTTGTTTTGGTGAAAAAGCAGCATTTTACAGTTACACGGTCTCTTCTGCTGAGCTCCGTGAAGTTTTTCTTCATCTTTTCTTTTTTTTTTTTTATCACTCTGGTTTATTACTGTGCGAGTGGCAGCGTGAACAGGAGGCACGCATGAGCGCTGGGATGGATGTGTCCAAGTGTCTAAACCAACAAAATATTCAAAGTGGTTCCGAGGGGTCAGTTTAACAGAATCATATTATAAAAGATGTCTGTTTCCTCTTAGAATCCAGCACTTTTCTTTCACTACACATCACAATCATCATCACATCAGAGTCTGTAGAACTTACTGCCATAACTTCATAACTTATCCATGACAGTGACTTTCTTACCGCATTCAAATCAAACCTCAAATCCCACCTCGTTAGAATGTCTTACTCTCTCGGTTTTGCAGTTGTATCTACTGGTCTTACATTGTCTGTTTTGTTTTTATATTATACGATATTTTATTTCACTAAATGATTTTTACAATAATGCTATATTTTACTGCTGTTTATTATGTGTTTTGCCTCTTTTTTCTGACATCCCCTTGCTCTCTGCTTTTGATTTTATTTTTGCCATAAAGCAAATTGAAAACACTGCTATTTTTTATCCCATAATTGCATCAAATGATGAGCATGATGCATTTATGGAGCACAGTTCATGATCATCTGTATTTTAATTGCAAGTAAACAAAATAATATATCTCCTGAAGCGACGCCCAAAGTCAACACGTACTTATTCTATTTGACTGTTGACTGGTTATAATTCTGCCATCGGCCATGCACTGTAGATCATAGAGTCATATGCACCTGTAGTAGAGTCAAAGATCCTCTGCATATATACAGTCAGCCACAGCAACAGTGAGATTCTGTGAGAACCTAATAAGAAGGTCTTAGTGAGGTGGATCAGGATTGACCGATGTGGAGTTTCCATGTTCTCTCTGTGTTCCTCAGAGGTAAATTAGACACTCTGAATAGACCATAGGTGTGAGAGTGAATGGTTGAATCTTCTACATTCAAGTCATTGTCAGACGAGTGATTATCTGTGTTTAGATCATGAGTCGCCTGGTGATATTTTCACGCCGCACACAGGAAGTTATTTGTTTTATGTCAGATAGAGGCATCACGACTATAAACAGGTGGAAGTTTGGCTGAAAACGTGAATTCTAATGCTCAAAAAAGAGAGATGCAGATAAATGATGGTGATGATGAACACACAAAAGGTCAATACTGCGTTCAGTGGGATTATTTTTCCCCCAGAGGAATGAAATAAATCAGTGTGTGAATCAGATTGTCAAGGGATCTGATGATTTTAGGGTCAAATCTGAATTCAGCTGTGAGAAGCTTGTGTCAACTTTCAAATTATGAATACATTCAAATAATCCAAATTTTCTTCACGTTTAAATGAAAATATAACAGTGTAAAACAGAATAGTTGGTTTAATTATATTTTTAAAAATACAATTATTTATGAATGAATTATAAAAACCCTCAAAATTCATAGTCCACATGTTGCTGTATTCCTGTAGACCTCTCTTTTCAAAAATGAAATATTCAGTTTTAACAACCACTCCACTCGCCGTTTTCTTTTTACTATTTGAGTCTCAGAGTGATTAATTTTCCTGACTTTTTATTGGGCTATTATGGTTTATTTTTCCCAGCTTGCATCACATCCATCGGCTATTGTTAGCGCACACTTCACACCCAGAACCCAGTGTCACAGTCAGAGCTAACGAGTCGGGAAATTTGGAATATCTTAATTGTGTTTGTGATGTGGGTGTATACAATGGACGGAGTTTTCCAAACACATTTCTTCCCAGAATAAGCAGCACATCGCTATTGAAACCATATGTCGCGCAGCAGCAGATTTCACGGTTTGAAAGTGTAATGCTGACCACTGGAATTCTCTCATGTGTTTCGAGGAAGACGAAACTTTGGCACCAGAGATAAATGTCACTTGAACGAGCTCGTGTTGATGTGTCTGTGAACACACAAGCTGCTGCTGCTGCTGCTGCTGCTGCTGCTGCTGCTGCTGCTGCTGCTGCTGCTGCTGCTGCTGCTGCTGCTGCTGCTGCTGCTGCTGCTGCTGCTGCTGCTGCTGCTGCTGCTGCTGCTGCTGCTGCCTGTTTAATCAGAGATGCTGCAGAGCTTTCATTCAATCTGCCCTCTCGCCCTCACAGGGATGAAGGGCCACGTATACGGCCTGTGATTAGATGACCACCCACACACACACAGACACACACAGACAGACACACAGACACACAGACACACAGACACAGACAGACACAAAGACACAGACGAGAATAGAATAGAACTTTATTGTCCAGCAGACATGTTTCTTTGGTGTCGCCATAAAATGCATGATTAAGAGCAAAATACCAAACAAAATAAAACATAAATTAAAAGCAGAGTGGACAAGAGGAAAAAGAAGCTTAAAAAAGTAGGAATTACTTCAAATGTATTCGACATTTTAATTGAATTATCAAAAATTTACGAACATCCGCTGATGTACGGCGAATGTTGGGAATTATTTCATCAAGATAAGTGAGATTATGCAGGATTTTAAATCATAGTCGTTGCTGCTTCTGTCTATTATTGTAGTAATGTTTGTTTCTTGTAGTAAATTGAAAGATTTTTCACACACACTGACAAGTGTGATGATCTACAATGATTATATTTTTGTTTAATCAATTTTATAAATGACATCCCTTAATTGCGTCCTTAAGTGTCCATAATTACATGATATTTCATGATATGTTGAGATTTTATATAATTTTTTGCATGTATTTTAATTTTTAACAACCCTGTCTCCTAAAAATGATGTTCCCACACATACTTTCAATTATGTTTCATGAGGAAAGTATAAACTTCTGTCACTTATTTACAGATGTGTTTACAGATTATTATCCATATTAAAATGATAGTGTTTTAACTGCTCGTTGGTGTAAATGACGGCGATAATAACTATTTCCTGGTTATGAATGTGGTTAGACAAAGCACCTGGTTAAGGGGGAAAAGCACAGAAACCACAGCGGGGTATATCATGTGTGGCGGATGTCTCAAGGACTTTGAATAGCACAGTAAAAAATGTGCAACACATCTTCCAGCATTTGTTGGAACTGTGGCTCGGTGCTTGGCGGACGTCTGGCAGATGTCTCACTCTGTTACCGTCAACCAAATAGTTGCCGGTAGTTAATGATATTATGTCAAAAAGACAAACGTAATCTGGGAGAAAATACAGTGCATTTCTGTTGAAAGAGAATTGGCAACGCAGTTTACTCGTTTTTTGTGAGACACGATTAGAAAGAACAATAATTACCGAGGGGTCGGTGACTGATTGACAGTTTACAAATAAATCTGTGTTTCACTCTAACGTTAGTGATTATAGCGAGGATTATTTAAAGTTTCTAAAATGTCTTTATGTCACTGGGAGAGAAAACACACAACACCACAGCCCTCAGTGATGATATTACTGTGGTTACAATTGTACATCTTTTATTTCAGTCTCTCTTTAAATCAATTATTTAGATCAGTGGTTCCCAAACACTGGGCTGGGACCCACAGATGAGTCGTGGGATATTTGTTTGTTTCCCCAAATAGAAGCTTCAATGTCTCTATTCTAGGATTTAATTCAAATAATCCAAATCCTCTTCATGTTTAAATGAAAATAACAGAGCAAAAAAAGAAAGGTTGGTTTTATTCTTTTTTTTTTTTTTTCAAAACACAATGTAGCCACATTTTAACCTACATTTTAAATACATGTAAAATACAAAGAATTATACAACTTTATAGTCATGTTGCTGTACAGTAATATTACATAAAAAAAAACTTTTCCGTGTCATCTATTTTCAAAAAATTCAATATTCAAGTTTAACAACCTTTTTTACTATTTAGGTTTAGTGATTTATTTTGATGACTTTTTATTGGACTATTATCATTTATTTTTCCCTGCTCGTCTCACATCCGTAGGCTTTTGTCCCAAACACTGGGTTGGGACCCACAGATGGGTCGTGGGATATAGTTACCGGAAGTCTCTTGGAAGTGATTAGTTTTCCAGGTGTTACAGATATGACTGTAAATTTGCTCTTGTGAATAAATGAATATTGTGATTTGGGTCAAAATGATGTTAAGAAAGCACTTTAGATTTAGATGATCCCATTAATGCAATAAATGACACTGAGCAGTAAAGTACAAATTATCTCAGGCAAAAAGGAAATTAGCATTTTCAGCCAGGTCTTATTTTCCCACTGAAACCTGCGAGCACTGCGGAGTCATGTGACCAGAGAGTGAACACATTCCCAGTGAAATACCCATTAAAACCCATGATTTAACAGTTTTATTGACCAGTGGGAATAGGGTGTGTGTGTATATACACTTTATATGTTAATTTATTTTTGATTTAGCCAAGTCTCGACTAGTTTTCACTTAACTAATCAGCCACTTACAGCAGTAAAGGTCTGGTGTCTGACCAGTGTAGTGAATAATAGGTAAGTGGCTTTAATTCAGCGGCTGATAGACGTATGAAGACATGGAAAATAATTCAAACCCCGAGGGTCGTTTTGCCCCGATGACGATCACTAAATGGCAGTGTAGACAGAAACATCAGACCGGTGGAATGGGAACTCCTGCCTCTTACCTACCGTTGACAAGGCAGTAAAACTAAATGAAATGTGTATTACAGCCTCGGACAAGAATGTAAAACACATTTATTTGTCGACACTTTGCCACTCGAAAAAATGGAGGTTCTCTAAAATCCTGAAAGCAATAATCTGCCACGGGATGTTTTCCATTTGTGTCCGGGCAGGAAAATCATATTACATTTGAAAAGGAAGATTTACAGTGACACACACTTACACATTAGACTACTACACTACAACAAATGTCCCGTTTTATGCAGGAGGCTGAAATTACATCTGAAGCTCGTGTCAGCTTCAAAAGCCCTGAAAGCTGTTTTAGCGTGAGTGTTCACTGAGCCATATCATCATCATCATCATCATCATCATCATCATAGTCTCAGTTTGTGTTGCCTCATTGTTGTCAGTCAAGCAGTGGCTGGGCCAGCTTCCAGGAGAGTTCCAAACAGTGCAATGACACATGATGTTCTCTCTCTCTCTCTCACACACACACACACACACACACACACTCACACACACAGCCCTGGTGTCTACTGCCCTCTACTGTTCCCCACGCTGTTCATATCAACAGGTCAAATGAGAAGAGACAAGGGAAATCATTCATTTTCGACATTGTGACGTTTCTACCGGCTGCACACATTTAAGGGAAACTTCAATGAATACCTTAATTGAAAAATAATTAACAGATACTAATAATAATAATAATAACAATAATAATGATAATAATTTAAATATCTGTTGTGTTTTCATTTGGGGAGAATGTGACGTTATCAGTGTTATTTCAACAAAACATTTGGGTCTGAAGCTGTAAATAAAATAAGTAAAATTATTAAAAGTTCAGTGTGCAAAATTTAGATGGAAATATTTTTAAATTAAAGTTTGCTTTAGGTTTTAAACGTTTTACACACTGTACCTTTAATTATTTTTTTTTATTGACAAACGACTTGGACAGTAACACTTCTTGTTTTAAATATTCTCAGAATTAAAGACAACGTGTTTCTTGTCAAACCAGGCCCTTTATTTACCCACAATGCAACTGTCCTACTTTGGTGCTTTTCTCAGATCAGAATGAAAATTGTCATAACTGTGAGTTCAACCTCTACGACAAATTGCAAATGCTTTTGGACACGTATCAGCTGCTTTCATACAATTCATCACATTATCTTTTTACTTATGTCATGTCAGTCAAAATGAACTCTACTTATTGATGCTGAATAGTCGTTCCCAATAAAATGAATAGTCTTCATTTAATTGCTTGAGTCATTACATTCAATTTTATACCTTTCTTCATCATTTTTTTCCTGGAAATTTCTCCTAAATTGAACAATTGCTGTCAGGTGAACTTCAGCTTTCACTCACGAGGAGGTTTAACCAATGACAAGCCACTTGTTCACAGTCACTCAGGGATGAATCCCATGAACCCTCACTTGGCAAGCATATATGAACCCAGCAGGACATAGTGTCTAACATTTCTACAATTCTGTGACACAGAAATGGAAGGTGAGCATCGTGGAAGAGGGGTGAGGATGTGGGGAGGAAAGGGAAGGGGGCAATACAGGGGAAGAGGGAGAAGAGGCCAAATACATACGGCTGGTCGGAGGGTGCAACCAAATGTTGGATGAACCACTGTGAATTCAAACATTCAGACATTTGGTCGGGAGAACATGTATGTATAGTATAGTGTATTTTTCTTTTGCACAATGCTGGAGAATTGCAAAGAGCATATACAGTAAAAATGTGAAACGTACGTATTCAGTGTCTTGTACTCACTTACTCCCCTAACTACTGCAATGTGTAACTTTACTGTAGTTTTCAAATGGCTGTACAAGTAGTGTATAGTGCTGTGTTGAGCATTTTTAGGTAGTGTCGCCGAGTTCTGACCTTTTTTTTGCATTGGAAGAAACTCAGAGAACAAACTGACAAGTGACGTGCTTCTGCAGGATATCCACTGCTGTGCAAATGTTAATAGTGATGTGAGAAAAGCACCAAAGCGACTGAGAAAAACTGTAGTAAATAGTTCTAAATAATACATCATTTGCATGATTTTATTATAATGTTAATTTACAAACATTTTAAAATCTGATTTCCTATTTTATTTATGACTTTGTTCAACCATCTTAAAAAAAACTACAAAACCTCATTTTGTTGCACTGTACAATTGTGTGCTGCAATGATATCAAAGATCAATTGTATTTATTCTATTTACAGCACTAGATAGATAGATAGATAGATAGTATTTAAAATGTAAAAATGACTTAGTTACTTTTGTAAAAGGCAAACTTTTACAAATTAAAGTGCTGACAAAATAAAATATGTAAACACATAATATATCAGTCAAATGGGTCAAACGTCACAAACGCTTTAACTTTCTCACTCACTCAGGGACCTTAAATTAACACCAATTCACAAAAAGTATTTATTTTAATTCAGGCTAACGTTTTTCTTTACTCAGTAACGGACGTGATATTAAACACAGTGAAGTACAGTTCTTCTAAAAACACATATATATGAGTAAAAGTAAAATTACAGTAAGGTGAGTAAATGTAATCCATTACTTTCCACTTGTGCTGAGGTTTGAGGCTTCGCTGTGATTGGCCGGAGTGACAGCAACCAAAAAGACTCACAGGTATAAGAAAAGCTTTTGGTGACCCAGTGACGCGGGGGACACGCGGTTTAGTTACAGTACAGTATCCCTAACACTTCTGCGACCATTAAAGTTTGGTGAGTGTGAGTTATTTTGAGGCCGTCAGAGATAAACATGAACAAGCGGTCCATCCTTCTACCCTCAAGGGGAGATGAGGGGAGGAATGTTTTCCCGTCGAAGAAAAACCTTTGATCTCACACCCCTTAATCACTTCCTGCAGATTATACAGTACGTGCACCGCTGCACTGCCCTCACTGAGTGTGTGTGTGTGTGTGTGTGTGTCTGTGGGATTGCCTGTAGGCATCCAGGGCAGATGTAGTCCACCATGTCCAGCCTGATGACAGACAGAGATAGGGAAGCAGCGGAGACAGAGGCATGAAGTCATCAAAGTGACGAGCAGGAAGAGTTATAAATAAACTTGGTTGTTCTACTGAAGTGCATTTAAAGTCATATTTTTATGTTTTCTTACGCAGTAAAAATAAACAGATGGAGGTGCTGGTAAACTCACTGAGCAACAGATGCCAGCGTGACTCTGGCACATCTCAGTGTTATTATGGTTTGTCTGAGGCAGAGCTGAACTTGCACAGTGTTGGAGCTGATGATGGAATAAAGAGGATTTTTTTCCTTCGTTACACAAACCTGCTGCCAAACCTTCACCACACGACTGAATGAACAGCACCGCAAAGGACTCCGTCTACTTTAAGCAAATAATTGTCCGATATGGACTTGAGCTTTACTGTTGCAGTGCAGCGGTAGAAATTAAAATGATAATTGTCCTGGCTGCAAATCAATCCATTTGTCAACGCCATGTCCAAATAACACTTTCTGTTTCTTGAACTAATAAACAACAGCAACAATATTAGTGATAATAACAATAACAATAATACTAACAGTTGAAGTACAGACTAAATATAGGAAAATGTACAGAAAAGGGACAAGATATTATTAAATAAATTGACTATAATTTGAAAAAATACATAACAGAACAAAAATCAGGCTAATAAATAGAGTAAACAGTATACGTACATTTGTCTGTGTTTCAAATTTGCATATCGATGTTTTGGTGATCCATGTATCCAGATTCTGCAGAACTTTACATACTCCAAAGACAAGAAGTCTTGCTCATTAAGAAGGAGAGGGAAATATTGTGCTTTAGCGCCCTCTTGTGGCCATGTACGAACCTACAGTTGTTGGGCAACATGGTCTCATCCATGTGCTGGCTGACAGATTCAAGGTGCTGTCACAATTATTCCTTTCTAGAATGAGAAAAGGTAACATTTTTTTGGAGCTAGCCCCTGGTGGTTAACAGTGGTAATTTAGTAAATGGGATGGATTGAGTTATTTTAAAGGTCAAGTGTGTATGAATTACTGTCTAATGGTGACATTCTAACAAACATCCCTCCCTTTCCCAAGTGTGTCGGGGAACTACGGTGGCCTTTGTGTACCAGAAAAGATTCTTCAAATGCAAAACACAAGCTTTGTCCATTAGGGCTGCGAGAGAAACATGGTAGCACAAGACGGCCGTCTCCATAAAGCAAGGCCCTTGCTAATGCACATATAAGAGGCTATTCTAAAACTACAAAAAATCATCTATTCATATTTTACAGTGATATACACTAATACAAATTTGCATTAATTTCCCCCTGTGTGAATTATAGAAAAAAATAGCCACATCGGTGAAGACATGTGTTGTGTTAGCCCTTTGCTAAGTGCATTAGTTTGATGTCATGAACTCAAAAACTAATGCTATGTTCACACCAGATGTGATTTTTCGCACCACAGGATAATTTTGAAAAGTATTACTGCAAGCAATTCTCATTTCTCATCCATACGGAGCTCTCAAAGTAAACGATGAAACCTGCCATGTTGTGTCCGGCTCTGGATGGTGGAGTGGAGTGTATTTAGTCCTTATCAGGATTGGTGTTAAATTAACTCTTTCTTCGGGGCCATTCTACTCAATCTGTTGTTGTAATAACTCTAAAAGGGTCATTGAACTTTGACACTGCATATTTAACACTGCAAAATGTACTGTGTATGTTGACTGACATTGACATTTTATTTATTTATTTATTTCTGTTCAATGAATAATTATGAGAGGGGTGCCTCCTTTATCACTTGAGCCCCTGTTCCCTGAAATGTCTGTGTATGCCACTGAGCGTTGCATTCATCAAGCATATTTTACGGACCTAATTGATTGTTGGAAAAACTTTAAAATAATATGTTCCTATTATCGCCGAATCGTTGGATGAATAACTCATTGTTTCTGGTATTCACCGTGCTTCCATAGTATGAATGAACTTCTTAAATGAACACTGTAACACATAAATGATCATATAATTCTGAATAAAATCATCACTGTTGTAAGTACAGTACATAATGTCCGTGTATTCATCTGTTCATACAGAGGGAATGTGAGTGAGTGAAATGTCCGACGCTGGCGCGGGTGTTTGAAAGCATCACATTGTGGATTCTCGCTGATGAAACATGAGAAGTGTCGTCTCAGCAGCTGCGGCAGTAAAAGCGCTGAATGAAACTCGGCGCGGTCCCGTGTACGTGTCCCTGAACTTCCAGCCCGCTCTGGAGCTCCAAACATGGCCAAAGTACATAGCTCCTCCGGCTGTAGGGCCATTGTTTTGGCAGGGAAGTATCTCTCTGGTCCGGCGGTCCCAGTTGAGAGCCACCGTCCGGGGCTGCGGCAGCAGAAGATGTTCGGCCACAACCGCCGTATGGTGACCTCGGACGCGGCCGGCAAGGGAGGAAAAGCCGCGGCTTTGGCCCTGCAGGAGAACCCGGGCTATTCCTCCGCCACAGACCGACTGGTGCAGGCGAACCGGACTCTGATATACCGGGACGTGAAGGCGTTTCTGAACGAAGTCGGGGGAGACCCGCGGGAGGCTCGGTACTGGCTGACTCAGTTCCAGAGAGCCACCTCCACACAGTCCCCTGCGTTCGCCGTGCTGGAGGTAGGCTGCTGGAAGGCTACTGGACGTCTTATGTCACGTTAAAACAGAGATGTTAATGAATTAGGACTGGAACTGAAAGTGTGCATGCACGAGCACAATGGCCGGATAACTTTCTGTGGACAACAAATGTGGAAATACTGGACTGTCCTTATATTATACTCACTTTTTTAAACAACATTGTATTTAAATACTTCTCTCATAGCAGTCAACACGTGGTATCCTGAGAAGTTTGTAGTCTGGAGTTCCTTCTGCATCAGCATCATTTACATCGTTTCCAGGCTCTGTGTACAGCCTGGGGGAACTTTGATGGGACATTTAGACCAATCACAACGTAGTTCAGTGAGAGAGGGCTGTTCTACAGCAGCTGCACATGTACAGTACAGTGCATGCCTTTAATGGATGGAGAGTTGTTGCTCCACCATCCTGTGTCATCTGATGACATTCAGATCCCACTAAATGCAGGTCTGAACGTGTCCTCAGACCTGATCACAAAAACCCAATTGACGGCAGACGCATCCGTAGACTCAGGCTCCTTAAAAACGCGTCAGTGTGTATTTAAAAGGCCAGATAATGGCAGGTGTACTCGCATACGATCAGATCATTTAGGACGAATGTTAATACCAGATCTGAACGGGGGCCAAAGTGAACTGACAGCACAGATGCTGCTTTGTTACATGTCAACCCACTGATTCCAGAAAGTCATCACACATGCCGGATTTTCTTTGTTTCACTGTGAACAAGCAAACTTGGGTTAACGGGGATGGCAGTGTTTCCTTCATGACAATGTTAGTGAGGTCTATGTCTAAAAGGGAGCTTTGTGTCCCCACCAGGTGGACAGCTCAGTGTTTCACAGCAGGGAGATGGTTCAGAGCCTGGCCTTTGGGCTCTCCTTCTTGCAGCGGATGGATATGAAGCCTGTGGTGGTGATGGGCTGGACTCAGGATGAGGAAACGGGGTCCGCTGGACAGGTCGCTGGGTCTTGTTGCAGGCGAGGCCTGGTGAAGCGGTGCAAGCAGCTGACCGAGGCTCTGCAGCAGCACTCGGCCACGGCTCTGCCATTCTTCTCCGCCGAGTCCTTCCTGCTGCTGCACGAGGCACCAAGGGGAAGCAGGTGAGGGGCATCAGCTTTCTGTTTACTTAAGGAACTTTGTTATTTGCCATTCCATGTAGACATGGTGAAGACAACCTGTTGACATTTAAAATGAGCATCAGAGTAGGAAAGAAAGTGTCATGAATGAACTGTCAGGAGGACAGTTTAGCTTGCTTATGTCCTCTAAGTTCAAAGCAAAACAGCATAACTGTCCTGATGGTATTTACTCCAGACGTTCTGACGAGCTTCTAGGCTTTTTATTTTAAAGGTTTCAAGGTTTGACTTTGAACATAGCTCCCTAGGGTCAAACAGATTTTGAACGTTTGATTAAAAAGTGACACCTCTAACAGAAGAGGAAATACCCACTGAGCAGCAGTTCTCTGGGCCTTGTTGGATACAGAGGTCAGAGAAGAATCACCAGACTGGTTCAAGATGATAGAAAAACAACAGTAACTTTAAAATGAATTAATGAACTAGTTGAAGCAAAAGTGAGCTTTTCCTCCATCCTATCATCATCCATCACTACTCCTCTCTCTCTGCATCCCTATGTCCTTTGCTGTCTTCCTCAGTCCTTCTGACCCGTCTTCATCCTCCTCCCTTCAGTGCACCGCACCACGTTACCGTGGACACCAACCTCCTCCAGTGGAGTCTCGACTGTGGGACAATCCCGTTGGTTTGCCCGGTGGGGAGGGACAACCAAGGTTGCTCGGTACTGTTGGACCCGACGGAGGTGACGGCAGCCATTTCAAGAGCACTACAGCCCCACAAAGTCATGTTCCTGAACAAATCTGGAGGGTTCTGTGGTCGAGAGCGTAAGGTACGAGTGCTGGCTCCTGTATATGATGGCTATTCATGTCTAGGTTTTGCAAATTTGATTTTAAGAAACGCAGTCAGAGTGGATCAGTCTGAGGATTGTTTACTGAACACTACCACTGCAGGAGAGAAATGCCCTTTTATTCAGGGACTTGTATGTGTTTTATTTGTGATCCAGGTGCTGGCCACCGTGTCATTTCCCAGCGACCTTCCCAGTCTGTCGACGGCAGCATGTCTGAGCACCGCAGAGCGACACAAAGTGACGACTATAGCCAGACTTCTCAACCAGCTGCCGACAGAGTCCTCTGCAGTAATCACCTCTGCAGACACGCTGCTGACCGAGCTGTTCAGCCACAAAGGTGAGACTGTTTGACTCATCGAGCTCCTCCTGTATGTACTCACACAAACATGGGAGGCGTGTGACATGTGGCATTCTCAATAGTGATTAGCATTTATTTATTTATTACTTTTAAAAGGAGTGTAAAACTACATCTTCTTGTCTGGTACTTAGGGTCTGGGACTCTCTTTACAAATGGAGACCCCATACACCGGTAAGTAGGCATTGCACACCTACATCTGATTGAAGGCCAAATTCCAAATGAAACGCTTTCAATTTTTGTGTAAAAAGTAAATGATAATGTCCTCTGTGTGTGTGTGTGTGTGTAGGTACACGTCTCTGGATGAGATTGATGCAGGACGTCTGCTGGCCCTCATCAACAAGTCGTTTGATAAAACTCTCAGGGAAGACTACATTGACTCCCTGAAAGGACGTTTACACTCCATCTACCTCTCTGAAGGGTGTGTGCAACTATTCTGGGATTACATATGTCCCAAATGTCCCAAATCCATGTCCACATGTCCTCATATGCATTTGAATCATATACATCCAGGTCGCCATCTCACTTACATCAAATTAGAGCTGCAACTAACGATTATTTTCATAACCGATTCATTTCTCGATTAATCGATTAATCGTTTGGTCCATAAAATATCAGAAAACCTTAAAAAATGTTGATCGGTGTTCGTCAAACCTGGAAATGATGAAGTTCTCAAATGTCTTGATTCACTTTTAGTGATTTCTTTGTTATCCAGAGCAAAGAAATTAAGAAAATATTCACATTTAAGAAGCTTAAACAATCGGAAATCTTCAAACCGATTAATCAATAATCAAAATAGTTGTCGATTAATTTAGTTATCGATTAATAATCGATTAATTTTTAGATCCTAGGCTAGAAAATTTACTGTCTTGTGGGTGTTAACTAAATTAGCCTCTCTCGTGCCCTTTTGCTCACCTCTGTGCCTCCAGCTACCATGCAGCAGCCATTATCACCATGGAGCCAGTGAACAGCGGCACGCCATACCTTGACAAGTTTGTGGTGAGCAGCAGTAAGCAGGGCCAGGGCACCAGCCACATCCTGTGGGAGTGTATCAGAGAAGACCTGGGCAAGCTGTTCTGGAGGTCCAGAGCTACCAACAGGATCAACCCCTGGTAACTAGCACGCATACACTCACACTCTTTCATGTTAGCATTGGCATTAGTTGTCCAAAGTATTTGACATTTGGGGGACATTGAGATGGAGTCTACAGGTTGGCTTGCATCCTGGGACAGAATATGTCCTAAATATAGCGGGGAGCTCATCCCACCACTGTGGAGTCTGGAGTTATTAGCTCACTGGGACACAGGAGCCACTGGTCTACTGCTGCCTTGTGTGATTAGCTTGTATCATTTAGGTCAATTAGAGTGACACTATTTATGTATTTCCATTCAAATTTAAATGAGAGCTTTGACGCCCGTGTCATGAAGAGCCTGAGTTTCTGTTGTCCCTGTCTGTGTCCATGCAGGTACTTCAAACACTGTGATGGGAGCTTCGTGAACGGGGTGTGGACTGTCTTCTGGTTCGGCCTGACAGACATCAGAGATTCCTACGAGCTGGTGGAATATGCCAAGACCCTCCCCGACTCCTTTTGTTTCTCCGCCTCTCTCACCGCCTCCCAGCAGCTCCTTCCACCTGCCGCAGCGTCCTGAGCAGCCGGCTCTCCGCGGTGATGCAAGGATGTTAGCGCTGTAGTTGTCGCGGCTATGAATCATTCTCTGTTTTTAAAGCTAGTCTCAGCGTAAAGCCTCACCCTTGATTTGCACAGTCAAGCCTTGTTTATACTCGGGATGTGGGTCTCTGCATTTGGAGGCGTTTGTGCATCAATGCAAACTGTGTACAAAGAAACAAGTCTGTGGATAAGCAGGAAGTTTATGAGTAACATATTTTTGCATGCCTACGCTGCATCAGCACCTGGAAATGTAACTCTGGAATATTGCCTTTTATCTTACTTTAGATGTATATATATACTGTACATCTAAAGCAGATGTTATTATTCCAGTCATTTTAGTATAATGGGCTGTTACAGTGTCGGTAAAACATTTCATTTAGATGTTTCGCACATCTCAGTCGTCTAATAGACTATATTAAAGTTACATTTAAAAGTAGGGATGCACCGAAATGAAACCCGAAACACCAAAAGAAATTATTATGCCAATTCTGTACCATTGTTTTTTTTTTTTTTATCTAATTTTGCTGTTATGGCTGGGACTGTGTGTACTTACTTCACTAAAGTCAAAGCATTGCAATTATATATAGATTAATATGCATGCTTCAAAGGGTAATTAAGAAACTATGAAATTATTGAGGAGGATCTCATGGAACATGTCAGACGACGAGGGTGCATGGCCCTCGTCTGGTGCACACCGTGTTCCAAACTGAGTTTGAACACCAAACTGAATTTTCGGTGCATCTCTATTTAAAAGTTTACATTTTTAAAGTTTACAAGTGAAACAAACTACTATTAGAGTAGTAGAGATGTGTCATAGACTTGAGAAGTCTCTGGGTGCCTTAACAGTGGGTTTTTTACAGCTTACTTTTACTTTTTCTTCCTGTGTAATTCCGCCTTATAAGATACACTCAAATCTACTTGACCACTATTCCTTTGTCACAATCTATTTTGTGCTCGGCCGGGTTTGTTGTTAAAAAAAGTTTCAACCAAGCACCAATGGCAGCTTTTAAAGCAAATACCATTTATGTAACCATTTATGTAACAAGAGCCGTGGTCCGTGACAAAGAAGCGTACAGTGGGAACACAGCTGACTCACTTTCTGTAACAGCCTGAGATAACTTGATACCTAAATGTTTAGGATATACTGTATACCACATTAGAACATAAGCCTTAAAGAGCAAGGTCTTCAGTTTGACTGCTGGACCTTTTACTGCTCGTCATTCCCATACTCTCTCAACCTGCCTCCTTCACGGTCTCCATACGAAGGGGAAATGCCAACAAAGTACTTACTTAAAAGGTGATTTATGTAATATATATCTAAGCGACCTTTACCGTTTAAAACATGAAGTGCAATCTCGATTCCAGACTATCGGATATATCAAATTACATAAATGAGACTAACCTTGGCTGCGGTTCCTTGTGTTTCTTCTGTAGGTAACGAGGCTTTTTAGCTTAAGCATGGTCCAATATTCTCTGCTCGCTCTGCTGACATCCTGTGTGTTAAACTGCTATTGGGAGAGCGGTGGTGGGTAGAGCAACAGACCGAAACACCAAAATGTAAACACAGTTTGTAAAGTAACATTTATTTTTGAGAATAATATACTGGCAGCACCGTTGTCAGTAAAGCCAGTGTTTCAGTGTAACGTTTCGTTAATCATTTCGAGTCTTAACGTGTCTTACATATTTTACCTTTAAGAATAAAATCCAACAACCGAGATTGGAGATTGGAGCTTCTGTTCGTGTAAACAGGTCTGATGTAATAAGACTGTGTTAAACTGAACCGGACAGGATATTTTCTATACAAGAACATACAGCTGTATGCTGTGTATTTTATATTCTACTCTATATGCTATTATATCTGATGATGTTTACAGATTGGTCATAGGTCTGTACTGTGACTGTTGAAAATAAAATAAAATAAAAATAAATTGATCTGGTGATGCCTCAGGACCTTTTCTGGTGTGAGCACTGACCATTAGTCCTCATGGAGCCTAAAGCCTGGTCCTAATGAGACAGAACTTAATTTCTGTGGCTCTAATTAAAGTCAGGATTAAGATGATTGTTGTAGTAATACATTGAAGGTTAGGTTTACACTTCCATACAGTAAGTATCACTATGCACTATTTTTTGTCAAGTTCTGCTTCCTATATAACATTTTGTATTAGTAATATATGTTTCATATAACATAATATAATATAATGTAATATAATTTAATATAATATAATTTAATATAATATAATATAATATAACCTAATATAATATAATATAATTTAATATAACATAATATAATATAACATAATATAATATAATTTAATATAACATAATATAATATACCCATTTGATCCGAATTGAAGTGAGAAACCCAGTACAAACTCCACACCGATTGGTGGCGGTAATGCTCCATATCGTTGTGTTTACAACCGCCATTAAGCAGCGAAGGACCAAGAACACGAACAACTTCCGGTTCCGGTAATTCAGTTACAGCTGATTATTCAAGGCAAACATGGTGGAGCCTGGTGTTGAAAGACCCGCGGAGCCCACATTAACAGCGGCAGAGAAGCAGCAGCTCCTCCGCCGACAGCAGCTCGAGTTGTGGAAGACAAACGCCTCGCGGCTCCGCAGGCGGAACATTCTGACGGGTCTGACTATCGGAGCGTTTGTTCTCGGAGTGTGTATCCTTCACGGTGCCTCCTGCTCGCACTGGTGACATGAACTGTGTCCTTCATTCACCTGCCTGATAATTATGAGACATACTCGAGTAAATCACGTTCGAAAAATGTCGAGAAAAGGTTAAATTTAAGTGAGAAACAAGGACAAGCTAATCACTAACAGCAGGTAGTGTGTTGTGTCTTTATCTAGAACAGAAGATGTGAGTAATCACATTAATGATGGCTCAGTAGCATTTAGTTGGGTTGGGAATCACACACGATACAATGTCATATGTGATGCATGGTCCACGATACTGATAACACCACGATACAATGGTGTGATAATCGATATATTGCGAGAATCTTCTGGCGGTACATCACGATATCTGTCTAACTGAAGAACACAAAACGTGACAAGTTAGTGCATGATTTCTATTTATTCATAGTAACACAGTGAACATTGAACAAAATGCATAAAGTCAAAATGTGCCGTCAGAACTGACAGAATTCAGTCTGTAAATTAAAATGACAGGGCTATAGATTAGAAAATCTATGTAAACAAATGTTTCCCTGGCTGAAAGTAAGGAGTTTAACTGATTTTTTGTTTTCTTCAGTTAGACAGATATTGTGATTTATCACTATATGATTGTCTTGCAGTATATTGATTGTCACATCGCTGTATCCTGATATTATTAGTGTCGTGGTACATGTATCTCGTGTCTTGAGGTACCCTGTGATTCCCACCCCTACCTGCAACTAACGGTTATTTTCATAATCGATTAATCTGTCGAATTAATTTCTCAATTAATCGTTTGGTCCATAAAATATAAGAAAACCTTAAAAAATGTTCATCAGTGTTCGTCAAACCTGGAAATGATGATGTTCTCATATGTCTTGTTTTGTCCACAAACCAAAATTATTAACTTTTAATGATTTATTTGTTATTCGGAACAAAGAAATGTTAAAAACTCACATTTAAAAAGCTTAAACAATTTGGAAATCTTGTTTTAATCAAGAAAAAAGCTTTGAGCCGATTAATCGATTATCAAAATAGTTTAATACACTGATAAAAATAGTCTAAACATGACCCTTTCAGACTTTGAACACTACTATAGATTAAATATTGTCTGTGTTGTTTAATTTTACTACTAATTTTACTAACATTTGTCAATATAAATTTAGCATTACTGAAAGTGCTCAATACGTTTCACTAGTTACAATAAAAATACAGCAGTTTACAGTGGCAACATTTGAAAAGTATAAATAAAAATGAACAAGTAAAAACCCAGTGAAGTAGATGAGGCTGCTTTTAAATGTCATCGTGTTTTCCTTTAACCTGTTGTCGTCCAGTTGGCTACACCATCCTGACGGTCAAACAGGAGAAAGTCGTGGAGGAGCTGGATGATGAAGCCAGGATCCACGTCTTCAGAGGACCACGGACTGGTGCCAACTCCTGAGCCTCCGTCAGTGTGGGAGCACAGACCCTGACATGTTAACATCAGACTGTACAGAGACGCCACACTGAGTGTCTGCTAACCTTCCCTCACTGAAGACACTTATTTAAGAAGGATGATACAGAGTTTGTTAATTTGTTTTCTATTTGCAAATACATAAAATGTACTGTTGAAATTCTTCATGTTTTCAAATATTTTATTTAAACCCATCAGTGTAGCTTTGACATGCTGTGGAAAAGTGTGAAAATAAATGTGGGAAATATTTACAGATCCACAAGAAAGTGCTTTTACTAGTTAAAATGAAAATATAGACATACAAATGTGAATGTGTCTAAAGGCCTGCATAAATGGAATATAATAAATGGGAAATTAAATGTGTTTATATTGATCTGTACTTGGGTGTAAATGGAGCTTTTGTCATAGAATTTTCCTATAAGATTAAAACCAAATAACATTTTTGTTGAATTGATAATACAATAGGACTTTAACCTCTACAGCCTGAAACCTACTACATTTTTCTAATGTACCTTTTCTGTCCTGACCTGTCTCAGTATATACTGAGATAATGTATTTATGCCTTTCGTAGCATCCTTCATATGTAACTCATCTTCTGAAAAAAGCAATAATTTGCTTTGTCTCTATCACATCTATACTATTGATGCCTGGGGTCTACATTAAGAGTTCATTCTAAAGGCAGTTCATTCAGCATCATTAAACAAAAACTAAAGGACAGATTGCAAAAACAATGAGAGGAGGAGAGGAAAGGAAGATGGTTTTACAGTATCCAAAGAAAAGTGGGAGCAGCTAGGCACAAGGAAAGAAGCAGGAAAGAGGAAAATATAATATGGAGGATCAGATTTGGCCATACAGGATTGAACAACACATTAATTCTCATCAATAAACACAATACAGACAGATTTATTTTATAATATATATATATATATTATTTATTTTATAATATATATATATATATTATTTATTTTATATTATATATATATTATTTATTTTATTATAATATTTATAATATTATTTATCATTATATATGATATATTATTATAAAATAATAAAATAAATAATATACATATATTATTTATTTTATTATTTTTACTTTTAAGTAATAGTTCAGTTAGATCAACATTTCGATCCACACTCCATACCAGATGGTGGCGGTAATGCACCAAATCGTTGTTTGCCAACCGCCATGAAACTCAGAAAAGAAGAAGAAGAAGAAGAAGGCATAAAGAGGACACTGATTGGTCGGTGACGCCACACACCTGCTCGTCTTCACGCAGGTGGTTTTCAATCAGCTGATTGCTTCCTCCTCCTCCTCTTCTTATTTAATCTTCTTCCAACCAACAGTCCCGTGATGTTACTTTGAAGAGAAGCTGCACGAGCCGTGGACCGGAAAAGTGTCGCTGCTTAACTACTGAAAGTGTTCCGGGAGAAGGGAACTTGTGGCGTTAACGCACCAACCGCCCTAAAAACTCAAAAAAGAAGGAGGGAACTTTTAAAAATAAAGAAGAGAAAAATAAAACTAACGTGGTGTGACGTCAGACGCCGAAAAGGTGACCGCGTGCATCAGCGAAACCCAGCAAGGCGCTCCAGGGTGGCGTGTTCGACCTGGTCCAGATTGGTGACCCGTCCAGAAGTGGTGAGTAACTTTTGTTAAGTTGTCTTAATGGTAGTGGTGAAGTGGGCAAGTGAAGCCTTATGAAGCTCTGAGGCTTTGCTAACAATTGTGTCGAAAAAGATTCAACGCTTCAGTGACGGTGACATCTGGTGGACAACTGACGCCATAACAACCTCCCACGAGCACTGACACGGTTTCAATCCCATGTCAGCAATAACAGTTTAGTTTAGTTTGTTCATTCCTACTTGCCCATACTGCAAAACATCCCAGATTAAGCCAAAGAATAAATCTAAATTATATGAAAGGTTAAATCATTCATTACTATTGAGTTTTTCACTGGAAAGACGCATTTGTTTTATGTTAAATGTTTCAACTATGGAAGCCCATTTCCGCCAAAAAAAAGAAAGAAACTTATAACTTAATCAAAAAAAAAAGTCTGTAAATCGAAATTATGAGATAAAAAGGTCGTAATTATGTGATAAAAAAAGTCATATTATGAGATAAAAGGAATAATTATGAGACAAAGTCAAAATTATGAGATAAAGTTGAAATTATAAGACACAAAGTCATAATTATGAGATACAAAGTCAGCAGTTCAATAGTAGCACATGTGTGGTGTGGGGAGACTGACACAGACGTGGATTGCAAGTATATTGAGAACTACTTCAAACGTGGCTTTACAACAAATGAAATCCTTCATTTGCTTGTGGATTCACATGGGATTCTACTAAGCAAGCGCACCCTTGAAAGGATTTTAAGCAAGAAGCAACTTGTGGTGTTTAAAAGTACAGTGAGACGAAGGTACTTTTGTATTGTGTTGCCACTGATGTTCACAGGGTGCTGTAACCTGTTCATGCCTATAGGGGGCGCTTAAAGACCACACAGGGCTCTTGAGGGAAGTGTAGAAGAAGCTGAGTCTGTTGTTGGCGGTGTGTTTTTACCTGCAGCCTGTTAATAAAGAAGTTAACGTCGTTTTTCACCTAAGTAACTTTTCCACACAGTCTGTGGACACAACACAACTCTTATTTAATTAACAGCAAAGACAGACTAAATGACTTAACGATTACATCCGATCTAACTAAAGTCACCTCTAGTTACCTCATTTAGGATTGCATATTGTGAGCATGGTTAGGCCAGCGAGATGATGGATGAAGGGACCATTGAAAACACTGCCATTGAGGTGCATGCGCACTTATCTCATAATTATGACTTTTTATCTCATAATTATGCCTTTTTATCTCATAATTTCAAATTTTTATCTCATAATTATAACTTTTTTTTATCTCATAATGACTTTTTATCTCATAATGACTTTATCTCATAATTATGCCTTTTTATCTCATAATTATGCCTTTTTATCTCATAATTTTAATTTTTTATCTCATAATTATAACTTTTTTTTATCTCATAATGACTTTTTATCTCATAATGACTTTTTATCTCATAATGACTTTATCTCATAATTATGACTTTTTATCTCATAATTTCGATTTATCTCATAATTATAATTTTTTAATCTCATAATGACTTTTTTAATCTCATAATTTCTACTTAGTATCTCATAATTATGACATTTTATCTCATATTTTTGACTTTCTCATAATTACTTTTTATCTCATAATTTTGACTTTTTATCTCATAATTTTTACTTTTTATCTCATAATTTTGACTTTATCTCATAATTAGGACTTTTTATCTCAATTTCTACTTAGTATCTCATAATGACTTTATCTCATAATTATGAATTAGTAGCTCATAATTTTGTCAATCAAGTGGCGGAAATGGGCTTCCATAAAAAATAGATTCAGGGTTATACGTGTCTTTTTATAATTCTAAACGTTTAATGTAGTCATTAAAATACAAACTTTTAAATTTTTTTTTTAAAGGAACAACCTGCTTCCTGCTCACGGAGACCCGGTCGGACCCGCCACATACAAAAGCCTGAGGCTGTCAAAAAAAGGTGAGTGACACTGTTAGAAATAATTTACCACATCATTCAAAATGTTATGGCTAATTTTCATAATGTATTTAACTGATGGCAATAGATCATATTAATTTAATCACACATGTATAATGTAAGTTTTTTGTGTTTTTAAAGAGTGTGGCTGTATGAGGTACTGACATTGCTATACTTGAACTTTAAGGCATTCCTTAAAGAGGGAAAAATAATACAGTCAGTTCCCGGTTCCTCTCTCACACACACACACACACACACACGCATGTCTGTAAAATGAAAAGAAAGTGCAGGTTAGCCAACGTGTAGCACTAGTCATTTTGTAAACAAAAATAAAAGAAAACACCCTCAACCTTTTAATGAAAAAGGACGTTCTCGACCGTTGGGGAGCTATATGCTTAAAAAAATTCAACTTGAACCACCCCTTAGTATTAAAATTAACGTAATCAATATGAAACAATGGTGGCGCTCATAGTTCATGCACCTACCACAGCGAGGTCCGACTGCTGTTACCCCCCGGGGTGCACGACCCTAATCCACAGGGGTGCTGCATTTAATTACCATAGGACAAACAAGTTTCCGTGTCGTGAGATGAGTTTTCTCTTTTTATGCCAAGGCTGGGTGAACCATGTCTGTACCTCATACAAACACATTCTAGAAAACCTAGTTATTTCACACCTGTAACATTTTTTTGTTTGTTTGTTTTTTTTCCCCCCAGATTGATCTTCATGAAGATCGTCAAAGAGTAGGTGTGATTATTTAGATCTGGGTGGCCGCTGTGTCCCCACTCTTTCTTGGCCGCTGTGCCTACATCTCTCTGGATTGTCCAACATGGCCACGTTCTCTCTCTTCTCCTGCTTTCCATCTGTCATATAGCTGAGGGTTGTACATGGAGCATTTGCCACAGGTTGGTTTTGTATATTCCTGTCCACTTTATTTGGTGGTCTGATCTGGTCCTTGTTGGTTATGTTTTTGTGGAACTGCTGAGCAAATGTGATTTGAAAGAATGAGGTCACTGATGGAGTGTTTGAGATTCTCTCTCTAAATGAATGTGTTGTGTGTGTGTGACTGGGATGCCTGGATTGAATAGTTAAGATGGTCTGAGAATGTGATTATGTTCAGCAGTTCACATTAAAGTAGATCTGGTGTCTAGAAGGGCTTAGATGCTTGACTAACATTTCCTTTTTAGGTCTGTCTACAAAGGGTGAGTCCATATTTTCTTATTTCTTCTCTGGGGGGGGGGGGGGGGGCTACCTTCTTGGCCTCCATGTGTGCTAGGGTTTGCAGAGTAGGGGAATAAACAAAAGAAAACTTGTTTGTTGTGTTTTTTTGAAAGTGAAGGTACTTAGGTGACGGCAACTGACTTGCTAGTCTGGCTGCCCACAGCTAACTACCGAATTTTCATGCAAAGGTAAGAACACGGCTCTCTATAGAGGCGTTTTCTTGCCCCTTAACCACTTTTTCTTTTCAACTGTTACGCAGGCCGCGGGCCATCGCTTCTCCGGCCGCCGTGTCGATCTGTCCTGGCTCTCTCGCCTTTCACTTCTCAAAGGGGAAAAAAAAATCAACTTGTTTTCGTTAGCACTAAAATATAGTGATGTTGGAGGACCAGATCTTAAATGAGGTTTAAATGGACGTTGGTGTACAGTTAAAGCTACATGGTAGGAATAAAGTTAATGTTGTGCCTTGTTTGTACGCTCTGTCACAAGGCTTGGACTTCTTGGCCGCTGTGCCTTTTTTTTATTTCTCTCTTTTCCATCGTGGCCATTAATCTACCGTTAGCCCTAGAACGTTAAAGTAGATCCTGGTGATCTACAAATATAGTACCTGGCTTTAGATGGCAGCCCTGCCATAGCCTTAGTATGGCCATTACGTCCCTTAATGCAAGTAGGCCATGATCGCTAACTGTGCCCGCGCCTTCGTGATCTACTTGTGTTCTTGGACGTGTGGCCTTGCGCGTATAGTCATGTTACATAGGCAAACATGGGTGCCTTCCGCGTCCATGCACAGTAAGTGAACTAACCTGTACTTTTCTTCTAGCATCAGTCAAGAGGAGCACCGACATCCCTGCATGTCCATCTTAATTAGATTGCGTTTTAGTTAAGTTAAAATTTCAAATGGTAAGTGCAGGTTATCTTTCTTGCTTGGCCGCCGTGCCATTACTATACCTGCTCTGACCTGAATCTTCATTCTTCATGGCCACTGTGTCATGACTGTACTTGGTCTTGGTCTTTATGCCAGTCTATCATTTCTGATCTTTTTCCTACTAAGTTTGTGTGTGTGTGTGTGTGCGCGTGCGTGTGTGGTTGGTCTGTCTGACTTGTGTGTATGGTATCCGTCTGTCTGTCCTTTGTGTCAAGTCTCTGTCTGTCCTGTGTGTCGGATTTAGTCACTTTTTTAGTCTCAACTTAAATGGATGATTTTAAAGTTGATTAGTCTTGAGGCGTCTGATTTCTGCAGGAAATTCTGGTACCTTATTTTGAAATGGCTTTAATTTAAACATTTTATTTTGGTCTTGAATCTCAGTTATCATAGTTGTAACTTGGACTGTTGACAAACGTGGAAGCTGATGAATCGTGTAGTAAATGCATCGAAGTTTACTGTAGCTTGTCTAAAGTTCTTTCAAAGTGCTGTAAAAATGTAGTAATTGATTATGATGAGCTAAACCAGGTCTTCCTTTATTCTCAACTGGTAATTGCTTTGGTTCCTGATTTGATTATGAAGCTAAACCTTTGATTTATATGCAAGTGTAGTCACATTGTAGGTGTTATTCAGCCCATGGATAATGTTATGATATACTTTAAATCTGGCATTTGTTGGCACACTTTTTATATCTATTTAACTCTTAAACTTTACTAACTACCATCAGCCTTTGTAGTCGCTAACTGAAATCGAATTAAATATTAATGCTGACTTGTCTCACTCTGCCAAGTTTATTTCCCTCTAAAGGAGTTGAACCTTTTTGTGTTCATAGTCTTTTTGCGCGTCATGTTGGGAGGCCTCCCAGCAGGGGATTTTTATCGTCCCCTGCGAAACTATGCGTTACTCGTCTTAGGGATGCAGGGCTATCCTGCACAGTTTCTTTCAAAAACTAGATTGTAGGTTTCAGGATTAGAGCGCGTTTCTTTTCTTTAGGAGGACACAAACCTGGCAGAGAGACAACTCGGATTATTTAAGTGAAAGTTGCGCCAAACTTTTTATCTTTTGATACGATGACTTGAAATAAAACCTTTTTATTTTGTGGGCTGAAATCAGACTGACGTTGGCTTCATGTTAAAGACTGTTGTAGCAGGAGTGAGCAGCTGCAGCTTTTTAATTTATTTTTGGTGATTTGATTTGTTTCTTGGATTGACTTGGTGTCTGGAGCTTTGTGGTTAACAGTGATCATGTAAACGTGTAAACACAAGTGGTCTTTTGCCTCTTATTTGCGAAGCTGGCAGCTGGTTGAAATGATAGGACTTTATGGTTTGCCCAAAGTGGGATTTTTGTTGGAGCATAGGGTTAACACCTCACCATACACTAGCTATTTCAGCAAACAAGTATCTGTAGTCCGTTATTACCCATAACTTTCTTTCCAATTTCATTATTTAGGCAGCTTGTAGAGTCTTTAGGAAGATGCTTAATCCCAATGTCTTGGTTGTTGCATGAGAAACTTCTATCTCTTAGATGTGTTGGCGAAAGTTCCTCCTGAGTTTTGTAGACTTGCCCTAAAGTTTCTCTCCGCTTTAACTCTTGTTGAGCTTTGCATTAAATGATTCCTCCAACTTGTCTCCATATCAATTTTTTTCTTCCTGCAGACTTCCACCACCCACTGCTGCTGTTGCATCTGCTGAAGGTAGCTGTATCCTGATTCACTGCGTCTTCATGTGTTTGGTAAGAAGTGTCATGAGACTACTAACAATGTAAACACCTTTAAAATGCTTGATCTAATTTACCCAAATGCTTCATCATTTTAGGACAGAAAATCATTGAATTTGACATTCTTGGGGTCAGTAACCTGACCTCTAGATGTTTGGGAAACCATGCATCATGATGTTTGAGTTATTTAATTGCTCAATTTTTAAATCAGTCAAGATTTTATGAGCTGGGTCTTCTTCACACAACAGAAAACAAGGTAAATAGAGTCGACTCGTAACATGGTAAGGCATTTCGTCCTTCCCCTTCTTCTCTGTGTGTGAGGAAATCTGGCCACGGATCCTGACTGAGTGGCATACCATGACTGTGCCGTTTCCAAAATCAGATAAGGATCCATCTGATTTTGTAACTCGGCCTGTCGTGATATGCTTTTAACTTCCTCCGAAACAAAGGATTGGAATGGACAGGTTTGTAGTGTAAATCACATCACATGTAGATGGTGAAGCATTTGTTTAAATTGGAGTCAAGCATTTTCAGGCGTCTGCTTTGTCAATACTCTGGTGCCACGTCTTCCCAAACACATGAGAAGCTCTGAATTGTGAAACTGCTGCCTCTTGCAGATGTTACAACAGCAATGGTTGTTGAAAGGCTGCAGGGAGAGAAAAGGAGATCTGAGGACAGGAAAGTGGAATTGATTTCATGCTTAACAAAATGAGGGTTTCAGCAGAGGACATTTTTGTGGCGAGGCTACAGAATCAGAAGGAACGTTTGTCTGGGCAACTGGGAGATTTACAGTTTTTCATGCAGCCAACCAAGACATTGGGGTTAGCATCATCCCAAATGGCTGGTGAAGATTGCTTGTAACTGTCAGTGTAGGACAGGAAAGGCAGGTATAGGTTAGGGAGGGCATCCATCAGTGAGCTCTGACTGGATGTGAGGACCTGTCACACTTGACCAGGTGAGCTACCTGAAGATTTGTCATTTGTTTACTACTTATTTTTTTCTTATGGCTTATCAGATTCCTCCTTGTTTTGTCTGTAGCACATTCCTGGATCAGAGGACTCCATGTTGGACACCTTGACCTGGAGAAGTCCCGTCCTGGATGGCTGCGGTGATGACCTCTCCCAAGATGAACCGAACCTTCTACGACGAGGACTTTGCCCAAGATGAACCGACCTTTTCCACCTCTTTTTCACACGATGTCTTCAGGTACGTTGTTTCAGATGGTAATCAATATGTTGAATCCATATTTACTTAATACTAAAGTGTGCTGACTCTTATTTATTTTATTTTTTTGTTAGGTGGTGGACCTTGCCAAACTGTGCACATGCCTCAATGGCTGCTACGTCACTCTGCCCAACAGGACATGGTCACCGAGATGTTTTTATTTTTTTTAAATGGACTTTAACCCCCCTCCGTCCCCACTGACCCACAACTACACGACAAAACACTGTACATGTGATGCATCACCACACTAAAAACACAGACACTGCTACTTTCAGCCTGTAATGTTAGACATTGAAAACTTGTATTTATTGCCTTCTTTATATCAAGTAAAACTTTTATTCTTAACTTTATGGTTGACTTGTATTTTTTTTTTTAGGGATTCTGTGATGAGTGTTATTTTGACAAGTTAGTGCTTTGAACTTAAAGATGTGGAATTGCACTGATCTGTTACTGTAGACTTGGCCCCTTTTGACACTGCTCCAAGTGTTCGGTTGATCTTAACCAGAAAACTCAAACCTTATATGGATTTGTACAAGGATTTAACGGGAATATAATAAATTAGACTCTAAAGCAGGGAATGCTACAGTGGATGGTGATGCTGCTACTTGCCCCATCTCACAACTTCCTTACTTCTAGCTACTAACACTAAATATGGCTAATGTATGAAACTACTTTGCGTTAAATGCCTTCTTTTAACTACAGATGTATTTTTACTATTTTATTTCATCTGGCTTTTCGTTTTATCCTTTAATTCTGTCTTTACCATTTTACGCTTAAAGGTTTTCTTTTTCTACTATGGTTAAATCGCCTAAATCACCAATTAATGAACGTTCAATCCAAGATGGCGGCTTTCCTGTTGGTTTTAGAGGGAGGAAGCTTGGGCTTCTCCCTCTCTAGGGCTTGTTGCAGCATCCACATATTGGATTTAGCAGAGATTTTAAAGTGTCCATTTATCCCCTATTAATGGAGAGCAAGATACAGCTCCTTGACCTGTTGGGATTCAAACAGACAACCCTCCGGTTCCCTCCCTTTCACCTGGAATACAGTGTGCATGGCATATGTAATGCAGAACTCATGGGCAATAAAGTACATCTCAGTACTGTGATGAAAGTGACCTTTGAAAAGTGGCCACCAGGGGGCACTAGAACACTTCATATGAACTAGACAAACTATCATTTACCTACTGCCGTAGGTTAAAACACTAATGTGAGTGGGATAATCAGAGTGCCACGAGTCAGTTGAGTTCAGAAGACATAGCATTTAAAAACATGTTGGAATGGGGCCGAGTCAGTGCAACAGCTGAACACCAAAAAAAGACGACTAACTTCAAATAAACGACATTGGCAAGTAAATCCCTCCTGAGTCCTAAAGACACTGAGACTGGAATGGACACAAAACATAAGTTTGTGGTAGTTTTGTATCGTCATGTCATTAAGTTCCCTTTCATGCTCAAAGTTGTCTCATTTTTAATCTTTGTAAAGCTCTTTTTACTTCCCTTTTGACTAACATGGGTGGCCAGTGACATTCGCGGAAGACTTGTACATTGACATTGGCCTCGTCTGTCTGTTTAGATTTAGATTTTTCTCACAAATCTCCAGGGATGAAGCTGCATTTCCTTTAACATCAGGCTCATAACAGACTTTGAGGTGCATTCGTCTGTGAGGGCTTACCTTCCTCTCTTACAGACCTTCTGACCCCTTAAAGAACACTTTCTATACCCACAGATGTTAGTGTGTGGCCAACAGTTAAACAACATATAGCGCACAAACTATCTACAAGAAACAAAGTAGAACATGTCAAAGAAACTGCAAATGTGACATAAAAAAGACAAGAGCACTAGAAATATATGTAATATCTACATTTATATCTTAAAGACATGGAAAGAAAGTGACAATGACGTGAGAGAAAAAATGTAATTTAATCAGAACAATGTGAAAAACACAGTTATAACCACTGTAGTGGTCAGTTTTTAAATATAAACACATTCAAACAAAGGCTGATGACGTCAAGGCAGATGGAAACAACACACTGCACTGGTGAAGTGAAACGTCTGCAAACAGGTTAGCGTGTGACTGAGAACACGAGAAAGCAGTTTGACGCAATAAAAGCGTCTTGTCCTGAGATGATCTTGGGATTTTCTAACTCTTTCTATCTCTTAAAATGGCAAAGGGCCCATTTATTCGACTTTGGCTCTGGCCAATCACTGACCAGCTGATGACCGTTAAGGCAGTGAAGGTCCAGGATTTGGGAGGAGATGCTGAGATTCAGTGGATGAAAGTTAAATAGACGTGTGTGTGTGTGTGTGTGTGCGCGTGCGTGTGTGTGCGTGTGCGTTCCAAAAACCATACAAACCCATGTGGGGACATTTTGTCTCAGTCCCACAATTTTAAAGAGCTTGTTTAGGGTTAATACCTGGTTTTAGGTTAAGGGTAAGAGGTAGAAACTTATTTGTGATGATTAAGGTTAGGGTAAGGTGTGTGGGGGTGGGGAGGGGTGACCTTTTCTGACCTTGTCAGGACGAGTAGTCCTCATGGAGACCAACACCTGGTCCTAATAATCTTACTTCTGAGGAACTGGTTATGTTTAGAGCTAGCATTTGAATTGTGGTTAGTTTAAGGTTAGGGTTAGGCATTAAGTGGTTATGGTTGAAGTTAGAGGGTTTGCTCTGTTTAGACTGTGCAAATGGATGGAATCATTGCAGTGGCCTATAAGAATAGCTGTGCAAACCTGTGTGTGTGTGTGTGTGTGTGTGTGTGTGTGTGTGTGCTGTCACTGTAACATGGAATTACATGAGGCGGGTCTGGTGTTGGATGGCTTCAGTCGTCTGAGGTCAAACACATGCAGTGAAACAGTGCAGAGTTAAAGTCCTGTGATCTGGTTGGTCAGAGTGTGGTCCTCTTCTTTCTGTGTGGTGACCTGGCTGCTAGTTAGCCAACTCTGCTGATCTCTAAACTTCACAAGTGGAAGACGACGACGAAGAAGAAGATGAAGAAGAAAAAAAAGAGAAAGGAAACCGTACACGTGTATCAGAAGTCGCTTACGTATTTGTCCACTAGAGGGAGCTTTACACTGAAAAGACTATGAGAGATTCAGCTTGAGGACACGCCCACTCAGAGACAGGACCAGTTGGTGTCACCTTGCCTCTTCACAGTTTTCCCACACTGTGGCATCATTTCTCACAACTCTAAACACACACACACACACACACACTGGAAGAAAGTGAACCACCACCATTTTCACATTCCCTCCCTCTATGCGTCTGTCTCACAGAGCAGTTCAAACAGAAATGTATATTTTGGGTTTATGAGGCCATGTTAACGTATTCAAATGCTTACAATTGAGTTAAAATAAGGTTTTCCATTGTGGTCCTGAAATAGCACCAGTTATTTCACCAACGTAAGTACAACGAGAACCACCACAGAACCTCTTCAGACGGATCCAGTAGAAGTATTTAGTAAAAGTCATTTGAGGCTTCTTTTATACTTCGACATATGATTGAAGTGTTTTTGCACAAGTGTAACACGAGTAATAAGAGTGTTATTTTGAAGAATATGTACACAATCAAAGACACATCCTGGGAACAGATTCAAAGATTATTATTCAGAAGTTTCCCTGCTTCAGCACACCGGATTCACATTGCCAGCTCGTCATCAAGCTCATAATTTGACTCAGTTCATATATTCTTTCAGAATAAAGGTTCGGAATTCTGTATGAAACTGTCATGTTTGTGCAGATATATTAAAAAATGCTAATTTTCATGCTAGACACTGTCTTTTAAAACTCATTGACTGCTATAGACGTCAATTCGGCCACTGCGTTGAAAATGGCTGGCAGCCAATCCACTATGTGGCTATATTGTTATTAGATAGATAGATAGATACTTTATTGATCCCGAAGGAGATTCAAGAGCTATTAACTAGCTCTAGGGCCGGCCCAAGCATTTATGGGGCCCTAAGCTGAATTTGATTTGGAGGGGGCCCTCCCACCATCTGAAATGTACCTCAATAAATTGTATTAACTATATCATAGCTATGTTATTTACTCCAAACCAGTGTCACTCTTGGTTTAGTTTAGTTTTTATACTTTAGGGGAGAGTAAAATCACATGGCCTACTTTTAATTTGCACTTTCAAACACCGTTTGTGGTGAAACTGGACTTGAATTGAAAAAAAAATATGATTAACACTATTAAGATATATAAATTTATCTAAAGATATCTTTCAAATGATAAAGTATTTGTCCTCCCATGGTTATGATTGTGTGTTGTCGGTGATTTTGAGGCCTTCAGGACAGGGGTAGGGCTGAAATCTTTGAGACAGACCAATGTAACGATTAATGTGAAGCTGAAACAATTAATCAATTATTAATTGATTAATAAATGAATCAACAACTATTTTGATAATTGAATAATCGGTTTGAAGCTTTTTGATGATTAAAACCAGATTTCCGATTGTTTAAGCTTCTAAAATGTGAACATTTTCTCTATTTCTTTGCTCTGGATAACAAAGAAATCATTAAAAGTGAATCATTTTGGTTTGTGGACAAAACAAGACATTTGAGAACATCATCATTTCCGCGTTTGATGAACATTTATTAAGGTTTTCTGATATTTTATGGACCAAACGATTAATCACGCAAAAGGACTTACTCAAGTAGTATTATAATGTAGAGATTCCCAAAGTCTGGCTCAGGAGGGAGATTGTTTTTGGGTCCCCAACCTTTAAGTTAAGATTTATGTCTATATTTACCAAATTTCCCTGTTAATTATGCACAAAATTGCTCTTGTTATGATTTATATTATGATTTTGGTCATGATATACCTGTCTGCCTGTCATATGGGTCCCCATTAGGGCTGAACAATTGCGATATGATTTGCGATATCAGAGGAAATGGTAATTTTTACATCATTATTCTCATTTTCATTTGAAAAGCATATTTAAAATGATTACTGTGTGATATTTGTGCAGATGTGTAAGAAACAAAGACGTTCTCTTCAGTCTGTAGAATAACGTGTACAGATCAAGACAATAATTCATCTAAAGTTATATTTTCACACAGATTCTGCGCCTGCTGTGATTTTAGTCCCCATGTAGAACGTTTGCTGTTCTAATTGAGATTCTTTCAGTCAGGTATGATTTCCCAGTTGTCGGTGCACAACCACCTGTAGACTGTATTCACTGTAGACTGTTTTATTTGATGCCTGTGGGGGTGAAAAAAACACTGGAAATAATCCAAAATATTCCAGGTGCTGCAGGTGGCGCCGTTTTGCTGTGGTGATTCCAGTCTGCACAGGAATGGAGCAGTGGTGTTACAGTCCTGTCATTACATGCTCGACCAACTGTAAATGAATCTTAGCTGTCAATCAGCATCAAATACTTCCTCAGTATAATCATGAGATTGTATAAAATACATGTTCATTAATGTGTGCTCCCTCTGTTTCACTGCAATAAAACACTTACAACTGTACTGTACTGCAACAGCTGCACACATGTACACAGATGATTATATTATCTAAGGCTTCATTTCATCTTGTATTGTTATGTTTGGCTCACTCTTGTACAGTAATTCCTTATCTTTATCTTATCTTATCTATATTTATTATTATTTGTTGTGTCTGAATCTCTTTGTTTTTACTCCAACTGTCTTGTTATTGTCTTTAATGTGAATATATATATAATATATAATATAAGTCTGAGGGAGACTGTGGTCTCCTCTCAGTTCTCAGGTCTTTGCTGCAGTAAACCGTGTTTTCTGGCACTCCTCCAGCTGGGGGCGCCCTCCAGACAATCACCTCAGTGACCACATCTATACAGTGTTCATTTTTCAAAAAGAAGAAAAACATGTTGTTGCGCAGGTCAAATTTGGTCACTAGACGCCACATTCTCAACACGTAAAAGAGGATTTAATGATGTAGCTTTGATACTGACAATAATAATTCATTCAATGTGTTAAATTGAAAATAAATTCATTTTGTCCAAAAAAAAAATTTAAATTGATACTACTACTACTGATTTATTGATTTGTTTATCAAAGTGTCATGCACTCAGTAGTGTCCATGGTGCTTATAAAACAGGATACAAAGTTGACCATGTAGCATCTAACAATATACACATTGATAATATATATATAAATATATGTATATATATATATATATATATATATATATATATACAGGGCAGTGGAGCAGAAAATGAAATTCATCCTCAACAACATTCAAATCACATAACACACAGGGATACTTTTATACCTTAACTGAGCACACGATGACCTCTGACCTCTTCCTTGATTATATGTTAAATAAGGTTCCTCTTTTAATTGTTGGTATAATTGTGATATGAGAAGCAGTTACTCTTTACACTGAAGTTTATTCCTAAGAATGTAATTGAACTTAGACGAGGACAATATTACAGAAATGTGTCCTGACCAAGAACAATTACGTGCATGATCCCAGTCTTTCATCTGCCCACAGAACAAGCCTTATAATAATAATGTCTAATAGTGGCCATTCGTGTGTGTGTAACCCTATATCCACAGCAGTGGGCTTGTTCATGCTTGTCTGTGTGTGTTTGTAAAGGCCGAGGTCAAACTATTGTAGCTTCATGGCTGCGTGTGTGTTGGTGTGTGTGTGTGTGTGTGTGTGAGTGTGTGTGAGAGCTAGAGACGCAGATTTGAACAGTGTGTGTACAAAAATGACATTAACATTATTGCATTACAGTGATATACTGTATATTGCTGTGTACATTGTTTGTGAGTGTTTTATTGGGCCTAGAGCTACAGTACAGTCACACAGATGCATTGTGGGACCATGTGATTTTCCAGCTGTCTCTTCCATTGGTTGCGTTGTAAAAAATAAACCATCAAGAACCAATTGTTTTTATTCATATTTTACATGAAAAATAAAGAAGACAGTAATTAACACTGAAACCAGACATATTTTATGTAAATTCACACACATCTGTGTGATCAATTCTTATTTTAATACAGAATATTTCTGTGTTTCTTAACAACAATAATAATAATGATGATGATAATGATAATTAACAACTGCCCTTGATTTGAAGTAAGGTCACTGTAGAGTAGAAATGACTCTCAGGTGACTTGTTGCTGGTGTTTTTGTGTCATTAACAGTGGAGGACATGAAGCACAGGCGAGCAGAGGAACTTGAGGTATGCTGGAGGCAGGCACAGACAGGCTGACTGACTGACAGAGGCCAGACACAGTCAGGAGGACTTTAGAGAGGAAATGAGGGTGAAGATGTGTGAAGACGTCAGATGTGATGTAAGTGTCACAGTGGATTTATGGACATGAAGCTGAATAAACTGCTCTGAATCCATTTGATCTTAACGGATTGTGATGTAACTGTGTTTATATGTTTATCATAATGTTCGATAAATCAAAGCAGACACCATTTTACTATATTATGCTATTAGCCAATGAGCAGTGGACGTACAGTCAGAATAAATATAAGCTGTGGCTCCGTAAGTGGATAAGAGAACATAGAGCTTTAAGTTCTTCCTGGTTGGAGTTTATTTTCAGTGTGTTTTCAGTGTTTACAAATGGAGTCTAAATACACACTCAGACTGCATGTACTGTATATACTGTTTTTATATATAGAAAAAAGTATATCATGTTTTAAATATTACCTGCCCAGGCCAAGGACCTTCAACGCAGGCCAGATTTTAATGAAAGGATTTCACCGACAACAGCTTTAAATATCAAAATGACATGCAGCCTAATAATAAGAATTGATGAAATCTAACGTGAATATCTTTGAGTTCAGAAAGAAGATGATTCATTAAGAATCATCTTAAATGGACTTATAGACGTAAATGTATGACGTGACACATTTAACTGCACAATTTTCCCATCTCTCCTTGCTCCTGCTGCCCTGTGCCGGGTTTGCTGCTCATGCATGAAGCTCCACCACCGCCCCAGCATCCACCTGCAGGCTCCACACGGGTTTAGGATTATCTCTACTTCTCACTTCCATCCATCCATCCATCCATCCATCCATCCATCCTCTACTTGAGGTCTGCGGGGGGTCACTGGTGCCAATCCCAAAGGTGGGGCACATGCTGGACAGGTTGCCAGTCCAGGACCATAGAGACACACCATCCACTCTCACCTACGGTCAACTTGGAATGTCCAATTTGGTTAATCCCCAAATTTTGGACTGTTGTGACAGTTTTGAGTAAAGTAGACGATAAAGCATGGCACATATGAGTGGACACCAGTGTGATTGACAGCTGCTATCGTCCAATAGGAGCCTGGTTGCAGGGGACGTCTGTAAAGGTCCAGTTGTTGCAACCGCTGCACTTAACAGTTCCTGTGTTTCAATCTTTCAACTTGAAAATCTCATGGGACAATTCTTTTTTTTACCCCTCCATCCCCGACCATGACACGTGACAAGAAAACACCACAATAGAAACACATTAAATCCTTGTGAAGCCACTCTCTCTCTCTCTCTCTCTCTCTCTCTCTCTCTCTCTCTCCCTCTCTCTCTCTCTCTCTTCATCCTACATTCCAGGGGAGTTCTCTTGCTCGGGGTGAAACGACACACCCTGAAGAGAAAGGAGGAGTGAGGGATGTAGGGAGGAGGTGGTGTTAACGCTCAGCCATCCCTCCAGGACGCTCTCTGCTTCTGCCATGACTGAAATTTTTCCTCCTCTGCACTGAGGACACAGAGGAGGAGGAGGAGGAAGAGGAGGAGGAGTGATGATGACGTGTGTTCATTTTTGTCTCATCTGTTGCTTCGCTTTTGACATGAACGGTTGTTAACTTGCACAATAATGCCTCTAATAATAATAATGATAATAATAATAATAATAATAATAATAATCCATCATCTGCTTCCCTGACACATACAATATTATCACTGTGTTGATATTTCATCCCTGATTATGCAGATGCTCACACAAACCTTTCTTATCTCACTCTTTTTCTTGGTTTAATAACGGCTGATGTGCAGTTCACTCTCTGACGATCTTTAATCAAACTCAGATCCTCATTTCAAAGCTGAATTCTTCTGGAGCGTGAAGCCTCATCTGTTTTAACCCTGAAGTAGCTGCTGAGCTTCCATCACCACATGGATCTCATTGTGTATCACTGCAACATTCACATGTTCTCATGTAACAGGGATTATTGATCATTGGTAATGACTATTAACACTGAAGTTAACCCTCTTTATCTGGATATTACTTTGGAAATGACATGATATTACTTTCATATTATTGTTCTTATTGCCACACTATCATATTGTTATTACTAACAATTACTACTGCTGCAACTAGCACTACAAATACATTGGTATTACCATAACACTACCTCCAAATGTTGATACTGGACTAAAGTAAAGAAAAAATAATGTAACACAAGCAGCAAAGTCATCTTCTTATATTCTTTATATACTTTTGTACTTTTCCTGTTTACTATATTATGGTTTGTAATTATTTTACCACCTAAGAGAGGAGTTTGTGTGAAAGTTGGAAGCTTTTTTCAAACCACAACCACATTGTGTTGCTTTCATGGTGCAACCTGATGGTGAATCTGCTTTTTCCACAGTAGACAGCTTTGTCTCTGTGTGTGTCTGTGGGTGGGTGTGTGTGTGTGTTCTTGTATTTGTGACCTCTTTTTCTGGAGCTAAACAATGACCAGTCGTCCTCATGGAGAGCAAAACCTGGTCTTAATTTGTGAGGAACTGGAAGTTTAGGGCTAAGACGTGACATTGTGGTGAAGTCCAGGTTGGAGTTAGACATTAATAACTGGTTTTAGTTGAGGTTAGGGATAACACTTTGTCCAAATTCACTCAAAGTCAATGCAGAGTCCTGAGAAGAATAGCTGCACACATCTGTGTGTGTGTGTGTGGAAAAGAGAGATCTCCCAAAAGTGGAAAGAGAGAAGTGCAGGGAAGTTCATGACTCACATCGTCACCTGCAGACAGCCAATCAGAGAAAACCTCCACCCACATCACACACACACACACACACACACACACATCTGGCCTGCTGATGTTGCTCACAGATCTTTAACAAAAGCAGGAAAAGCAGAAAAGTCGATGTCCTTTTCTTTGCTCTGGATTTAATCCGGAGACTGTGCTGACCAGCATCACACACACACACACACACTCATATTTTCTGTTTTACATAAACTAGCATGCTGAGGCCTGTGTTCATCCAGTACACACAGCGTTGGAGTGGGGGGTGGGTAGAATCCGCCCGCAGCCTTCTCACAGTCACATACACAAAAATCCTTCCTCAGAGTTTACAGCTGGTCACAAACCCAGCTGCTGCTTATTCTACGTCTTTTAAAGTGAATCCTGAATGACATGTGATCATATTCACAGTTTATTATCAGTGAGTGCTGGTGTAAAATGACCTAATGTTCTGCTTTAGGGCCTTAAATAGCAGACGGGATTAAAGTCGTTTGTTATATTGCTTCGTAAAATCAACACTATCAAGCCTGGAAGCCAATGTGTTGTTACATAAGGTCTCAGATCTATTGACAAATAAACAACGGTTAATATTTCAATCTTATTTTTTAATGCTCCCTGACATCTAACAGCAAAGCGCTGCCGTATCACACTACGTCAGTTTCAGGTGGAGCATAAATCAGCTGATTATTACAGATCTGTCTCATTCACACTTGCATGAGTGTGTGTGGGAGACAAACATCATGCTACATCTCTGAGTGTTTTGTTCTGCTCGGCTTCACTCTCCATGAGGAAGCGGGACTCCTCCTTCCTTCCTATACCCAACCTTTCATTTCTCCTATAGAACACGCCCCTTTCCACCTCAATATTCTCCCCTCATCTGCCCCTCCCTCCTTCCCTTTCCTTCCCCTCTCTCCCCGACACCCCAAATCTGCATTTTCCCACATGTAATAATTGACGCCGATGTCCTGAAAATCGATTGTGTTTCCTCACCTTGTTCTCGCACGAGCCGAACCGGTCCACCTGCAGAACCAGGACTGGTCCAAGCACAGTAGCGTCAAAGTGGAACAGAAGGGACCCAGGGTCTGTGTGTATGAATGGGAGTTCTGGTTGTGGGAGTGCAGTTACCCAAAGTGACCACCAGAGGTCGTCAGAACAATTGTGTGTGTGTCAAGTAGAGATTTGTCTTCTTTTGCAACCACTGTCTCAGTCAATGACACACAAAAGTATACTGGTGGGGGTCTACTCCTGGGGACCAGAACCAGAACCAGGACCTGAGGAGTCCACTGATTTACTACAGAGAGTGTAGGTCATCTGCAAAGGTCAACGCAGCCAAATGAGAACAATCTCTGTGTGTGTGTGTGTGTGTGTGTGTGTGCGTGCGTGTGTGCTTGTTTTTGTCACCTCGCTCAGACCTGAAACTCTGACCTCAGGTCCGCTGGTCCTCATGGGGACCAAATGAAGCACAACCTCGTTTCTAAGGACGTGGTTAGGACTTGAGCGTGTGCAGCATGTCATCAGTCGGCTGCCAGTGTGACGCTTCATCACTCTTACATATAATAATATAATAATAATAATAATAATACATACAATACTTACAATATAAATGAACATCTACGATGCAATAATGAATGTATTCATCTATTCATGCAGGTGATTCTGATACTGATCTAGTTTCCCGGGCGGCGTTTCTATTTCCAAACAACGGTTGTTCACTTTTTCACCTTGAATTTTAACTAGAAGTCTTTTGTGTTTTTGTTTTGTCCAACTCGGTGACACAGAGTCTCATAAAAAAAGAATAAACTGTGCAGCAGATCTTATAAATGCTTTCAGACAGTTTAATGCATGTGACAACGACAGAAATGATTTCAATGTTTAGAAACAGTCGAGAAAAAGATGCTTCAGTTGATTAAGTCTCTGCAGCAATGACAGAGTCTGCTGTGTGTCCAGTGCAGGGACATTTGTCAGACCCAGGTCTTTGTGTTTAAATTTAAAAATGTTAAATGAACAAATAAGTTGCTTCATTCACAAAATAAAAGGTGTACATGCATCCTGTTACTGAAGCTAAGCTAACCGGCCTACATATACTATTTAGGTCTATAAATGATAAATAAATATTGTCACATGTTTAACTACAGCAAGTTTAAATCAATAATAATAATTGTTTAATTAAAGTAAAACACTTCAACATCACACCACACAGTCTACAACATTATCTAATAAATTGGAAGTTAAACATTTTCAGGATAAGAGAAACTACACAAAGCCTCTAACATAAACTACAGGACTTTCACAGAGTCGCAGGTGCATCAACATTTTTTATAAATGACAATAATCACTTTCTCCAGTTTCCTCCCACAGTCCTAAAACATGCAATATGGGGATTAGGTAGATTGGACACTCTAAATTGACTGTAGGTGAGAGTGTGAGATTGGCACAGCGCCCCCTGTGACCCTCATGTGGAGGATAAAGCGCTAGAAGACGGATGGATGGACAGTAATGACCTCATTACTGTCCGAGTGAAAGGAGACTGTGACTGTTCACACTCCATTTCTGCAAGAAATAACAAAAGAACCAGCAGAGAAGATTAAAGGGACAAGACGCAGATAAAAGGGATGAAACCAGGACACATAACTGTGACACTGCTGTCAGTAATGAGTTATACATTTGCTCTCTGTGTGTGTGTGTGTGTGTGTGTGTGTGCAGCAACAGCAGCATGTGACTTACCTCGCTATCAACAAATCAGCACGGGTCATTTTGGAATACTCCACCCACTTCTCTTAGCTCCACCCACCAGTAGCTGCATCTGGTGAAGCTCTGAGGGGTTTTTTTCTCCTCTCTTCTGCACATGCTGCTCTTTCACTCCTCTGGAGAGGGAATGTGTTCATGTGCCACTTTGAAGAAACTAAGGCCTTGTTTAGACTGCAGCACACATCTGTAAGCATATCTGATCACAATCTGATCTTCCTGATCAACTGTTCACATCATGTATAATATAATGATCAGATGATACAGTTACAGGCCACGCCCCGGAAAAAAAAACAAAGCAGACGACAGAAATCTGTGGTTGTGTGGTACAAGTTGAAGATTGAAGATGATATCAACTTTAATCTCCTAACAACCTACTCAGGATGGTCAGGATTAGAAATGAGCATATTCCAGGGACAACTCAGATTGAACAGTTTAGAAGAGAGTCAAGGTCCAGATGGTTGGTCCATGTGCAGAGGAGGGACAGTGGTCATATTGGACAAAGGATGAAGACCACAGAGAAGTTCATTGATGTCGGACAAGATGGAGGCAGATGATTCACCTAAAGGGAGAAGAACTGTGCTCCACCAGTAGTTTCAGTGAAGACACTGCAAGTAATGAATGCAAGTACTTTCTGTTACTGTGTAACATGCAACAAATCATGGAACATACTGTATAATGAAAGTGGAGCAAGTTCTCATTCTGAGGCCTTTAGCTTAGCGCTTCGTCCAGCCTCCTATTGGACAGTAGTAACATTGTCCATTAGCCAACGTATTGCATTTCTTTATTGTGTATTTGACTGTAAATGGGACCATCATTTACTAAGTGGACATCATGTCTTACTGAAGAAGACCCAACTGTAGTGATTGAGAAGCTGACTTTGTTTGCGTCCAGTGGAGTCGCCCCCCAATGGCCAATCAAGAGAATACAGGTTTTCACACACTTCTTCATTGGCGTTATAATGAGACTTTTTTTATATACAGAACATACATACAGTATATACCGTGACTTTGTTTTAAATGTAAACAATAGACTCTGAGTTTTAGCTGTGACACGTATAATCATCATGAAACATTAACCTTTGCTGCTGCCTGTGTGTCGATGAGGTGAGAGTGGGGTAATAAAGGGGCATGTGTAAGTTTCTCTTGTATATACTTGTTAGTCAGTTCTCTGTCAGCAGCGTGTAAAGTTTGTGAACAATAAAACAAAATTACAGCCAATCTTAACGTTGTCAGTGAGCAGTGAGTGAACATTACATTTAAATATATGGACACATCCATTTAAATTAAGACATAGAGTAAAGAAAACTGTTGTGTTAAATTCTTGTGTTACTTTGTTCACGTTTACCCAAGTGACACAAGTTTACTAATGGAGACATTGGTTAACCAGCGGCTCCTGTGTCCCTGCTGACTAGAAACACACATTTTAAACTAGTAAACTAACTTCAATGTTGTCTATGGCAAACACAATCACTTTATTAGGTGATGCGTTTGATAATAGACTTACTGAGTGTCTCATACAAGTATACAACAACAAACCTGAACTGTCACTTAAACTAGATGCTGATGTTGTGAATCACTTAAGCCAACACGGTGCTTTCTGTAACCCTGCGTAGGATGGTCAGTCTACAGTACGCTCCCCGACCTCAGGCCCAGATCTTGTCATCTCGTAGAAACGTCGCGGCCTAACGGGGGGGAAGAAAGCGAGTGAGGCTGAATGGAGGCAGCTATAAACGGAACGTTCTTATGTAAAAACCTTTTAAAAAACAAACCATAAAACTTCAAAAACTAAGCAGTTCCTCGTCTCCATCCCGGTGTGGAGATGCAGCCTCTTAATCCATAACACCCTCTGCTGCTGTGGCTACGAGCAAACAGAAAACAGCAGCGGCGTTGGGAGGTGGGGTGTTAATTGGCTCTCAGAGTGGCTAATATGGAAAGAAGGACTGTTGGAAATTGCTGAGAGGGATAGAAAGACGGACGTAAAAAGAGGAGAAGAAAGGAGAGGAAGAGGTGACCTGTGGCCCCCCTCCGATGTCATACTGGAAACCGCCGAGGGGAGCATTTTAAAAGTGCTCCATAAAGACGTTTAGGAGTTTAGGGGTGCCAGCGTGGTGCTGCTGCTGATCTTTCAGCTCCATGTTTATGTGTCCAGGTACCACACAGCCATGGTGCATTCAGTTATGATCCACGGTGCATTCAGGGATGGCTACGGTGCATTCAGTGATGATCCACGGTGCATTCAGTGATGATCCACGGTGCATTCAGTGATGGCCACGGTGCATTCAGTGATGGCAGGAGCTGACGCTGACATCAGGACACATCAAAACTGCAGAGGTTTAAGGAAAGCTCCATGTCGGGGATCTGTAAAGCCTTTGCAAGGACACAGGTCACTGTTTGACAGAGTATGATATAACGTTCTATATCGAGACACACATAAGACTTGTGTGTTCATTGGAGTTTGGTTTAATTCCCTGATGTTGAGCATCATCAGCATGCACTGCTGCATTTTCATTGACTGAATCTTAGCTGAAAATATTGCCCTGCAGTGCATGGAAATAAGGTGGAATGTGTGTTGGTTATTCATTGTTAAGTGTATGCACTTTTGAGCGATGGCCAACGTCTTAATCACAAGTGATTACAGTTACGGAACTGACCGACTGTTATGAAGCATAAGATGAAAATGTTTTTCATTTGTTAAAAGAAAAGGTTTAATTCACTTTACGGTGACTCTACACTGTGATGTGATCTTATTATTCACGTGAGAATTCAGGTCATTTTCTTATTCTCTGACTCTTAGCAGTACATATATACAGTATGGCACAACCTTGGTTTAAATGTAAACAACAGACTCCAGAGAGCATCCGTTTCTGGGGCTTCTCTATTCTGTAAGTTCTCTATAAAAGTTCTATCAAAGCAAGTATTTGGGGAGACACTGTGTTACTCACTTTCCTGTAAGTACTTGGAGGAGACGGTTGGATGTTTTCCCACCTTCTGACTAATGATGTAATGAGTTCATCGTGTTCTGTGTATCCTCAGCAAATAACCTGATGAGTGGAGTGTTAACTGTTGGACAGACTGACAGACATGTCCTTGCACTGTCCTGGTGAGACATGTTAGACGTCCATGCTACTACAATTCAGATGTGAATGAGCTGCATCCTCATGGACATGATTTCATCGTTTGCATTCATACTAACACACTAGCAAGAAATGTGTTTGTAAATAAAACAAAATTCATAAATACATATAATGCATGAATACGAAATGCATTCAGGGAACAAAGGCGACATAAATGTAATACACAGAACAAACCGGGGAGTGTGTAAACTTTGAAATCCCTCTCTTTCACTCTCTTTTTCTCTTACACAACCAGAGCCACACACCGGTGTGTGGCTCTGGTTTCTAAGGAAGCAGTAAACACAGCACACACCAGGTATCCCACCATGCTCTCTGCTCCTCCACCTTGATCTTCTGTCATGTAAAAATCCGCTGCCGCCAGCAACAGCAGGCGCAGTGAGAGCGCGGCGCAGTAAAAATCACTTCCAATGCATTTTAACAGCGGGTTTGTGTTAACATTAACAGAATAGTAGCAGTAATATGAAAAAGACCCCCCATCCCAGGACCCTGTATGTTGCCAATTTGTGATTTTCACTGCAACTCTGCATTTTCCAGAATGTCAGGTTTTTTTTTTTAGTTCTGTTTAACATGTAACATAATATACAGTTTTCTTTAATACACTGACCACAAAACTCCTCAGCTGATAGTGACATTTGTCAAAACGATGTGTCATAGGAAGTAAAGGTCCTAACATGATCTAATCTCTAAAAACTAACATGACTTGGACATTAATTACTTCAATTCTTCATTATAAACAGTATCCTCCTGAGTTTATACATATTTACTAGCTCTTAATGTTAAACACAGGTCTTAGGTCATTTATCTTTGTTATTTAAACAATCATCAGGGATCAGAGGAGATAAAGTCATCTTGTAATTCATTATTAGGACGTTAACATTTGAAGTCACTACTCAAATACTTAGTGAAGTGGTTTTCAAACCTTTTATACCAAGAACCAGCTGAGCCGAAATACTGAGCTCTCTCAGTGACAGCATCATCATCGACGTTAAAATACAGCTAATTCACTACTCTCTCATCATCATCCTCCTCTTCCTCTTTTTCTGATTTCCCTACAAGTACCACCAGAGAAAGCTCATGGTAGCGCTGGTGGTACACGTACCAGAGTTTGAGAACCACAATGGACCTTTGGATAAATCTGAGGAACTGAGGAGATAATGAATCATATGAACAGTAAGAACATTTAGTGCTTTTACTGACTATATGATTCAATGCCAATGAAAATATTAAAAGCTTTTAAACTCTTGATGCGGCTCCATGTTTTGCTCTGATTAAACCGCATTAAACCGAGTTGATGCAGCGCCGCCTCAGGCGAGGAGGGGAATACCTTATTTAAAAGGTTAGGTTCGTTTAATGAAAGTGTGAAAGTGTGAAAGCAAACTCGGAGCGGCTGAATGTTGCAAGTCCAGTGGAGACGATGAGGTGTAAAAACAACCTTAGATTTTCTGGATTCCCAAACTATGTTTACCACATGTTGCACTCCTCACTTGTTGTTTTGTTTTCTACTTCATTAAATGCTCTATCTTTAACAGACAGTAATAATACTGAGTTTGTTTGTTCATTTGTTTTATAGCAAATACAAATGTGACTTTTACATCAGGTTTTTCACTCACGGAACAAACCAAGAAAGTTTAGCTTTCACTTTGGCAGTTCTCTAATTCTGCAGAGATTCTGTATTCAGGCAGCGACAGTGAATATTCATGTCAATTTGTTACGTTTGATTATAATTAATAACTCTCTGACGTTCCACTTCTTTGATCTCACACAACAAACCAGACAGACTAGAGAAATACACAGAAAAGTAGAAAATGCGAGGAATGAGCAGAACACAACAAACAGCTGTTGTGCTCCTCTATTAAAGGAAAACCTCACGGAAACACTGTGACGCTTCACGAGTGGTAGTAACGATAATCGTCGTTCTTAAACACACACGCCGTCTCTTCTCTCCTCACTCTGTCTGTTAATCAAAGGCTCGGAGGCTTTTAAAAGCCTCATCACACCTGCTGCCAAACTCAAAGTATGTTAAGAGCAGAGCAGAGAAGAGAAGAGGAGGTGGAAAGAAAGGAGACGAGGAGGAAGATCGGTGATGACGGACAGTGGAGGGTTGACACACGGCAGCCACGTCATTTCAGAATGGAAAAGCTTTTTTTTTTAGCCTTGAAATAAGGCCACGTTTCTGCAGGAGGAAAGAAAGAAAGAAAGAAAGAAAGAAAGAAAGAAAGAAAGAAAGAAAGAAGCAGTGGTCAGTTCTCAGCCATTGTATCTACATGCACAGATCTAAGCCCAAGCACCATTAGTTCACACACACACACACACACACACACACAGTCTCTAATTTAATGTGTATTTATAACAGTCTGAGTGGCCTGGACACCATGGTGGATGCAGGCGAATGCAGAGGCGTGATTACACACTACTATTCCCAGCCCTCCCCCCCTCCCTCCCCCCTCTCCCCCCCTCCCTCTCCCTGCTTTAACCAGCTCACCAAGTCTTTGTTCTTCTACTTTTCTGAAAAGTCAACTTTGATTTAAACGCCAGAGTTTCAGAAACAGTGCAAACTCCACAGATGGACAATATAATGTGACTACTGATTGTTAATGGTCATTTGAGTGATTTACTGTGACTATTTACCAACACTTATGGTAACTGATGAGCACAGTGGTGGTGATGGGTTCTACAAATGACTAAAGGTGCAAACAATTCAGTTAGAACTGAAATCAAACTTTATTTTCATTTATTTAAAAAAAAAAAATATGAAACAGGATGATTTTCAACAGTTGTTTTGGTTTTACAGGCCATAACTTTGCAATTTTACTGCTCAAAGTTCTGTTTCCAGTCACAACAGCAACATGTTTTAACTGAAATATAAATAACAGCTAGTAGCAGTACAAGTAAAAGTGTTGTCGTTGTTGTTGTTGTGTCATGTTCAAACAAAGGAAAGGAAGAAAGCACAGTTGTTAGTAGTTGTTTTTACTATATAAACTATATACAACTTAAACTATTAAACTATATAAACACACCGGAGAAAGAGTACTAAAATGTTTTTGGATCAGATTGAATTTGTGAAATTTGGAAGTTCAAAGTTCACTTGGCTCGTTTTTATGCACAAAAATAAAATAAAAACATTCTATTTTGTGACTTTTGCACAATTATTGCTCCTCACTTTTTTTCTCTTTTTTTAAATATGCATGTTAAAATTAATCCTATCTTTGACTCAACAACACATGACAATGCATTTTGTAAACGCCAGGATGTCCATATAAGGAGTTGTGTGTTATTCCGGTGGCAATTTACCACTGATCTGTGCTGTGTATGTTCATTAATGGCCTTAATGAATGACAGTGCATATTCTGCATATGTCACCAAAATAAACAAATCAATTATTAGCAATACATATATGTATATGTATATATATATACATATATGTATATATATATATACATATGTATGTGTATATATATATACATGTATATAGAAGAGAAAGAGGATAATAAAAAAAAACACTGAATATTTGAAACAAGCAGGGATTGGAAAGATTGGTTAAAGTTGGCTGAAAATACTGGAGGACAAAGAGAGAGATGAGAGAGGGAGAGAGAGAGAAAGAAATTGATTTAAACACCTGTTATTTTTCTAAAGCCAGAGGAGTGGAGGAGAGTGGGCGTGGTTTCCATTGTTGATCGTCGACCTGCCTGCAAAAATCCACAGTTATGGTGAACTCTTCCATGTGTTCAAGTCATCACAAAAAGAGACAGTAGCACACACACACACACACATATGCACAGTCATCTTATTATGATGAGATATTTGGTAAATCTGAATGAAGGCCATAGATTCCTATGATATTTTAACTCTTTCTAACCTCTTGCTCAGTGCGTGTGTGTGTGTGTGTGTGTGTGACCACGTATACTGGCAGAAACGTCACAGCGAGAAATTCTAAGAAAAGAAGAAAAAAACAAAAATCTCTGCATCCATCATTTTCTCTTTCCAAAAGACTGCAGGATCGATTCCTCGCATATTTCCACTCAGTTTCCTTCACCCTGAGCCGTTTACTCCCCCTGACATTTTCATCTCTGCAGAGTTTGATCCAATAAACATCCTCTATCTCCCCTTTAATGCAATGAGAAAGTCACCAAGTTCATCTAATGCTGGCGCGTGTCTTAATGCCTGTGAAGCCGTTCTTCTCTGCCAACGTCTATTAGGAGGAAGGTGAATTAAAGGTGCTACAGTCACACACACACACACGTGTGTGAGTGCAGGGAATGGTGGTTTCCTTACATATGTACTTGATGTCACAGGGTTGCCATCAGCTGTGTGCTCTGGAGTCTGTTTGTGGTTGTGGTGACATAATTGTACACATTCCCTGCGTTTAAAGGCAGTCCGGTCGGCCGGGGGAGCCAGGCTGCCTTCTCTTTCCCAGGGTGTTTTATTTTGTTTGCACGTCTCCTGCTTCATCCTCCACACGAGGGTCACTCTGGTCACCAGTCCATCCACAGGGTCGACCCTTCACTCTCACACACCTACAGTACGCTCAATTTTCATTTTCTGATGAACCTCTGCATGGTTTTTAACTGTTGGAGGAAACTGCCATACCTGGAGAAAGCCCACTCCATGCACTTATTTTATGTTTAAATGTATTTATCTGGTGCGACGGAGTATTAGGGCTACATTGAGGGGAAGAACAATTCGAGAATAAAGTCTTAATTTACGAGAATAAAGTAGTAAATTTATGAGATTAAAGTCGTAAATTTATGAGATTAAAGTCGTAATATTATAACCTGATGTTGTAGAAGAGGAGAGCAAGAAAACACATCTTTTCCACAGAAAGAACCAGGCGGACTTGGAGGAAATGGCTGATTTTGTGAAATAGCTGGAACTGGTCGACTGCAGGGTAATCGGTGGATGCATCAGCGGCCATTCAGAGGGGTTTTGTGGTTTCTCTCGTTTATCATATGAATCCATATACCATAAATACCATCGTAAATTTACGACTTTATTCTCATAAATTTACAACTTTAGATTGTAAATTTACGACTTTATTCTCATAAATTTGCGATTTGATTATCGTATATTTACAACTTTATTATCGTAAATTTACGAATTTATTCTCATAAATTTGCGACTTTATTTTCACATGATTCAGGACTCAAACCAACAACCTTAACATGCCACAACTTTGGCCTGAAAAATGACCCCGTGACCTTTAAAGTTTGTCATAACAATAAACATTGACGGCTTACTGTGAGAGCTTCTACCTTCAGTCATGAAATAATCAGTCTACACCAGTCATTGATAATTTTGTTTTTTATTATCTGTCCATTATTTTCTGCACTCACAAACACTCAACTGTATTTGTACATAAACACACACACATACACACACATACACACACACACACACACACACACACAGTCACACAGCAGCAGCTCTAGAGTCCTGGTGGAAAAATATCAGCAGGTTTTTCAATCAGGAGGCCAGCACACACACACACACACACACACACACGCACACACACACACAATTTGTTCCAGCATAAACAGAAAGCAAGGGACATTTCTAAATGTGTGTGTGTTTGTGTGTGTCTTTTCACAGGAACAGGAAGTGATTTAAAAAAGGAAGGGAAGTGATCATGAGGAAAACAGTTTATTTCCTTAAAAAACTGAAACCAGCTTTTTTTCTATTGATTGATCAAAACTAACACGTCACACATTCTGCTTTATCAACACGTGTCACCAACAAAACATAGTTTATTTGAGCTTATTGTTCTGTCACTGTGAACTACAAAATAATGCCATTCCCCATCAGTCTCTTTAGGTTTTAACTGATTTGTGTATGTTGGCGTTTCAAAAATAAATGTGTTTGCAGACAGTGACTAAGAGCAGAGTTCATGGATTTTACTGTGGTCATTGAATGCATTTCGTGTGAAGGCCGTGACGAGTGATTCACAGTTGGCTCCACACTTTCTAAAACTAAAAACTAAATATCCCACTTTAACATAAACCCAAGTCTTAACCCTCAAAAGCCCTTTTCAGGAGTGATAACCAGTCAAAAATGTCCACACTACCTCTGGTTTATACGACTACTGGTTTTATACTGGTTTATACCCATACAAGAACACACACAGTCTGGTTTTCATGACTTCAGAGGACATTACTTTGACTTATATTCACTTCTCGGAGACTTACTCTAACCTTAACCAAAACTACTACTGGCTTAAACCTATAACTTTAACCTCATTCTAACCATAGAACTTGTCTTCACCTTACAACGTAATCATTTACATAACGTTGACTTGTCTTTTGTCCCCATTATGTCAGTGTGTGGAAACAGATTTAGGTCCTCACAACATGAGTTGTATGGAACACACACACACACACACACACGATTGATTAATTGTGCAGTTGTATAATATCACTGTATTTACATTATCGCTATAGTTGATCATTTACTAACACTTGTGTTCATTATTTTAGTTTTGGTCTTTTAAAATAAAGATACACTACAGTTCATTACATGTCATTAATCTGATTTTCTTAGGAACTTTGTGAGAAACTCATTTTAAAAGGCCTGATGTATCTCTGTAATCCAGTTAAATAACAGTATTTCTTTATTGCTCTTGAATGACTGAAGCATATTTAAGGTGACAAATATAAGTTAAAGAGTGTTTACTGTGTTATTTCATGACAGACATCTTTCAAAACACCTCACAAATACACAGTTTCAGTAAATTGCTCGGTAATTTCTCAGAGCAGCTCTTCTGCTCCATCAGAGCTGTGGATTAAAGGGCTGGTGCAGCAGCTGTGCGTCACATCTGTGAACCACTGACAGATGTTTAGATACGTTTTGAAGACAATAGAAAGGAATATCATTATCCAGTCAAATTAGAGCAGCGGAGATGAGACTCCAAAGAAGCCTGATGAAGATACTTCCTGTTAAATAAAGCAAAGCAACACAACTTTCAGGATAGGGATACAGGGATGACGTAATAACAATATTACAACACTGAATTCCTCCCAACACTTAGCTTTAACCTGGTCACATGACAATGCTGGGTGAAGTTTGTTTCCGTCAGAGTTATTACTAATCCTCAACACACACAAACACACACAGAAATGTCTTCTGTATGATAACATGATGTCATATTATATACTGATTAATAGAAAAGATGAGAGAGACTACATATAATATAATACTATAATAAGTAAAACTACTGTGTTAAAATATCTAAAACTGACAAGACTGTGAAAAAAGGTTTATAGTCCTTGGAAAGACTCTTGAAAGTCCATTTATTGTCTGCCTTTATTTTCAGACTGAATGAATGAATGAATTGTGTTGTATACGGCCCCTTAAAACTACGCTGAAAACATTAGTTCTAGACATGAAATAAACAGCATTCACCATTAACTCATTACATTTAATCTATTACAGGAGATTTTTAACATTTACAATTTTACATTAACATCAGATGAATTATTTATTTATCAACTTAATTGTGATGTAATTTATGAACTCAGACCAGTGTGTAGTGTCACTAGTTTCCTTCTGTGTGTGTTCACACATCACAGGTAGAACTTTCACTGACTTCTTCAAACGTGGTCTTTTGTTTTGTTAGCGGCAGAAATCACATACTATGCTTTTAATGTGTCTCATATTGTTATAAATGTAAACGTGTACACATTTATACACACACACACACACACACACACACGCAGCACAAACAAGTCTGTCAAATATTCACATCCACAACTGTGTGTGATTGAAGGTGAGTTCCATGAACCCCGTCGCCTCCTTCACCCACACAAGGTTTGTGGTTTCCTGACGTCCACTCTGAAGAAAGAGGAGAAAACCGGGACCACAAAAGAAAGAAGATGTTATTTTTGTCCTCCATTTCTCTCTCTCACACACACACCCACACACACACACACACACTCTGCACCTCCAGCGCGTGAACCTCTAATCATAAGAAAATAACAGGGGTGTCAGGTCGATCATAAAACCTCACATATTTCTCTCTCCTGTGCTTCCATAATGTCACACATTACAGACCAAATGGCATCATGGGAAACACCTGCTTCACAGCACACAGGTGGTACGTGGAGAGGGCGAGATGGAGAGGGAGAAGGGGGGAGGCTTTCAGGGGATGTCGAGAAACATGTAATTGTAGGTGTTTTAACAGGACAGGTGAGGCCTGGCCCAGGAATGTGTTTAAAAGGTTCTAATTATTTTTTGTCCGAGGAAAACTGTCTCCTGCTCGTCGTACTCATGGTCAGTCTGGCTGTTGTGTAAAACCTGAGAGGTCAAAGGTCACAGTTGTTTTCATTCACCCGCAGTGAATTGTATGCCTAAATTTACCATTTACACACGTGCATTACAAGCTATAGATCACATGACATTTGACACCCTTTATGGAAAAGTAAAATGAAAGGAATCTTTATTACTGTGAAATAGTTTTGTGTTTAAAGAAAGACTGAAGCTGAGGTGAAAAATGATGTTCAGTGTCTTCCTACTTCCTACTTACCCCTGATACTTACTCTATATTAGAGTGTAATTTTAATTTTCTTACTATATTTTATTTTATTTTATTTTATTTTATTTTATTTTATTTTATTTTATTTTATTTTAATTAATTTTATTTTATTTTATTTTATTTTATTTTATTTTATTTTATTTTATTTTATTTTATTTTATTTTATTTTATTTTATTTTATTTTATTTTATTTTATTTTATTTTATTTTTATTCTCATTTCTTAACTGAGCTGTTGTGAATGTGTGTTTAAGGAATAAAGTCATTCAATCTTCAATCTCTTTGCTGTGAGACCATGAAACATGTTCTTAAAAAGGCTCATGAGTTGACATCAGACGTCACCTTCGAGCTGAGTCCGAGTTACTGTGATATAAATGTACTCAGGGCAGTATCTAACAATGCTCTTCACTAGCCAATCCCATACTTTAACACCCATTTTTCCAGAATAACTTTGAATATCTGGTAGTTAATAAGAATTGACTCCATTTTACAATTTGAAATTAAGTTTTGGAGAAAAAAACACTGCATTTGTACATGAACAATTATTCACAGTATAAAACATATTTACAATAACACAATGTCTCAATGTGTAAAAACAGGTTAGCACAAAACGTTGTGCATGTGAACATAGGATACAAATATGAATAATCAGTCATGGTGTTGTTTTATTCCTTAGAAGTATTTCTGAAAATGTATCGTACATACAGTATTTTACTGCAATTTAAAACTTTATATTACAAAACGGAAAATTAAAAGCATTAATTTCTTTAATGACCTTTTTCCAGGTTGGTGTGGTTGCTCCCAGTTGAGGGGGGTTCCTGTTTTGGTCAAAACTTGGGGCAATGGAGTTGATAGTAACCATGGAAACTTGAGGTGATATGAGGAAGTCGACTGTGCTGAGTCATCAGTGCTCAAACGACATTTAAATGAGGGCAAACTCCGAATGAGCTATCACCACTAATGGAATGATTAGAAACACAGTCGATAAAGTGACCGTCAAAATAATGAAAACCAGAGTTGTCACATCTAAGCTGCGTGTAGCTGCAGCGTCATCACACTGTATATGAAGACTAATTGTTTTCCTCTCCCTCCCAGGACAACAGACGGAGCTGCACATGTGGAATCTTATAAAAAAAAAAGAAGAAGAAGAAGAAGAAGGAAAAAGGATGAAAGAAGGAAGGAAGAAAAATTGGTGGAATCATGTGACTGGAGCTGTCTTTCCATGAAAGTCTCCGTGTAAAGAAGTTTATGGAGTTTATGGTAACACACACACAACTGTGGTGTGAATGATCCCACACACATACATGTGAATGCTCATGAATACTGAAGTGTCTTTCAGGAAAATATCAGGATCAGTATCTGGATCTTTCTTTCTTTTCTGAGCTGATTCCACAGCTGAGTCCAAAAAGTCTCTGAATCCAGCTGTGGGAGGAAGGACTGCTGTAACACACACACACACACACACTCGGTGGACTGTAACTCATGTTAGGGAGTGGTGAGAGTGTGAGAGAAACCAGAGAAGAGAGGAGGTTAACTCTTCATGTTCCATCCACACTGACCACATGCAGTGAAATTACAGGGCGCCTGATAAAAATAGTGTGTGTGCATGCAAACGTGCTCGTGTGCCTGCGTGTGCGCACGTTTGTGTGTGTGTGTGTGTGTGTGTGTGTGAGGGATCTTAAGACCAGACACATTTTGACTTACACGGTGAGATTATATGTCGTTTGACTGAAGAAAGGCTGGAGGGGAAGATCCAGGCTACATTTGGAAGTGGTTGGAAAAGTTGATGGAGAGACAAATGTGATTTCTCTGCAGTCTGAACACTGGTCACTAACATAACTCCACCACGACATGATCACAGAGATATGGAGGCGAAAAGTCCAGGTTTCAGTTTGATAAGTGCAGAAAAAAGGAGAGCAGGAGGCAACGAGATGGATAAGAGGCCAGAGACAGATAGACAGACAGACAGACAGACAGACAGACAGACAGAAAGAAAGAAAGAAAGAACAAAATGCTCAAGATGAAAAGAAGGAAGGAAAGCGGAGGGAAAGTGTGTCGAAAACCAAAGAAAAGAAACTGACACAGTGACGTGAAGATGGAGAGAAGGAGGAGTCGTGAGCATTTGGATCTGAATAAAGTGGGACATTTCAAAGCTGGAAAGAAAAGATGGAGGGGGGAGGAAAAAAAGAGGAAAAGGGGACACTGACGGAGGAGAGAGAGAGGACAGGAAGTGTGGAGAAATCAAAATAAGCAGCAGACACGTCATTAAGCTCCGTGTACAGTCTGTGAAATGATCAGTAATCCTAATCTAAATCTGGGAATTCAAAATAATCCCTTAAATGAGTTGCTTTGAACACAGAGTTCAGTCTGTGATGTCATAACTGTGAGACACTGGTGATGTCAGATCATTAGGGGTTATTGATTATTGATTATTGATTGCGGGACAAAGGCTGGTGTCTCTGCAGGCTGTGTTATGATATTCAGAGAGAGAGACTCTGCAGGCAGCGGTCAAACGCTGTAAAACACTGACCTCAATGGAGAAGAATGCACACCCTCGCTCTCCCTCTCAGTCTTTTTCTGCAACTCCTTCCTCTTATGTGTCACACACACACACACACCCACACACACACACACACACACACACACACACACATATTGCTTAGATTAAACTGCCACGGTGAGAGAGAGAGAGAGAGGGAGTGAGCGAGTGAGCGAGCGAGAGAATATTCCATTTTCCTACTTTTGACCCAGACTCTGTTTGTCATGTTACTCGTCTTTTCTCCCTCAGTTTAGCTCACAGAGCTGAATTATTATAAACACTTTTCATGTTTGCAGCACTGCAGACCTGAGCTACACACAATATACTGCCATGAATCTATCACTACAACTTCATATTTATTTAGCTTATATTAATAATACAGTAACCACTTCACTTTGGTCGTTTTTCACCCTTTTTTGGAGTGATTTGTTGTTTTTTTTGCATTTTACTTAAGAAGTATTAAATAAAACATGCATAAAAGGAAGTTTAGAGATTCTTTTCTTTAAGGTTTATCTCATAGAAAGTGGCAGCAGCATATTTAACAATATGAAATATTCATGTGAAACATGGGTCTCAAACTTAATCTGGACAATCAGGTGAAAAAATGTGAGGGAACTAGGGGTGGGCGATATGAGATTAAGATTAGATCTCAATCTACCATCGTGATATAGCAATAATGACGCCGGGTTTCAGCTCTCAGCTGTCAGTAGGTACATTTTATATCAGAAAATCCCTTTTGATACTTAAGCACAGTAAATGTCAGGTACTTTAAGACTTTTACTCAAGTAATATTCTAAAAGGAGACTTTAACTTCTACCAAAGTCCTTTTCTGGTAAGATACTTGTACTTTTGCTCAAGTATCGCTTTCAAGTACTTATATTAGTACATATATTATTATCTTTATGCAAAACTGCATATAGACCGATAACAGGCTGTTTTCAAAATCATTTGACCAGATCACCAGAGATCCTCAGAGGCCGCAGAGATGGATCACTGCCATAAAATGAGCTTAAAGCAAACAGCGATGGGAAATGAACATGCAACAGATATGTCTTTATATCAGGTATAGAATCCAACGCTTAGCAACTTTAACATCTTGTTTATTTTTACACATCTTTATTGTGACTCTGAGCTTGAACGTGAAGATTTGAAGACAGTGCAGGTCTGGAATATTGTTGTATTCAGTCTGTCAAGTTTTGTCATTGACATGGCCTGAAACTGTTCATTTTTGCACTAGCTTTTCCTGTCACCATGGCGATGTAAATACACTGCTACAAGCTGACAGCAGCCTTAAGACATAGGGCATTGGTGACTCCAATCAATGAGCATCAGAAACGACAGCTGATCGACAACGGACGCCACATTTTGGACGCTTCAGAAAGATTAGCGTGTTGTTTCATCACCGCAGTGATGTTGCTGGCGTCTCAACGTAACGTGTTTTTAAAGCTTTTTAAAGAATCTTAAAAACCACTTCAGATGCCGTGTTTGTTTACATTCAGTAAGTAATGAAGCGCTGATGCTTTTTTTGTCAAAGATACTGAAAACTTTGTCACGTTGGTCGTGTTTCTCAGACACGACAGGGGAAACGATTCATTCAGTCACGTGTCTCACCCTTTCACAGTGAATCAACCAATGTAACCAATCTTTTTTTAATCATACTAATGAACTTTAGTGAAGTTTATCAGGTTTCTTTCACCCTCTCTCTCTCACACACACACACTTATTTTATTACACTTTTTATTGCTTTATCTTTCTTTCATCGTTTATTTCTTCCTCCCCTAAGTGCAGCAGTATCAGTGAAAGTTGCATTTGGTCATAGTGAGGGAAAAAAAACATAAGACTCCTCCTCCTCTTGTCTCTATGTGTGTGTGTGTGGTTGTCTCTCAGCCCCAGGGTTCGTCTCTCAGCTTTGCAACGTCACCCTGCCACGTCGAGGATGGGCAGCCTGCCTCTCTCTCTGTGTGTGTGTGTGTGTGTGTGTGTGTGTGTGTGTGTGTGTGTGTCTGTCTCACACACACAGGGAACAGAGGTCAACAGAGGTAATGCAGCAGTAAGAATAGATGTGAGCGTTTAAGTCCTGAGAAAAATCCTTTGCACGTCAAACGTCGCGGGGATTGTGGCAGAAATATTATCACCACAAACAAAGCAAACATCACACCCTGATCATCTGTGAGCGAGTGAATGGTAGAACAAAGAGAAGAAGAAGAAGAAGAAGAAGAAGAAGTGAAGCTGGAGCAGATGACAGCAGAGGGAAAAAAAAGAAAGAAAGAGAGAGAACTCAAAATAGAGAGCGAGCTTTATGCCGAGAGCTGCACGGGCCGGGCGGCCTGGAAAACGTCCCGACGTCTTCATCACCTCACGTTAACTCTGCACTTACTCTGGGAACAAGAAGAAAACGACTAAAGATCAGCAGTGGTGACCACAGGCCGAGTCCAGCTCTGTGCTGTTGTAGTTAAAAGGCTTGAGATTGTCAAGACGGTCTCAGTGTCTGAACTCAGGGGCTGTCTCCTTCAGAGGACGTGGTCTGTGTCGGCAGGAAGTTTGTGGTCTACAGAGGATTTCCCTATCGCGTTATTACTGTCGCCTAGCAACAGTTGGGTGTGGTATCAGATTAATAACGGCATGAAATTGAAGAATAAAAGCTTTAGTTCCAGTGAAGTCGTTTTCTTCTTACAGATCATTAGTGAATCCTGCGATAGTTTGGCCCATAAATGATCGTTCAACACAGATGGAAGGACACTTTTGTTGGTTGCACACACATCCGTCCATCATCTACCACTTTATCCTCCACGCGAGGGTCGCGGGCTGCTGGTGCCAATCCCAGCTGACATTGGGCAAACGGCAGGGTCCATATGTCTAAGTCTAATTAACATATTTTTGGACATGTGCGAGGACTAAAGCCACGCCCACACACAGGGAGAACATGCAACTCCACACAGAAAGACCCGGACGGACGGGAACTTCAACCAGCAACCTTCTTGCTGTGAGGCGTCAGTGCTAGCCACATACTGTACCTCACACACAGTTACAGTCATCACATGGAAATATTATGTTTAACAGTTCTGGAAACATGTCAATAATCATGGCTGAGTAAATGGTACGAGAGCCTCAGTTACACTCAACCAATCACAGCTCAGACGCAGCTGTCAATCATAACGTCTCACCCTGCTTTTATAGCATCAAATAACAAAAAAACAAACACAAACCTGCTTCACTTATTTCATCCTGGTCTCTGGGAAACCTCTGTAATCCCATATTTAGTGTTGTTAGAAAAGTGTTTAGTGTGATAGAAACTATAGAGAAAAAGATTAAGATGTATTTTTATTTAAATAGGTTAACATACACCAGGTGACTCAAACTCTAATGACTTAAGGGCAGCTGGGTGTCCAAAGAGTGAAAAAAACAACAATATTTATGATGATAGTTCACATCATTTCAAAATAAAAGTGTTTGTTTTGATAAATAGTTAAATATAAATGTATTTATGAGACAAAAACCATACAGAAATAATTCATTATAACTTGATATTAAGTGGCGTGCTGCATGGAATTGCATGAGGAAGTTGAACCAACATATTATGCTACAACTTTTCCTAAAAAGTAAAATACCTTCTATAAAAACTTCCTTTTATTATAAAAAGGTAATCCATCATTTCCTACATCATACTCATACACTATCATACATACTACCATCTTATGTGTCTTACAACTCATTAATGTTGAATATTTATATGTAGAATAAAACATGCATAAAAAGCATCAATCAGTGTTTTCCAGGGATTTTTCAAACGTTTAAAATGCTAAATGTTTGCACATACATTATAAAGATCCATCACGCTCATCACTAATTCTCTTTTCCTTTTCTCGTGTTGTGATAATTCCTGTATTATAATCCTAAAAATGCAGTGGCTCTCACACCTTTAGAGTTAGTTCTCCTTCACCTTAAAGGCTGGTACGAATTTGCTGAGAGATCAGAATTTAGTTGGAAAGTAAAGTGGAAGTAGATGGAAACTCTCATGATGAAAGTCACATGACAGAGGGGGCAGCGTCGCGTCGATGCTGCTGATGTGGCTTTTGGAAATATCAGATTACAAATCTGATCATTGCACCTATTGGAGTGGAGCCACTGGATCTGAGAGCTAAATCCACAGATTCCTGAAAGGACACAAGAGCAAATAGATATTATCTTTAAATCGGAGTTAAAGTTTATGCATTTTTTTCTTTTAGAATTTAAAGAAATATATATATGTATATATGTATATAGAGAGAGATATACATATATGTATGTATATATGTATATATATATATATATATACATATACTGTATACATATATATGTATATATACAGTATATATAAAGGTGTCAGTGGCAAAAAAAAAAAAGCAGGATCATTAGTCTGTTTTCTTCCTGCTGTTTTAATAATTCCATTAAAATGTTTGTCTGACTGATTTATTAACTGATCTGATGCTGCATAAAGTTCTCATTTAAAGTACATGTTAAATGATATTATTATTATAATATTTTATATTATAATAATAATAATTAAAATAAAAAATAAAGAATATAGTTCTTGCGGATCTGGACTAGTTAACCTTTCATTCCTTAATCACACATGATTCAGAATCCATAGACCCTCTACAGACCAGATCATGATCACAATTAATGACCTCTTTTCTATTAGTCTACAGTTTACATGTCTGTGAATCCTATTTCTCTATTCTTTGTAAATGTGTCATTGTTGGTTTTCACTCACCGTGAGGGTCTAAGGAGAGTTGGCGTCACTTGCCGTGCAGATTGTAAAACCTCTTGTGGTAAAAATGACCTGATGATTGACAGGAGTTCTTTTTCCATTCACACAAACTGCGAGTGCTCACTGAGGCGATTCTGCTGTAATATGGATGGAAGGACACATTTGTTAGTTGCACAAATTCCCAATAATATTTGAAATATGTGTAAAACAAATAGTCGTGTATAGCAAACGCCACTCAGTTCTCGTTGTGTTGGAAGATTTCAGTAATGAATGACTCCTCTCCTTGTGCATTTATTCTCTCTTTCATTGTTAGTTAATTTTCTTTTCTTTAGTGTTTTTTGCTTTTAATGTCTATTTCCTCTCTTACCTTAGTGTCATTTGTGTACTCATTATCATGGACGTCTGGACAGTGAGGGCCTCAGACTCTGTCAGTGTGCGAGGAGCTGATTTCATGAGGACCCAAACCTCGACTTTACTCTTTACTGCGTGTTTTCTCACACCGCCGGGGTCGCTGACCTCTCAGCCAATGAGGCGCAGTGTTCGACCGTGATGGAGAAAACACCTGTGAGGCCAACGGGAGGCGGGCTTTACGTGCAGCAGCCACAGATGGACAGACTGCGTGCCATCCCATAAGCAAAGGCCCTGACAAATGAACATTATTAATTATGTGGAAGTGTTCGTCATAGTCATTCATCGAATGTTACAGTTTGGCTGAGAGTAAAAGAAAAAAAGCAGAAACAAGGTCAGACTTCAAGAGCATTTAGACTTCATATAAAAGTGAAGCGTAAGCTCCACCCGCCTGACACTTCAGTGGTGATAAAATGAACGCACAGTGGCATCCGGAGCCTGGAGCTAAAGCAGCTGCTAAAGTTTTTACCGTGTCAACGTGAGCAACTGGTCCTCCCCCGCCAACACTTACCACATCAGACCTTTGACCTTTACCAGGGGACGAGCAGGGACGTCTGTCACACTGAGCTCTGGACTTCAACTCATCCACACGGTCAGAATGTGTGACTGTCCCTTTAAAACCAGAGCTCCAAAACTCTTGTTCTCCCGTCTCTTCCCACCAGGACGAGGGCAGAGGACAGATTGTCCACCTAACTGGAAACATGGCACTGAGCATTTCCATATGCCGCCGTCTTGCTTTCTAGTTAACCATGTTAATGGTTAATGAGGTGCAGAATACACAGAGGTCAGACAGTAGATACAAACCTTTTTAAAAAAGTTTTACTGTAAATGTTCTGGGTTATTTGCTCCTGTATATGACAATAAACTAAATCTCTATAACAAAACAAGACGATTTGGGGACACTGACATTTTGACCGCTGCAGGTTTTTTTTTTTTACATTTTATAGACTGAATAGCATCCATCAATCAATACAGATGAATCAGTAATGACATGTGTGTGTGTGTGTGTGTGTGAGAGAGTACAGGCAGTGAGGATAAACGTGGCTCAGAGTCTCTTCCTCAGCAGAAAGCACCAGTGAACAGAGCTGTGGGGCGCTGGAGAGCTGCCGCTCTGCAGATCACACTCAGACCGAGTCATTTGATTTCAATGCTTAAGCCCCACCCACTCCCACTCGACTCGCCATGCCTTTCACAGAGAGCGTTGAGGACTCAGATGCCTTCAAAGATCCAGACTCATCAGGTCACATCGACAACCCTGAGGGGGCGTGTCTGCTTCAGTGGTTCTTTCACTCCAGCCACACACTGTATGTAATGCTTCTGCTACTGTGTCTGATTTATTTATTTTTTTATCTTAAAAAAAGAAGCAACCAGAGTTTGCACGGCCACACACTTCAAACGTCCAAGAATCCCTGGAGGAACACGGTCCACTTCAATGACTTAATGCATAGAGCTGTCTGTGAGGTGAAGATGTACACTGATCTGCCACTTTATTAGGTACACCTCTTCACCCAACACATATGACTTATCAGCCAATCACATGGCAGCAACTCATTGCATTTAGAATGAGGAAGAAATATGATTTAAGTGACTTTGAGACAGGCGGGTCTGAGTCTTTCAGACACTGTTGGATCTTCTGGGATTTTCAGAGGAGAAACACCACACTGGTTAAATGACAGACAAACTATGATCCCTCATCTAATCCCTCGTTACGAAGACCATCTCTGAACGTAGAGAACTATAGACTGGTTCCAACAGTGGGTGTGAATGATGATAATGGTGGTGTTTTTTGTTTTTTGGTGGAGGAGATGCTTAAAGGACGATGGTATCTCAGTGGTGGAGTGAATCTGAAAGGTTGTAGGTTCTTTTCCTGGTTCTTGGTTGTTGTTGTTGCGAGTGTGTGGTTATTCCAGGTAATTCCATCAGGTAAGTCCAGGCCTCTGTAGTCAGTGCACCGAGGATTACCCTTTTAAAACAGATGCAAACGGCGCCAAAGCACTCGCAAACACACACACACACACAGGTGTGACTTTAGGCTGTGGATTTAGTGCACAGGAAATGAAGGGTAGCAGGAGGTTATGACATGTCATTAACACACACACACACACACAGTGAGATCTTATCTATACTAGTTTAATCAATATCATGAACTGTGCTGATGAATAACTTAGTCAAGTGAAAAGTAAAGAAAAAATAATTGTTCTATTACATCATGACATTCATGACTAAAGTTCACAGAATTTCAAAGTAGTTTGTTTTAATATTGCACGATATATAGTTCACAATTAAAAAAATATATACTTATGATGCAAAAAAGACAGAAATAACGTCTCATAAACCCATGGCCAAGCTGGAGGGAAACTCGGCGTGTAAATGGATCCTCCTCTGTGGCGACCCCTAAAGAAGGAGAGGAAATATAGATATAATCTGCATGTAGCTGCAGGTTTGAGACCTCTGACTTAATTTTTGAAACTCACAGAGCATAAATGAAGTCTCGCTGTCACTCCATAAACACACTGCCCTGGTTTTTCTCACTGAACCGTGGAACATGCGCAGAGCTCCTATAGACCATCTTAGGTCCAGCTGAAGATAGTATTTCAACTCCCTACTGCGTTATATTGTTTTATTATTACAACTGAATTATTAGATTGTTGTAACGTCACGTTTATTGTGGTCAAACTACATTTTATCAGTGTGAAAAACACACAGTTTTGTGACATCTCGCCCATCAACAGCCAATAATACCCTGTTGTGTGATGGTTAAGATTAGGGTAGAGGGTTAGGGAAGGGATTATGTCCATGAGGGTCCACACTTTGAATGATGCACAACATAAACGTGACAAAACTCTATGGAAATCTTTCATCATTCAGAATAGAATAGAATAGAATAGAATATTCTGAAACACAGCTTTACAGGATATTTTCTTCAGTTGATCATCTCTCTCCCTCTCTCTCTCTCTCTCTCTCTGCTGTCTGGCAGCAGCTCACTGCTCATACTTTCCATCCCCAGCCCGTCTACCCCATGTGTGTGTGTGTGTGTGAGCAGACGGGGTGGGGGGATGGGTTTGATATTCTTTGCATGTTGGAAAACAGAGAAAGTAAAGTGTGACAGAGAGACATAAAGGCAACTAAACATTCCTCCCTCTCTCTCTTTTTTCTCTGGCTGTACTGAGTCACTCCTCCGTCTGCTTTTCCATTCCTTCACTCTCCGTCCTCTGTTTCACTTTAATCCAACCCATCCTTTATCCCTGACCCCCCCCCCCCCCCATCACTACTTCTCCCCTTCCACACAAGCAAACGTTTTACTTGCATGATCGCCAAAAATCACCACTCAGCGTCAGGCTTCGCAGCCAAAGCCCCCCCCCCTCGCCGCTAATGTAGCAATATTCTAAACATTTATTGCAAGCATGTGATTGGCTGTCGGCGGGTGACGTCACGCAGAAGGTGCTGGTACACTCTGTCCAGAGGGTCTCTCTGCTGACGTCGAGAGGCCGTGAGAAAAACTGTGCCCCATCTATCTGTCTGTCTGTCTGTCTGTCTGTCTGCGGTTTTTCCTCAATTAACTGTGTGGTGGTGAGAGAGTGTGTCCCACCTTTGTAAAATGTCATTACAGAGTACAGTATAGTCTTAGTACAGTTGTGACACTGTTTTTGTCAATGGACAAACTTCATTCATGATAGTATGTATAGTACAGTACAGAGGCAGGGTGTCCCATAGCTTTGGGGCATGATGGATAAAGACAAGTTTCTTGTGAAGCACTTTGGGTACAATTCAAAGATTGGAGAAAGCACATGAACACAAGTAAGACTTCTGCTACAGGATTTTACCACACAGAAACATCAGGAAAACAGCAACATTTATACATTACAACATATTTGATCACTATTATAATTTGCCACTAACTATATTCCACATGTTCCATATTCCTTACTTTGTAAGTCATTTTCGTTTCAGTTTTTTACTTAGTGAGTTGTATTTTTCCGTTTGGTAATCGCTTTTAATTTGTTTCAATACAATACTATAATTATGCAGGAAAGATACGCTTCCTTCAAACCTAATATCATAATATATATAATCACCTATAATACTATGCAAATATAAAAATGTACTCTCATTAGAAGGGCAAAATAAAATCAACAAGATTTTTTCAACATCACAAGTTGAAAATGCTGAAAATGAATCTCTGATCTGATGTCACCGCAACAGCCTTATCGTCTCGATGTTGCTATTTCACTTTAATGCAAAACAAACCATGGTTTTGTCAAATTGTCGACATATGTAAAATGATACAGAATAGAATTGTCGCCCCTGAGAGGAAATGTTACAGGATCCTGGTGAAAATGCTGCGACACATAAAAAAGGAAACTAAAAAGTTTATCATAAACTTCATTTCCTCATTTTAGCCAAAACCAAAAACACTATCACGTTGATAAGCACATGAAGACATAAGTAACTTCATTTTGATTCAGAAACTCGTTCAGTATATGATCCTGGCGACCCGGTTGTGTTTCTCTCACTTTGACAAATTTAGCGTGACAGCCTGTAATCACACGTACATAATTAGCTCGGTCTCCACCATAAACACCTTCAGTATGCAGAAGTTAAACGGAGCCCCGAGAGGAGGCTGATTAACGCTGTAGCGCGCAGAGACGTTACAGACACAGAGGCGTCGTCACTTCAAGGGCACATGCACGTAGTAAACCACCGTGACATCAGCCATGCGTTTATCAGCTGCAATTTTGAAGCCTCAGGGTTCAGCATTTTGCCCAGAACCATAATGGCTTTTTCAAACCAGATGTTTGGAAAAGTAAGGGATGGGACTGACTGTGAGCTCGTCAACGGCACGTCCGCCTACACCTGCACCTACAGGGACAGCAGTGGCTGTCAATCACACAGTGTCCATGCCCTAATATACAGTATTACCTACTTTACCATTCATTTGGCTCTCAATGAGACCATGATTTACAAAATGGACATGATTGAAGAAGACGATGTAAATCAAATTAAAATGAACAGACGTTGATCTTTTTGCAGCCGGTGGAATCGCCCCCTGATGGTGATACAAGAGAATACATGTTCCAGACACTTCTGCATTGACTTCAATTTATGAACTTACTGACTTTATGATTTTTATTTTTGCAACATGAGCGAGACTAAAGAAGAACATAGAGCTTCATTTACTGAAAAAATGAGAAGCTTTAGGCAGGAAGTCATTGAGGTTGACCCACTTCCTTGCTGCACTAATTCTGATTCCGAGTTTATTTCATTCTCACATGTGCTGGCAGGATTTTGTCAAGTTCTCACTCCGTTCCAGATATTTCTTGTTTTGTTTTTGTTTTTTTCAAATCAAAGGAGCATGTGGCATGTGTGTGTGTGTGTGTGTGTGCGTGCGTGCGTGTGTGTGTTTTACCAGCTATTGCTCAGGATATGAACCTTATTATTTCTTTTCTGAACAAGGCCGACACATAAATAGTAGCAGCAGCAGTCGTACTGCAGCTCTGGGTTCAGTTTGACCTCACTGACAGAGAGAGAGAGAGAGGTGACATAAACAAAGAGCTTAAGAGCAGGGGGAGGGAAAGAGAGTGAGTCATACATGTGGACGTGGCTTCCCTCTCTCTCTCTCTCTCTCTCTCTCTCTCTCTCCCTCCCTCTCTCTCTCCCTCCCTCCCTCCCTCACTCGTTGCATCCGAAACCAGAGTGAGACCTCCAATTATCTGCTTTTCAGAGAGCGGTGGGCGGGAGCACTTCCACCTCGTCTCTCTCTCTCTCTCTCTATACATATATATATATATATATCTTCTTATCCAGGAAATTCCTTTAAAATTTCCATTGAGATTAAACAGATCTGCTGTAATTCCAGGAGGTGGCTTTAATAGCAGGTGGCAGTAGAGTGCCAGTAGAGTCGTGGGTCAGTGTCCGACACACACACACACACAACTGTTGGCTCATAAAGGAGTAATTGACTGTCATGTTGGCTTTTGGTATCAACCTACTACCAAACTAGGATTTTGATTGTGTTATAAATCCATGCTAATTACCACATGTGCTTTAATATCATCTGTATATCTGGGTTTCCTGAAGTCAGTTTCATTTCACAGCTCACTGATAAGGACTTTTGCATTTAATGTGTTCCCACTAACCCACTGAGAGGCAACCAAGTGTCACCCATAAGAATCTTAAATAACATTCTGAAGAATCAATATTTGTGTTTATGCTGGCATCATTTTGACATTATCAAAAGGGTCAGGGTCGTCACCTGCAGCCGGGCAGCCATTGGATGAAACCAGCTGTCAATCACACTGGTGTCTATTCAATCGGTATCCGAGAGCTACATATCACAATATTCTTTTCAATCAGCGCTAGTATTCCCCAATTGAACAGGTATTTGAGATCCCATCACTTAGATCCCACTCAGACGTGGATCGGGACACAGACGTGGATGTAGCCACATGAATTTACCAGTGTTGAGACAAGTGTGTCCTAGGCTCCAATGAAGGACTATTAATTCAGCTGACATCACGTCCAGCAAAGGCTGGTGTGCATAAAGGTGCACCACATCCTTTGGGCAAAGACACATCTGAGAGGTAAGCAATTAGGCGCTGTGGCTTAGTTGGTTAAAGCGGTTCAAATCCCAGCAACGTCTTTAATAAAGGAGCGTCTCATCTTGCTGTGGCTGAAGTGCAGAGCAGGTTATACATTAACTGAAAACTTGGTGGTAATTTCATGGCAAGAAACGTCTAATTAAGACAATAGTAATTACCATCACAATAAGGGGGAAAAAAGTCAAACGGCTTGAGGTTTACTCGTCTCTGTCTGGTGACCAATGAGTAAGGATAAGATATGTTATGAGGAAATATTACTAAATATGAAGAGTTATCATCCCTGTAAAATCAAAAGCTGTATTACTGTTGGAGGCAAAGTGTAAGTTTTTACTTGTTCATGTTATGAAATTGATTTGCATGTTAAAAAGCAAAGCGTGGGAAAAATGTAAGGACGTGATATGGCTGTAGGGTTGCAAAGTATTTGTTTTGTATTTGAAAGTTAAAAGACGTGTCCCATAACCCACTTTATTCCTTATTTTAAAAAAGAATAAAGGCCATCTCCCTTTCTGTCATTCATTACTATCCAACACTTTGTGCAATGGACCCCAATTTAAATGTTTTGATCTCATAGAAAGTTCCATACATAGAAATACTGTTATAAAACAGCAGAACTGCATATTTTACTCAACTGTGAAAGTGGAAACTTGTAGTGTGTAGGGGTAATGTTGGCTATGTAAAGTACAGGATGTCAGGTTCCTTATTTCCTTATTTTTTTTCCTTATTCCTCATTTTCTGGCTATCTGCTTTTCTTCTGTCTGTACCATAAAAAAGCCCACTGATAAGAGACAGTAGCTGTTATCTTAGCTTAGCACAAAGACTGGAAAAGGGGGAACACTGCATCTGACTCTATTCAAAGGTGCAAAATTCCACCCTACACTAGTATAACTAACTGTAAAGCTAAGCTAAACTAATAGCTAACTAAACTAAAAGAAAGCAAAGAGGAGACATGTCAGAAGACGCCTTCAACAGCTTGGGAGTACTAGACCAGCTTTTGCCAGGGCAAAAGTAGCAACAAGTCGGCCCAGCCCAAACCCAGTAAACAAAGAAAAAGGATTTTATATTCAAAATGAGGGATTTTAGGTTTTTATTCAAAATTATGCAAGTTGAAGTTTCAAGGAAGACAGAGGCGCCCAATCTCACTTCTGCTATGCTATCAGAGTTTGTGCTAACGCTTTAGCATTTAAGCTAGCGAACTTTATGCTAACGTGTTAGCATTTAAGCTAGCGAACTTTCTCCAGAGTTTATACACAAACGGATGGAATATTTAGCAGCCGGAAGAGAGTGGCATGACATGAAAATGACTGGACACCTTGAGGCGAACAGACTACTTCTAAGATGACTACATGACGCCAGCTAAGAAGTACCCTGAACCTCTTATTAATCTTCTATCTTCTTATGGGGTGAGTTTTCATTAACGTCGTTAATCTACATGGGATTAAAACATGTTTTTTTCATGCTAGACACTGTCTTTTAATAGCTAGCTCAGTATTGTTGTTTTAAAATGCAAATGTTACACACATTGAAACGTGTGTTTGATCAGATGATCGTAAGCATCTGCTATTAATATGAATAACAAACCAACTTGACATGCTTGAATAATGTGTGAATGACACAGCTTTGTGTATGAAGTATTGATTGTGATGCTAATGATTTAGCAACTCCATGAGCACATCATCATCGTTCAGCTCATTCAGTAACAGGCTGAACTATCCACACCAGCACAGAGCCACTTGGATGTATTTTATTTCATTTAATATTAGAAATATGTATCTATCTTAAGTATATTACCTTTCTTTTATTTCCTTTTTTCACAAGTCAGTTCAGAGTAGTAGTAAAATGTTTATAACAGGTTTTTGTGCGCAAAATGTCCACACCCCAGAGTTTTCCTATCTTTTGTATTGACCACATGACCACTGTTAACAGGCGAAAGAACGTTTTTACAGATACAGATTACACACGGTAGTCACTGACTGTATAATGTATAGCTTGTTTATTTAAATTGTCCATGTTTTTATCAATTATTTTAGATGATTCCTATCTCCTTCTTCATGTGAGACTGGTGGGGCGGCGCCCTAGTGCCCTTTATGGATGGACACTGCTGGTCAGTTCCTCGCACTTGCAGGTGAAACATGTAAACTTCCTGTTCCTTCAATGCACACACTTGCCATAAATGATTAATAGGAGGAGGCCCCCTCACTCACACAAACATGTATGTACAAATGCACACACACAGACCTCCTCTTTGCCAGTAGCGTAAACTTCAAACAACCAGTAGCTTCCGTTCATAAAGAGCCCGTTACACACAAACACACACATGCATGTTTAACTTTTACAGAGGCTCTCAAAGGCTAGTAATGAGAAAGCAGCAGGTAGGCTTACCTTTTCATCCTCTCTCTCTCTCTCTCTCTCCCTCTCTCCCCCACACACACGTAGAAACACAGCCTGTCTTGCTGTGTGTGATGACAGACAGCTGCGTATTCAGGTTTTACAACCAGAAAGGAAGTGCTAAGTCGACAGCGGGCGACATCAAAGTGGCTGTACAGTAAAGTACAGTTTAATTTAACACACTAATGTTCACTTGTGTAATTCCACTCTAATGCTGTTTGTGTTGACAACTTGTAAATGTGGAGAACCTCTGCACCGTGCTGCCATCCTGTCGTCTCAGGGACAACTTCATTTCACGCTAATCTGTCAACAGGAGTTTAGGCTGAACGTCGATTGATGGTTCTCGTCAGTCTTAGCATACACACACACACACACTAACATACATACAACATACAGTATACGCTGCACAGAAACACACAAACAAAGCCACACACACACATCTGGAAGTGTTATAGTATCAAGTGTACTTTTGGCTTTATTGTCCTTGCTTGGGGCAGAAGGAAGAGTTCTAATTAACCTCCGACTGGCCTCTTCCTCTCTGTCCCCATTAAATGTGAATTAGGAATAACAGACAATTATGTTGATAATAGTGAACCACATCAGTAGTTGGCTGTGTGTCAGTTCAGTAGCTGCCGGTTTCAGAAGCTGCATTTAAAGACCGATTGTGTGCATCACATTTAATAGATAGATAGATAGATAGATAGATAGATAGATAGATAGATAGATAGATTGATAGATCCTTTATTGATCCTGAAGGAAATTCAAGTATTTCACCCTGGTCTCAAGTGAAACGTTGCCCCTTTTTAAATGTAATGTGACTTTGAAAACAAGGTGGAGACCAAAACGTGTGCCTATCATCGCGTGTGAGGATATCCTGGTGTGATACATGAGGTCACATGTGGTTTGCAGAAACGTGCAAGTGCAACATACATATAATCCTGGAAACAAAGGGGATGCAATAAAAAAATAAAAGCCTCTTCCAGGAATCGCTGCTTGTGTAGGGTAAAATGTGGTTGTATGAGGTACTGGCACATTATCAACACTGACTCTGCCCTGTGTGCAGAAGTTTCCGTGGAAGCCGGACGCTCTCAGTCACTGATAACATGGCTGCCGTCAGCAACAGAATAAAACACTGAGTTAAACCAACTTAACAAAAGTCTCACCTAATACAACATGTCTATGATATCGTAAGAATATGTTTGCTTTTTTTTCTTGCAGGAAACTGAACTTTGCTAACTGCTCACTGTCCTGCACCAAAGTCCATAGAGAAAAATGGCATTTTCGGCTCGCATGGACACAGGAGCTGCCGGTTTACTGCTGCTTCATTTGGTAAGTTTGTGCCAGTGAAATAAATGTGAACAAAAAAAACAATAGCCAAAGTCCCAAGATAACACATTTGTAGTTAATAATGAAGGCAACAGTGGATTAATAGCTTCTATAAACTCTGGTGAAAAATCGCTAATTTCTTCTATGGACTTTTGTATGGGAGAGTTAGCAGTTTACAAAGTTAACAGTTTTCTGCCAGAAGAGTCTGTCTAACAGCAAGAATACTAGCAAGATACAGACTTAGCATCATGTGCAGCAGCTGTAAAGTCAGGTGAGTGTCAACAAATCTAACCCTCACGTTACAGATGTTTTGAAAGTAGATATTGTGGCCAATAATAACAATTATATTACGCTCCGTGTGCATTTCAACAGTAAAGTGTGTCTGCCACCGCTCCAGTTTAGTGCCACATACTGTAGTGTTGTCACATGTGGAGTCTTGGAGACTTGCTGCAGTGTCCTGTTCCCATCGTGGATGTAGCTGCGTGTGTGTGTGTGTGTGTGGTTTCAGTGAAGGCAGCTCCACCCTGCTCTGTCTGGGTGTCTGCCTGCTAATTCACCACATTACATTATAAATGCAACATGGGGGTCAGTTCGAGAGACACCTGGACAGAGAGGGATGAGGGACAGACTGTGAGACAGACAGACAGATGGTGCGATAATCGATCAGAGAGACAGAAAAACGTACAGTGAAACAGACAGACTGCCAGTCAGTCAGTCAGTCAGCACACAGCGCTGCAGCGAGTAATGACTGCTTCTATTTCAGTCTGTTTGGACAACACACTGATTCCAGGCCAAGGACACACACGCCCTTTTCTTACTCCATCTTTTTCCTTTCTTGTCCTTTTCTCTTTCTCTTTCTGTTCTGCTTTGCATCTTTTGGTCATTCTTGTTGTCTTTTTCTTCCCCCGTCCCCTCCCATCCCCCTTTATCCTGTCCTCACCCTTATCCCTGTCTCATCGTCTACTTTTTTTATTTCCTTGCGCCCTGTGCTTCAGTGTTATATTCACCCTCATCACCAGTTCCTCTGTGTTAAATTTGCACTTAATGACCCTTTTAGAAGCCATTTTTGACCTCTCATGCTGAGGTCAGACTTCATGTGTTTCTAAAGTATTGTTTGTTTTTTCTCCTGTTAGTTGTTTATAGTGAAAGACAATGAAGACCAAAAGAAAATCTGGCATGTTTAATTTGGATTTTGCCGTTAATGATGTGTTCATGAACATCCATGACATGCTAGGGTTAGATTAAGTTGGTTGGTTAACACAACACCTACCATACTGTGCAAAAGTCTTGGGCCACCATTCAATTAGTAAATCATTACAGCCAAAAAGATTGTGTCATCTGACCTTAGTAAGAATTGTTCATTACAGACAATTTGTGCCTCAATTGTGCACTGAATTGTTTTCAACATAGTTTGAAAAATGACTTTACAGTTCATAGTTGTAAATAACATCAATAGGTATAGTATTTTCCCACTTTGTGACAATGTGCATGCAAATATTTCTTAGACATGGTAAAAGTGCTTTTGTAATGTAGCCTAATTCATAATTAGCTTGAAGTTTTTAACAACAATTTACACACCCAGGAAGATGGTTTGAATGGGTTCAAAAGCTGTGAAAATTGATTTATAATACCTTAAATACTCTAGTATTACATATTACTTTTTAGAAAGTTGTTCTGTATCGTCATGGCAGAGACATGTCATCACTGTGCCTTCTGTGCCACTCTGCCTTCAGTTAAATCAGTGTACACTCACCGGCCACTCTCCAGTGTACTTAATAAAGTGGCCTGCGAGTGGAAATCTCTGGCCTGTTTAACAAAACTATTGTGAACCCTTTATAATTAGATTTTGGACATATTTTGTGAATTATTTTCCATGACAAAACCACACAAATCAACCACAAAGAGAAAAGGTTGTATGTATTGTACCCTCAAAATTCCCCTGCACTCATGCTCTACATGCACCAGTGTGGTTCTCTGTTCGTGCACTGCATTATTTTCCAAGCTTTGGATCCAAACGAGAGAGACAAAAATATATTTGTGAGCAGTTTTAAATGTTTGAAGGAGGGGCCCACCAGCACAGCTTCCTCTCAAGGCGAGCCAATAAGGACTCGGAGCCAAGCGTTGACTAAAAGAGCTGTGTTAGTTGTGTTGTTCTGTGAATTATAGTGACTCTGAGGTGCATTCATTTTTATTTTAGTCATGCTAAACTAGAAAACATTTCCTCTCAGCTCCCATTGAGTCTCTTTTGAAGGTTGCACAATATGTATTACCACACAACTGGATAGTTCATCCAGTCAATCAGATTTGGTGGCAGGTGTTAGGACATTCTGCTTTTATACCCTGGATACAAGGCTAGTTGTTTTGTGTTCATCTCCTGACATCCACATCTGTAACTGTGATTTATTGAGAACAATTGACTACTTCTTCTTCCTCCTCCTCCTCCTCCTCTTCCATACACCTTCCCTGCATCCTGATGTCTTCCCTCCATCCCTCCTCTCCACATTCTTCCACCCGCCTCCTCGCCGCCGGACAATCTGTTTTTTTTAACGACACCGTCAAGGGCTACAGTGAAGAAGAGCCTTGCTCCCAGGGGGGAAACAGCTGGAAGGAAGGTTTAGTTTCCTCCCAGCCCCCCTCTGTAATGCAACCCCTTTGCACACAACCACACACAAACACATGCTGCCGCAGGCCAGATTCATACCTTCCTCGTCGTACCCTCCAGGCAGAAGTCAGCATAACATAAACTTCATCATACGATCATGTCTGACCGATGTAACACCCCAACCATGAGAATCACACTCGCAGACTGTACGTCATTCATGTAGGGCGACGCTTTCCAGTCCAGTTGGATGTGCGCTCTTCTTTTGGTCGATGAACAAGACGACGAGAAAGAAGCTCATGACCACAGACACTTGCTTTGAACAGAGGTCCATTAGCAGCCACACCTGTACAACACACTGCTCAAAGAATACAAGGACAAACCTTTGGTGTGGACTTTTGGCGAGAAATTGATGCTACTACTAATGGAATATCGAGTATGAATGCATTGCTAATTTCTAGAAAAACAACCCTTATCCCTTTTGCGATTGTTGAGTCTAATTAATGGTTGTACTGAAGACCTCATACTGAATATCCTCTCAAATTTGCCAGATAAAATAGTCAGTCAGTCAGTCATCATCTACCGCTTTATCCTCCACCAGAGGGTCGCGGGGGGTGCTGTGCCAATCTCAGCTACATCGGGCGATAGGCGGGGTACACCCTGGACAGTTCGCCAGTCCATCGCAGGGCCACACACAGATAGAGACAAACAACCATTCACTCTCACACTCACGGTCAATTTAGAGTGTCCAATTTACCTATCCCCACATTGCATGTTTTTGGACTGTGGGAGGAAGCCGGAGAACCCGGAGAGAACCCACGCACACACGGGGAGAACATGCAAACTCCATGCAGAAAGGCCCTTGTTCCAACCGGGGCTCGAACCCGGGTCTTCTCGCTGCAAGGCGAGAGTGCTAACCACTACACCACCGTGTGGCCCGCCAGATAAAATAGTTTATACATAATTAATTTATTATAAGCAGAGCCGGCCCTGGGCATAGGCAGTATAGGCAAATGCTAGGGGCGCCGTCATCCGCAGGGGGCGCCGAAAACGGAGGAAAAAAATCCGCTTCTGCTGAAGGAACCAATTCTGTGAAACACAGCATACAAGCAAAATCAAATAATGACAAATCCTCATAATCAATACAACCTGCCCTGTTGTATTATAATGGAGAAGAGGCTTCACACTGCGTCCTTGAACTGAATATTTGGAATTTGCATATTTAAGAGTTGACCTTCCATGATGAGATGATGGCATCTCCAGCAGGATAAATAACAACAGGTCTCAGACCCTTTTAAGCTTGTAAAGTCTGGATTACTATTATTATGACTTGTGGCACTCAGTACTATTATTACTACTCTCTGCTGTCAAACAAAACCCCTTCATTTCCCGAAAAGCTCGGCATTTCTGGAATTCTGATGCATGGCCCACTTAAACAGTAAATAATCCTGAAGTTACATGATTATCTTTGGGCTTTTACAGTAATTTCAATCTGTGTAATTAAATGTTTTATCAGGTGACTATCACCTCTGCCCTCTGGATCTCTGACCTCTTTTAAGGAGCCAGATATTTGCCATGACATGGCCATTTCCTGTGCAGCAGAAACCAGAAGGACCCCCTAATGACCCCAGTGTTTGCTTGACTAATACAAGACCTGAACCAAAAACACCTGAACTTGGAGCTTTCCAGCAAACATGTCATTTGTCCATTTGTCAAAGGGGAGAACATTGTATAAGCATGACAAAATATTCAAAGCATCCCTGACACTGGGACTCTAACCTTCTCATGCCAAAGTTTTAACATTTTATAATCAAGTCAATCAGGATTAACTTAGCAGAGATACATCATATAGAGAAAAGTATTGAATTCAGGTTTTCAATCAGGCTTTGGGCCCCTTATCTTTAATCTTAACACTTCAGCATATCAAGACGTTCTGGACAGTTCTATGCTTCCAACAGTTTGAGGAAGGCCCTTTTCTATTGCAACATGACTGTGTCCCAGTGCACAAAGCAAGGACTATAAAGACATGGTTTGACGAGTTTGGTGTGGAAGAACTTGACCCACACAGAGCCCTGACCTCGACTCCTGCAGTGTATCACTGTAGGACAAATTCAGAGACATCCATTTTCTTTATGTGTTTGTTGTTCTACAGCCGTTGTGGAGATGATATGATGTCATACAGAGAAAAGAGAGAAATAAAGAGGTAATGATATGGTAATAATTGGTTCTAATGTGTTAGATCCTATTTCTGAGGCCCTGGGTAATGTTGGATGTGTTAGGTTAAGGTTAGGATAAGGCATTGACTGGTTGTGGTTGAGGTCAGGGATAAGACTTTGTTTCCATTGTCCAAATAGATGAAAGTCATTGGAGTATGCTAAGAAGACTGATGCGTTTAGGTTTTCACCTCATTAGAACCTTTTCTGGTAGAAACACACAGTATTATGTCCTCATGAGACAGAACCCGATTTTTCTGTCTGTCTGTTTCGCTCTCTCTCTTTCTGTGTGTGTGTGTTGATGCACCGGTGTCAAACGTTCTGACAGATGAAAGTAAACTTAACAGCTTGTTCATAGTTGTCTCAGTCTTTTTCTCACCCTCTCGCTAGAGTACTAATAAACGTGTCAATGTGTCTGTGTGCAGTGGCACTGAGTACATTTTCTCAAGTACTTACGATGCAGTTTAAGTATTTGCATCTACTCTACTTTTTTAGGACAGTTGTGCACATTTATTTTGGTGCATTTTTGAAGAGACATGACATACTGTATATATCTTAAGAAAAGATGAGTAGTATAACAACAACAAAAAGTGTCATCTGACTTTGAGTCTTTGCAGAACCAGCTCAGACAATTCTGGGTACATTCAATCTTGGTTTAAAAATTGATAACTGGACATTTCCTCTAATGGAGGAGGATGTTTTATTTAAGAAAAAAAGATATCACAAAGACACCAGACATTTTTTAGGTTTATTACTTTGCATCATTCTATTCAGTCAGCCCTATAGCACCAAATATTTATTATGGGTAACATATGGCACATCAGCTGTTCAAGTGTTGTTCAAGTTGCATTGTACGAGGCACATGTGCCTACAGGTAACTGCACTCTGTGGAATCAGCACAGAGCAGACCAGCAAGAGCTCATTTTAAGTCAAAAGAAAGACCAGGAAAGGGTTTCCAGTCACATTCATATATTCAGTCTTTGTCCTGTACTTTCTTAAAGGGAAAATAGCTGCTCCTTCCTCAGATTCCTTCTCAAAGGTTTTTCCATTAAAAAGAATTTGACTCTAATTCTTTTCAAATGCCTTCGGCCAACGTTTCCCTTTTTCTCCGCCTCACTCCACGAGTATTCAACCTGTGGATGATGATGACTGCGCCGAGCACCTCTCTGCTCACTGTGCAGATCATACAGAAAACAGAACGCAACGTATTATCTACACACAGAGAAATTAGAAATCTTAGTTACGAAATTAATTAGTCATTTGTCAAGGTTGTACTGTTTATTGTTATATTATACCTAATGTACTGCATGTATCATTTATGCAGTAACTACACTATTTTAATACTTCCATTCTCATATTGTGTTATGAAACTTTTCAACTTATATTTTGTATGTGTGTAAAATCACTATGGTTATACTTAATAATCAGGATAAAGTGCATATTCAATTTAAATCGTAATTTTAATTATAATGTCAATTCATTATTTTGCTCTCAGATAAAACTCCCAGCATTGTCAGTGATAAAGATAAAGAAGCAAATCATCGACATATAAAGACATTCTCAGGTTTCTGAAAGCTGTTTCTCCTCATAAAAGGTTTCACCTTCAGTGGAAAATATGAGTGACATGAATGACAAAGTTATTCAGCGACATTAACATCATCCATACCTCTGTCTTTCCAGCCATCCCTCTATGTACAACCTAAGGCTGTCAAATCAGGTCTTAACATACATCACTCGCAGTACTTATCTAATATGCTTTTAAATTTGAATTTCAGAGCGACCACCAATGCTAACAAGACAATATTTTTCTTTTTCATTCAAGTGTCTCTCTCAGACTGTAGGGGATGATATCATCTCAGTTTCTTCTTCTGTTCTTCCCGTGCAGGAATCTTAAAGATTTCCATGGTTTGTCTCCAGCTCTGCTCTGCAGGGAAATTGCTGGAAATTACAGAGGTGGATTGTTTTTGTGCCACTAATGAGTCTGACTTTATTGCATATACATTTTAATTGGACATATAGATTGTACATGTGTAGCTGTGTGTCCTTACGTCCCTGTGGTCAAACATGCTGTTAAGAACTGATTTGACCCAACATGTTAAAGAAAAACACCACTAAAATCCTGAAACAGCCAATCAGCACAGAGCTAATACCTGGCAGCTGTCTTAGAGTCATTCTTTTGTATGTTTAGAAAGCTAAAAAGAAAATCTATACATTACTTTACTCTTTAATTTTGGTCACACTCTTTTTTTTAAGCTTAAGGAAAAAAGTCTCAATCTTCAAGTCTGAGTAAACAACATATTTGGTTCCAAATACATGGATGCAAAAACATGTCGTAGATGGTTTAGTGTGCTTTATTGAGTAACATGACCTTCTTGGTACAGGGTTACAATGCTTGTAAAGGAACGATGGAAATAAGACTTGTCACATTTTTCACATTTTTTTGACATCTCAAATCTAAACATTTGCATCTGCAGGAACTACAATTACAGCTATTTTAGAATCAGCTGTGCTGGAGCCTTTTCTTTTCGAAGTTCAATGTACACCCATTAAATTCCAGATGGCACAACAAGTGGAGATCTCATTTGAACCATTTCATCTTGCATTTAGAGAAGCTGGAAGGTGGTTTTAGATTTCAACCAAGAGAAAGGCTCAGAAACCTAAAACAGAAAAGACCCAAGAATGTTCTACCTGAACCCAACGCAGACCTCTGTCATTTGAAAGATGGGTCTTGAACTCTTCCAGAACGAAGAAACGCTGTACATGAACCCAGCTGGAGATTTACAGAAAGTACTTTTTATCACAAGGTAATGGATTTCACCTTAGACTTCTTTACATCTGGCTTACCAGGTGGGGTGTGGCAGGTGAGATAATGCCATAAGTGATGAGGAAAATCACAGTAATCAGTACTTTGAATACAGATAAGTCAAACCATTGTCAAAGAACTTTATAAAGATCATAATCACATACTAATTAAGCCTATCAGCTCCTCTGAGTTTGTCAGTATAGCGGTGTTTAGCGCTCATGTCGCCCAGAGACATGTGGAGGCAACGGCAACACTGAGCTCCCTCAGTCAGGTCTGATTGACAGAGCTTATTTGCAGATGGAGGACGCAGCATACAAGTAATGATACTTCATTTCTGTTCACGCATGAACCACACATGCAGAGGAGGCGGAGTTCACCCTGGACAGTTCGCCAGTCCATCACAGGGCCACATGGAGACAAACAACCATCCACGCTCACACTTCAATTTGTCTAATTTGGACACTGTCCTGCGTGAGGTTCTCAGGAAACCGGAGAACCTCACGCACACTCGGGGAGAACATGCAAAACTTCAGAAACCCTTGTTCCAACTGCGTCGCAAACCGGGGTCTTCTTGCTGCAAAGACAAGAGTGCTAAGTGTCATGCACTGCAGCTTTAACTTCTTAATTCTGCTGATAGACGTGCATGTGTGTGTGTGTGTGTGCGTGTGGTCTGTAACACACTAAGGATCAGATTAGAACTGGAGGTTGAACTGGGAATTGATGAGGTGGCGCTTCTTCTTCTGTTTTCTTCCTCTTCTTTTCTATGTCCCGAGCTTCCAGAAAGACAGATTGCATTCCATCCTCTTCCCTGTTAAAAAAAAAAAAGGGAACAGGCAGACACATGGATAATGTGAAGGTATCTCAGTGTGTGTGTATGTGTGCGTAAGAGAGAGAGAGAGAGAGAGAGAGAGAGGAGGAGTGAATTAGAGGCTTGCCTGGCCAGCTTCAGACTGTGCAACGTGTCTGCTGCTGCTGGATCAGATGGCAGAAAGCTGCTGCGCTGCGTCTCCCTGTAGCTCATCTGCTCTATAATGTCTGCTTTCTGCTTAATTACAGCTCACCTGCAGCCGCGCTGGCGCTGCACACAGCCTTCAGTGAGGCAGAAAAAAAACCAACAACAACAGAGAATCGCCTTTATAAACCTTTATTTGGACTGGGTGGGGTGTGGGGGGGGGGGGGGGGGAGGCCGCCACTAAAAAAGGGCTTTTATTATTTAGAGCCAATAACAATCATAATGTCTGCGAACCCCACAATTGTGCAGGAACAGTATTTCAGCCACCTGCGGCTGCTCGCTCTGAAAAATGCAAACATCTGGTTCACTCATGAAAGACCATGAAGAGTTTTTTTTACAGACATCTGCATCACTCAGCCAGGTATCTATCTATCTATCTATCTATCTATCTATCTATGTAGTGCTCAAATTAGTGTCAAATAGCACTCTATTCTGGCAGCACTGACTGATCTAGAGTGTTATTCGGTGCTATATGGTGACATTCGTCTCTCAGTCTCAGAACTCTGACCACGGAGCCGCTTTTCCACAATCCCACAACAGTTTATCCAACCAAGAGGCAGAACTCCTCAAAGCGGCAGCCCTCTCTGCTGGGGAGGTCAGGGTGTTTGTCAGGGAATAAATGCCCCCCTTCCCCCCCACCACACCTTCATTTCATCTTCCACCCTGGAGTATGAAATGGATGGACGTAGCAAAGGGTAGCTAAAACTTAGCTTAAAGGTGACGTTGCTGACGGCCATTTTTTGAACGCTGTGGGTTTTCACAAGCGAAAAACGTTGCCTTTGGAAACAACACGTGATTTCTTGTCCTATCATTTCCATGAGGGCCACACGGTGGAGCACGTGGCTCGCACGTCCAAAAACATGCACAGCTAAACTGGAAACTCTCAATTGACCATAGGTGTAAATGAATGGTTGCTTGCCTTGTGCTGGACTGGCGACCTGTCAGCTAGGACTGGCTCCGGCACCCCCCTGTGACCCTCATGTGGAGGATAAAGTGGTAGACAATGTTTATCTTATGCTTTCTTATGAGGCTTCCAGGTGAGGGTAATTATACTGTGCTATAAGGGGAGATTTTTCACATCCAAGAGAACGACGTAGGTGGAACAAAAACTGTTGTGCGTAGCTTTTTTTTTTTAGCTCCAGCTGTGTAGAACCTGATAAACTGCTCCACGTATCAAGACTTGAGTCAGCAATGGTTGAACCTAAGAATTACAAGTTTGAAAATGAAAAAAAAAAAGAACTCTGAAGGTGTTGAGCTTTACTGCTGTGCTGTTCATTTCTGCTTGAGGCTACGCTAGTTGCTACTAGCTTAGCCCACTAATGTTATCAAGCAACTGTTCTACATAATATACTTCATAATGCTTTATAAGCACCATGTTAAATAATTAGAAGACTCTTCTTTTAATGGAATGGTCACAATATTTAGCAAAAACTGGCATTTTAAGTTCACAGTGGGCCAAGTCATGTAATCAGTTTATGTATCTGTGTTAAGTGTTAATCTGTCTTTCTAGAACAATCTTTCTACCTCACATGGTGGCGAGAGATTCAAGTAAAATCAAGTTGCTTTGCATTACATTGTCACTTTCACAGATTATTACTTGGACAAATAATCTGACCTGAACAGTTGGATTCTGAGACACCATGTCTTTTTATGTGTTAAACGAGCAATAATGAACAATAACAAATCTCCCATGACACATCTTGCCTTTCCCTGTGTCCATTTGTTCACCCATTCTTCTCCACTTACCTGTCTTTTTGAAATTCTTTCCTTTCCTTCATAACAAAACGTCTGAACCCTGTAGCCTGTAAACCTCCACACTGATCTGATCAGAAGCAAATTAGCAATACAAACGAAAAGGAACGCTGAACGTACAGATTAAAACAAACTCCTGTATGCCTGTGTCCTCACGCATATCAACACTATGTCAGCTAAAGCCATAAAAGCACTTTGGAAAATCAAAACAACAGTGAGGGATGAACACATGAAAACCTTAAAACCTTAAAGATATCTCCATTAGTTTGTGAGATTGACCTGAATACATCTAGAACTGCTAGATCCCAGAAGCTGAAATCAAAGTGATCCAGGAAGTAGATGAGTCTCAGAAATAAAATCTAGATTAAACCCATGTACTTCTGGAGGAGGAGATCCTCCTCCAACCCTCCGATGCTCTTCAGGATCAGGTTTCCTCCTGCTCACCCCCTGTCTTCTTTCTATAATCCAAACTCCTACTCTTGGAATTATATGGAAGGAGGGACCAGCTTTTTTTTTTTCTCTGTCGTTCTCTCCTTTCTTCTCTTTTTTTTTTTCTCTTTGAAGGAGGGGTCCATTCTTGTCTTCCCTAAACGTGAGCAGCAGCAGCAGCAGGGTAATGAGGGTGCGTCCCTGGTCGATCCAGTCCCCGGCACCTCCCAGTTCTTCAGGCTCTCATATAAATACTCTGGTGGAAAGTGAGTGGAGGCAGTAGGGAGTTTTCTGCTGGGGTCAGGAGGACTGTGATCAGACGAGCGGACCCTGCCCCAAACACCAGTGTATGAGTGGAGTGTAGCAGAAAGAGAAAACATCCCCAACTTTTTTTCCTCTCTTGCCTCAAAGAGTCTACATGTCTAGTGGCATCTAGACATGTTCAGCTTTGTGGATTTGCGGCTAGCGCTGCTGCTCAGCGCAGCAGTGCTCCTGGTGAGAGCCCAGGGCGAGGAAGACCGTAAGTTTCATCACTTTACTGGAGCTTCTCAACCCCTTTTTGTCTTTTTTTTTCTCTCCTGGTTTTTTAAATGGATTTTCTCTGCGTGGGTGGATGGCTGCTGAGATGTAGAAGAAGTAGAAGAAAGGAAAAAAAGTTTGAAGTAGAAATCTGAATTTTGTGTATTGTCCCTTCAATCTTCATAGATAGATAGATAGATAGATAGACAGACAGACAGACAGACGTGGTTTACATAGTACTGTGTATACGTAATGCATTGGGCACCTCAAGGCCTCCCTCTCCCCCTCTCCTTGTGTTTGTCTATGTCTTTCGACCCCCCCCCCCACCCCACTTCTCTCCACATGCATGCAAAGCAAGTTGCTGCAGGTTTTCCAGGCTTTGCTCCAGGCAACAGAAAAGATGGTCGTAAGCTCGGAACCCCAACCAGTATATAGAAAAAATTACAATTTTTTTCCATCTGTAAAAGCCTGCGCCCTGACTCCAAAGAGTTAATCTTATCTAATCTAGCTAATCTGAAATCGTTAATTGGCCTGGATAATCGGCCTTTGCTAGACATCAGCCACAAGGACTACTCTGCTTCTAGCAGACGCACGTCAGATCGAGGGAAAGTTTCTGGCTGAGGCCTGATTGATGTGGCAGTGTAATTCACTGCCTGAGGCCAAGTGATGAGTTGGCCAGGTGAGGGAGTGAGAGAGTCATAGGCTATAGGGAAGAATCATGGGGAGAGAGAGAATTAGGCGAGCAGGCATGGTCTTGTCTGCTGGAAACATCTGACCTCTGCAGCCTCTCTGAGTTCTCTCTCTTTATTTATGTTCTACAGTTCAAATTTATTTAAAATGTACCTGATGTAGCACAGAGAGCGACGGCAGGGTGAGATCCCTCTCAGTGAAACAGAGAGATCTTTTGGTGCTTAAAGACAAACCTTTTTCCTCATGCGAGAAGACAAAGAAAAATGAATCTGGCAGACTCTGCTCTGGAAGCAAGAACCGAGGAGTTGAGGGTCTATTTTTCCAGATGTTCCTCTCATCTGGAAACCGCCCGGCTGTCTGGCTGCTTGTCTATATTGAGGCAGATGTGGGTTTTGCACCTCTGATCTGTCTCACAGCGCCACCCAGAGGCTTCTCTTGCGGCTTGCGGGACACATCTGGCCGCCACGTCCCCCAAAATCCCTCCTCCTCCTCCTCCTGCTCCACCTCCACCTCTTCTTCATCTTTCCAGTCCTTTTTTCTCCCTCCCTGTTTCCTCTAATTGCAAACACATGTGTGGAGTGTTTCCACCAGTTGCTGCCAAGCCAACAGTCTGCAGCTTCTTACTGCTGCTTTCCCCACTGAGCTCAGCGCTTTGGCACGCTGGGAGATTTATAAGCCCTAAAAAGAGGCCTCCAGTCTGGGCTGAGCTTTGCTGGGAAAGCAGCAGTGATGGAGCTCAGGGTTGGAAAATGTGACCTTCTGTTAAAGCAAATGTGTGATTTTTTTTTTTTTTTTTTTTAATAACTGTTGTTAAAGGGAACTTAAATAATGCACAATCTATGACCATGTGTCTGTACCCAGACACAGCGCTCACCTCAGCTTGTCCTCTCACTTGTGTCAGTTCAGCTTCAAACCTTCACAACATTCACCTCTCCAGCTTTTAAAGATTCTGTCTTATCTTTCTCATGCTCATTGTTTCATGTCATTTTAAGTCCCTTTTTTTAAATGCTTACAGTGTTCATTTCAAGCCTGTGTTTATGTCCTGTTAAAATTGCACTTTGAGTTCTTTAACATTATAATTATTACTATGGTTATTATAATTAATTAAGGGCTTAAATATTTAAATAACAACATATCATTGTCTATTGCTCTTCTTAATTTGTTTTTCAATTCTCAATTTTTAATATTTTATCACATTTTATTTTTTATTCTATTAATAATAACAATAATTTTCAAATTTAAATTTTTTCATATAATGTTGAGCTCAGCAAGACCATAGAGTGTGTGCATGTGTGTGTTTGTGCATGCCAGTATCTTCTCACCTGCTCACCTTCCTCTCTCTCTCTTTCTCTCTGTCGCTCGCTGGCGCCCCATCAGGTGAGAGTACGAGTTGCACCTTGGACGGCCAGGTGTTTGCGGACCGGGATGTGTGGAAGCCAGAGCCATGCCAGATCTGCGTGTGCGACAGCGGCACAGTGATGTGCGATGAGGTCATCTGCGAGGACACAACCGACTGCCCCAACCCTATCATCCCCCACGACGAGTGCTGCCCCATCTGCCCCGATGACAGTGAGTCTTTCGCTCTCACAGCATCAAACACAACGTGTTTTATTCACAGTCTACACAAATTCCGTCAGGATTCCAGGATTAACAGCTTGAACCACACAATTATTAATGATATCATATATTATGTTGTTTATTGCTGTTTTCTTCTTGTTTATTTATTTTCTAACGTTTTTCATCCGTCTCCACAGGCTTCCAGGACGCTCAAGTTGAGGTAAATATTGATTATTTACGTGATTATTAATCATTGAAATTAAAACTAGCCTGTCATCTCATGCCCTGTAGATATTCATGTATACATCAGTATATTTAATATCTGTGTACTGTTATGTATATTAGTGAGCTATGATCATGAGGCATAAGAGATTTTTTTGGGTGTAAAAGACCAGGTGTGATTCATTCATATCCACGATGAAGGAGTTTATTGATTTGATATCACATCTCACTGATATTCTAACATCATATTTTGTCTTTCTCTTTTTTTGTCATAGGGACCCAAGGGAGAGCGTGGACCCAAGGGAGATAGAGTACGTTCACTTTCTTTTCTCCTTCCATGCCTCAGTTCTTCTTTCCTATGATTTCACCTGGGGGCCTCTGTGAGGTGCATTTGAGGCCTGTATGTTAATGTCAGAGCTGAGGCTCGGCCTCATGTGTTTACATTGTTGGCCCAGTGCAGCAATAATACAGTGTAAGTAGAGACGTCAAAGATGTTTGCAAGTCCAAATAGGAACAAGTCTGACTCATGACTGTCACACTTACAGTAATGTGACCAAACTGTTGCTTTAAACAGTGTCTTACTTTCACGCTGTTAAGTCATTTGTACGCATCATATTACAGCAGTAGCAATTAAATAGTGGTACATGAGTAAGGGTAAAGTTGAGCAGGAAGTGGGACAGGAAGTTGAAACTTTGCATGGTTGAAGGAAACTTAAAAGCTTCAAATACCCAAAACACTGGGTAAAACTAACTCAGAGGCACAAAAACTTAGTGTTTAATTGTCCAGGCTTTTAAATAGCTTATCTTTAATCAATTACAGGATTCATTCAGTTACAGTTGCAGATTTTTGTAAAATATCCCTAATGTTATTGAGTTAATACAATTTATTTTGGGCCTTGTGTGATGATGGCAATGGCATTTTTGCAATTTTTGGGAGAACAAATACTTACCCAGCTCCTGTATCCTGATGTCCTGTGTCACATGACCACTGCCGACTCTTCCTGGTCGGTCACATGATCAGCGCTGTAGGGAAATAAACTGGTTTAATGCTGCTTTCAGCACCATGGGATCCTGTGAGGGGACACGTAGGAAATGCTCTGCAGACATCATGTGATTCAGGGATGGATGTTGTGGTTTACAGCCCTGCCTCCTATGTGCAGCCTATGTTTTATTCTGACTCTTTGAGTCTGACCCATCCATTCTTCACCTGCAGGGTCTTCCTGGTCCCGCTGGTAACGATGGTATCCCTGGACAGCCCGGACTTCCTGGACCTCCCGGCCCCCCTGGACCCCCCGGCCTTGGTGGAGTAAGTAATCTGTGCTTTTGTGTTTTGTCTAAAATGAACCAGTTTACACAACTGGTGCTGGAAACAGATATCACTCAACTTAAGTAGTGTGATATTGTGTTGCTCTCAACGACAACAAGGCAAATAAATATTCCATTGTCATTCTTTCTGGCTGCACAGCACTCAGATCTCACTACCCATAATCCCCAGAATGTCCCGTTGTGGGCCCTCAAGAAAATGGAACAAATAATCGTGTCATCCATTCAGTTCCTCAGTTCTCCAAAAATGAACAGTACTGTTGTTTGGTGAAAGGCATAAAATGTCATGGATGAGTGTAAACCTATCAGAGCATGTTGAGTGTGAGTAATTATCCATTCCATAATCCAGTGTTTGCATAAAATGAGTGAGGTCAGGAGTTCAGTTGTGTCAATGGAACACGAGTAAAGCTGCTGAGGGAGGAGGAGCAGAGGTATATGCACGATATTGGTGTTGGAATATATTATTCATGGGAATAATCTCATACCCACAGTTCTCATTGTATCACGCTAAATTTGTCACTCAGACACTGACTGCCCTCCTACCTTAGCCTACTGTGCTAAAATTCCCAGACTAAATAATGATTTGTGTCACTTACCTGTTATAAAAAATTAAGCTGCTATTAAAGGTCTAATTTAGCATGTTTAATTTCATCAACATGCCAATGTCAGACCCCTAATCCACCATTTTATGCTAAAGTACCAGATATACCAAATTTCTGGAAATACTTGATATAATCCACAAGCAATGGACAAACAGTGTGGATGGATGTGTCACGACGAGACAGGGAGTGTTAGAACCGAGAAGTAAACATAGCTGAACAGTGTTTGAAAACCATGAACCTGGAGTTGAGCTGTTTTTCTACAGGGAGAACTCCTAGTCTTGAAAATGCTAAGATATTTCCACACAATATGTCACATGACTGATCATTCTGAAGACGCTTATTTCAGTAAGAAATGCAATTTCTCTTTTGGCCAATGTCAATGCAATAAGGCCGATAGTTGATGCTGAATGTTTTGGCCTGCAGTAGTTAGCAGATTTTCCCTCCCTCGACTACAATATCACTGTTTAATGATAACAAATTATACAAACTTCAATAACCAGTGATTGACCACTTATGGTCTGTCTCCCCAATCTACATTCAGTGTCTTCACTGCAGTGTTTTCAATAGAACATAATGTATTAATGAAATATTAAATAAATGAAACAGGTAAACAAAAAACATTTGGACGGAAAAAATAAAAAATAATTTGCCACAATGACAGTTATTAAAATAACAAAGTGGCAAATATCAGCCTTGATTAATCCGCCCAATCGATGAATCAGTCTACTTCTAATCTAATGTGTTAATCTTTTGTTTCTTTTTTTTCCCCAGAACTTCTCTCCTCAGATGTCCGGTGGCTACCATGACAAATCTTCTGCCATGCCTGTGCCCGGACCCATGGTAGGTCACATACACACATACACTCCATCAGTAACCTCTGATCTCTTGTTGATGACCATGATGTATCTGACTTTGCCTGTGTTTGACTGACAGGGCCCAATGGGACCCCGTGGACCTCCTGGACCTTCCGGTTCAAGTGTAAGTACGACAGTTCTTCTTCATCATAGATTTATTTAAATCATACTCAAAAGACTCTGTGCCGTGCACATGAACACGCTTCCCACGACTGCATGTTCGCTCAGAAAACAAAGGAAGATTTAGAGGTGATGCAACTGAAGCCAGTGCAAACTGAAACACCAACATTTGTCTAAAGCAGCTGGAATTGATGCAAATAAGCTGTAGCTGCAGGTCCTGTGAACACTTCAGCAAGAAAATCAACATCGCGGAAGTACAGGGAGACAAACTTAAGATAAATAGAGCTTGGTCAATGGCTGACACAAACACACTAGACATTGTCATCAGTTGGATTTTCATGTATTTTACTTTCACAGATAATCCTTCAGATATCCCTTTAGTTAATGTCAAAGTCTAAGTCCAGTGCAGTGAACGTTAGAGTCTGTAATGAAGTTTAGATTCTGAAATTCTCCATTGTAACCACAAGAGACATTGTGGGGCTGCTGGACCACATCTTAACAGTGATGCAGCCAATGAGAGCAGATCAGTGACTGCACCTGAAGTCAGCCAGACCTCAGGTCTGAATGTCAGCATTGCAGCATTAACAATACGTGGCCACGGCTGATAGCAGTCGTGCAGCAATGATCTTGTGTGTGAACTGACTCACTGAAGTGCACCGTATTGTATTTTTACTGCTTTGGTATGACTGCAATAGTGATGTTGTTTGTGTGTGGCTCCCCCTACAGGGACCTCAGGGATTCACTGGCCCCCCTGGTGAGCCTGGAGAGGCTGGAGCTTCTGTGAGTGTCAAGGCCACATTAAACACACATGCACATTTCTCTTTATTAGTCTACAGCATTTTCACCGTGTTGGTGTGTTACTCTATAGGGTCCCATGGGTCCCCGTGGCGCCGCTGGCCCCCCTGGCAAGAACGGAGAGGATGTAAGTCTACTGGACGTGCTTCTATCTACGAGCTGTGTCTCAGTAAATGACAGAATCACATCAGGCCTTTGCTTACGCCATTTTCTCTGCCTCATTCTTACAGGGTGAGTCTGGCAAGCCCGGTCGTGGTGGTGAGCGTGGACCTTCTGGCCCACAGGTAAGCTGCCATATCAGCCTACTTTTTAATCATACAGTGTGAAGTCAAAACCTATGCTGAGTTACTAAATTGTGTCTCCCTAACTTATCTTTCTCTCAGGGAGCCCGTGGTTTCCCCGGAACCCCCGGTCTGCCCGGAATCAAGGGACACAGAGTGAGTCCAAACTCAATGTCTACCAACTCAACGCAGCACCGATCAGCAGCATAACATCTCCCGACAGACTTTTGTGGACTTACAAAATAATGTTTCTCTTTGTCTTTAGGGATTCAGTGGTCTGGATGGTGCTAAGGGAGAGTCTGGCCCTGCTGGACCCAAGGTGACTATCTCTTTTGCCTCGTTTTCCTCTCCCACACCATTTCCCAGTGCAGAAAAATTGTCTTTCCAACACAAGTCTAGTTCAAGAGCACTATCACAGAAGCAGCAGTGCGAATGGTAGTAGCACATAATAGAACCAGCAATAGCAGTGTCAGTAATTGTTACTGTGATGATGTAGTGGCAGCAGAAATATAACTGTTACTCATGGTATGGAGTTCTTTCTAAAATTCAAACTTCAAATTATTTCAAAGGAAATATTAGGTCCCAGAATCATCGTGTTGGGTGTAGCACTCACAGGTCACAGTGGCTAGTCATTAGCTTGTAGCAGCCATTTTGGCTCGTCATTAGCTCATAGCAGCTATGCTTGCGATTTATTAGCTCGGAGCAGCCTATAGCTAGTCATTAGCTTGTAGCAGCTATGTTGGCTAGTTGAGTTAATGAGGTGTAATTTGTTAATTTTCATCACATGACCTGTCTGTGTGCTTATGTGTGTTTAGGGAGAGTCTGGTGCTCCTGGTGAGAATGGTACCCCTGGTGCTATGGTGAGTAAATGTCATCTTCTGTATGAAATTGCCATCTCGGCTTATCTCTCCCTTCATGATGCCCGTTTGGAAAGTGTTACTGACTGTGTCTGTGTCGCAGGGACCTCGTGGTTTGCCTGGTGAGAGAGGCCGCACTGGTGCTAATGGAGCTGCTGTGAGTCCACACATACACGTGTAACTTCCTCGTATATCCAATCGTTCGTGTGAGTCAACATATCAACTGATCATTCTTGTCCGTGTGCTGTAGGGAGCCCGTGGTAACGATGGTGCCGCTGGTGCTGCTGGACCTCCTGTAAGTTTCTCATTTACTGACGCCTCAGTGTCACCACTTGTAGTGCATCTTCAGTTTTTGTAGTGGAGTAAACCAACATTTCGATCATTTATTTAAACATAAAACTACAAAAAAAGTGTACTTACAAATAATACAAAAACTAGCTGTAATAAACCTAAATTCTGTAACAAATAAAACTCTAAGACTACAACTATACAGTACTTTGAAGTGTATATGTGTAGTCTACATTTGTTATTTCTATGTATATGTTTTCATTAGTTCTATGTTTGTCTGAACATATGTGTTGTTGTTGTTTTCCAGGGACCCACTGGCCCTGCTGGATCCCCTGGATTCCCTGGTGGCCCTGGATCCAAGGTACACCTAAAGCTCAACATGACCCAGAACAATAATTAGAAAGTCACTGTCTTGAGTTTGCAGTGCCTTGGAGGTTTTTTCCAACATATCTGCAGGCAGTTGACCCAGCAGGGGTCACACATACAGGAATTTGTGAGAACTTTTGTACTACTTGTTAGCGAGTAGTGTACTGTGTTCATGCTAGAAAAGAATAGTTGATAATAAAAACAAGTCATTTCCTGATCATATAGAATGTTTAGGTATTATTTGTATGCAAACATTGGTATCACTATATTTAGAAGTGAGAAAACACAAGATAACACAACAATCGAAGAGTCGCACAGACAAAAGCATAAAAGCAATGCGCAAATTAAAATCATCTCTTCTCGTTTTATGTTTCCATTCCTGCCTTTTTTATATTGGCATTGATATTTGATGTTGGCATATGCATTTCTTTCTACACATCTTTGATTATGTCATATTATTGCTTTAGACATGATTTTCTCATTCCTGTTCTTTGTTACCTCTTTTACCCAGGGTGATGCCGGACCTCAGGGTGCTCGTGGAGGCGAGGGACCCAGTGGAGCCCGTGGTGAGCCTGGCAACCCTGGACCTGCTGGCCCCGCTGGACCTTCTGTAAGTAATCACAGCAACATTCTTGTTATTGTCATGATTCTAGTCCACAGACTGTTTGTCTGACAAATAAATAGTCAAAGACGGTCATTTTCCTCAAACAACTGATATTTAAATCATTCACCAAACAAAATTGTTTTTAACTGTTCCACTCTTTCTCCTCCCAGGGAAACCCCGGAACTGATGGAGCCCCTGGTGCTAAGGGAAACAATGTGAGTATCTCTGATCACAGGGTTGAGGGTTTGAATCATGGGTTGTAGTTTAAAATGTTGAGCAAGGCATTAAGAAATCAGCCAATGCTGGGGTTTGCTATCTGTAGAGACTCTGCACTGGCATGATAATACAACATGATGTGATTGTGTTGTTGTGTGCTGCCCCCTGCAGGGTGCTGCTGGAGTTGCCGGAGCTCCCGGTTTCCCCGGACCTCGTGGACCCTCAGGACCTCAGGGTGCTGGTGGTGCCCCCGGACCCAAGGGTAACACTGTGAGTAAAGCTCTCTCTTTAAACTGGTTCTTGTTATTATGACCATAATTAAGAACAAGTCTGCAGTCCAAACATACTGAAAATAAATACAATGCAAATATAATGCATTACAGCTTTCAAAATGTCCGCTATTTATGTTGCTTTTATATACATATGTAGACTTATTTATTTAGGTATTTTCTGTTGTTATTGTTAGTCTGGCTAGTATTTATTTAATCTTTTGTTTTGAATGAGTGATGTGTTTAACAACTATATGCTTGTTTCCTTCAGGGAGAAGTTGGTGCCCCAGGAGCCAAGGGAGAGGCCGGTGCCAAGGGAGAGGCTGTAAGTTCCCCAACATTCAGCATTTGGGAAATGCTCTCTGTCATACGTGTATTTTATTTATTATACAGTATCATAAATGTATACTGTATATACTGTACATGTCTACACATTAGCTCATACTGTGTATGTGTGTGTGTGTCTGTTCTCCAGGGTGCCCCAGGAGTTCAAGGACCCCCCGGACCCTCTGGTGAGGAGGGCAAGAGAGGAGCAAGAGGAGAGCCTGGTGCTGCAGGAGGCCGTGGAGCTCCCGGAGAGCGTGTATGTAAAATTTACCTGATTGTATTATATACTATGAGATATGATTGATCACTCACTATACTATAATGGAGGAAAAGTGAGAGAAGCGCCCTCTGGTGGTGTCTTGTTACTACAGCTTGGATTATCCATATGCAATACGTTTAATTTCATTTTTTCTCTTTTAAATTATTATATGAAGGCAGCTGCTGCACCCTTTTACATTTGTGCAGACACAAACTTAATATCATAAACATTTTCTAAAAGAAAATGTGATAAAATGATCTGCTTTGAATCCAAACACCTGCAAGAAGGATACATAGGATACTCATATGTGACACAGCATCCTTGTATCTCATCAAGACCATTCAACCATTCATTTCTTGAGTCCGTAAAGATAGAAGTTGTTAATGCAAACATTGTGTTTGTTGCTCATATTGGATATACTGTGGATATCTGAGTAAGGGAGAAGTATGAACATTGTTGTGCTGCAGCTTCAGTGATGCCACGAGGGGTTTGATCATGACATAAACTGTAATTATATTGAAGTGGTAATTATATTGAAATTTTAATGTTTAGCCTGTCCACATGTAACAGCATTAGCTTCTGCTCACAGGACTAAGCAAGCTGTTTTGGTTCTTTGTACAGGGTGGTCCTGGTGGTCGTGGTTTCCCTGGCTCTGATGGTTCTGCTGGACCCAGAGTAAGTATAACATCCAAACTCTGTTTTTTCTGAAGCTTCCAAACAGCTCAGGTGTACCAAAAATTAAATGTACTTCGCCCTCTTCCTGCCACTCACAGGGTGCCAACGGTGAGCGCGGTGCCCCCGGTCTTGTTGGACCTAAAGGTGCTACTGGTGAGACTGGACGCACTGGTGAGCCTGGTCTGCCCGGAGCCAAGGTGAGATAACCTATCAATTACATAATCAATTACAACTATCTATTACATACTTTTTGACAACATCATTTATTACTGCATAGCCACTCCTTTGACCTCTGACTTCTGATTTGCAGGGTATGACTGGAAGCCCTGGCAGCCCTGGACCTGATGGCAAACTGGGACCTTCTGTAAGTTCATGTTCAAATGGATCCTAATCTTACCAATATATGTTTTCATAAATCGTGTTGACTTATTCTGAATTTAATCATCCAGGGAGCCCCTGGACAAGATGGCCGCCCTGGACCCCCTGGCTCTGTTGGAGCTAGAGGCCAGCCTGGAGTTATGGGATTCCCCGGACCCAAGGGAGCTGCTGTGAGTAATGTGTCACAACTGCTACACAGTAGCATGTAATTCAGCCACTGCTTGAAATCAAGCAACTGATGAAATGGTCTCCACATGTCTGGTAATCCTGCTTTTCAATCCGCTTTGTAGGGTGAGCCCGGAAAGTCTGGCGAGAGAGGATTGATGGGACCTACTGGACCTGGTGTAAGTTGTCTACCACTATCTACTTTATAAATCCACCGCACACTACAAGTCTTTTGTTCTTCGTAGAACCTGAGTGTTTAAAAGCCTATCTATTGTCTATGCAGGGTGCCCCTGGAAAGGACGGCGATGTTGGTGCCCAGGGACCCTCTGGACCCGCTGTAAGTACAACAAAGTCACACTCTTTCCCCAGCTCTGTAGCATTGTCACCCATAAGGCTTTTGGTCTCTTCAAACTACATGGAGAAAGCAAAACACAACTCTCTAATGGTCACTCTCTTACTCATCATCAGGGCCCTGCTGGTGAGAGAGGAGAGCAAGGACCTGCTGGAGGTCCCGGATTCCAGGGTCTTCCCGGACCCCAGGGTGCTGCTGGTGAGAGTGGAAAGCCCGGAGAGCAGGTACTGATCAAAAAAATATGAGCAACCTGTATAAACTGGTCAAATGTGTACTTTCTAATGAGCTGACATATTGTATTGCCTCCCTCTCCATTTCCTGGACTACCTAGGGTGTGCCTGGTGAGGCCGGTGCCCCTGGACCCGCTGGATCTAGAGTAAGTCACTTTGTCATCGTCTCAAATACTTTCAGGTTATCCCCCAAGAGAGAGAGTCATTGGAGAGTTACCTTAGGTGATAAATAATCCATGCTTGCCAACCCGGCTACAAGGCATTGAAAAGCTATGCCATATTGTTTGTATAAATTATTGCTATTATATTTTCAGTTTAAGTTAAAATGGAGGTGACTGTAAATTATAGTAGAGTGAAATAACCCAGTCTTTGCCTCAGTTATTTTCCAAAACACTGAACTGTTAGCATACAAAGTGTTGTTAATGCTAGGTTAACAGGCTAATACTAAGAGATTTTTGCTGGCTATGTAAATAAGAAGGGTAACCCAGATTGTCCTAAAACCATTACTGAAAGAGCCTTGTTCACAGGATTTATTCAATTCCAGATAAATCTAAAAAAAAATACATTCAGTTGTTAAATGAGAAGTAATTCTAGTTCAGTTCACAGATGAAAGCTACTTGGTTTGACCACTCCTGCACTCCGATTTAAACACTTCTAACTCTCTGCAAACCCTCTTAATCCCTCAGGGAGACAGAGGATTCCCCGGTGAGCGCGGTGCTAATGGCCCAGTTGGACCTGCTGGTGCCCGTGGATCCCCTGGATCTGCTGGAAATGAGGGTGCTAAGGTAAACCCTGGCACATATCAAAAAGAGTGGGTGTCCAGTGTATTCTGCCATGTTTATTTATTTATCCTTAACCCTATGTCACTTTGCCTTCTTCCTTTAGGGTGATGCTGGTGCTCCTGGTGCTCCCGGAGCTCAGGGTCCTCCTGGCCTGCAGGGTATGCCTGGTGAGCGCGGTGCCGCTGGTCTTCCAGGACTGAGGGGAGACAGAGTGAGTCTCTTCCTCAGTATTTTCACCAAATATTCTCAGTATCTATACCTTTAATGCCATATAGGCTTTGATCAGACCTTCTACTATGATGGATTTGACCAGTTTAAAGCAAACACCAAGAGCCACAATAGCTCCCCAGTATCAAGACTAAAGTCTGGTCTTCTGTAGAATCATCTACAGAATCATTCCAACATAACAGTATCTGATGTTTGATCATCTCCTGTATTCTCACCATCCAAAATAGGGTGACCAAGGACTTAAGGGTGGTGATGGTGCTCCTGGTAAGGATGGTCCTCGTGGCTTGACTGGACCCATTGGACTTCCCGGACCTGCTGGATCTCCCGGAGATAAGGGAGAGCCTGGTGCTCCTGGTATTGTTGGACCTGCTGGAGCCCGTGGAGGCCCTGTAAGTGACTCTGACTGTCCCTCAGATGAGGAGACAATAAACCTTCAATTCAGAGCTGCTTGACTTTGAAACCTTTGAATTCTTGGTTGACCTTTCCTGTCTTTTCTTGCTCAGGGTGAGCGTGGAGAGGCTGGACCACCCGGACCTGCTGGATTCGCTGGACCCCCTGTAAGTCATTTCTCCGTGAATGCCATGGCCTCTCTTTACAACTGATTTTTTTTTTTGCTGCTTGAAGATAATACACAGAGTTATTAATTAATTAATCTCTCTTTCTCTCCTCTCCACCATTACAACTCAGGGTAATGAGGGTCAACCTGGTGCTAAGGGAGAGGCTGGAGATAATGGTGCTAAGGGAGATGCTGGTCCCCCTGGCGCTGCTGGACCCACTGGTGCCGCTGGACCTGCGGTTTGTAAACTATATAATCATTACCCATTTTTCCATACAAGATACAATAATCTTATTCTCCCGCATTGACTGACTCCATGTTGTGTCCATTCAGGGTCCCCTTGGAAACACTGGTGCCAAGGGAGCCCGCGGACCTGCTGGACCTCCTGTAAGTGACCACCCCCTCTCTTTAATACATTTACATTTATACCAACTTGTCTGACTTTAGCTATATCAGAGGTGATGACAATCTACTATTGTGTATGGTTTGCACTCAATACAGCCATTTATTCAGCCTCAGTTAACCAATAGATCTCTCTCTGTTTAGGGTGCTACTGGCTTCCCTGGTGCTGCTGGCCGTGTTGGAGCCCCTGGCCCATCTGTAAGTCTTTCTCTTCTGTTAGCACTTGCTTCTGATGCAGATAAATAGTGTCCAGGATGGTTTTAGCAATGTTGTTATTCATCTTCGTCTTCCGCAGGGCAACGCTGGACCTCCTGGACCCGCTGGAGGCGCTGGCAAAGAGGGACCCAAAGGAAACCGTGGTGAAACTGGACCTGCTGGTCGCTCTGGAGAGCTTGGACCTGCTGGACCCCCAGGATCTCCTGGCGAGAAGGGTAGCCCCGGTGCTGAGGGTTCTTCTGTAAGTTATCTTTGCCGCAAAAAGCGCAAAAACCTTTAGAACACACCATTGCAATGATGACACAGACGGGAGATTCAATGTCTCTATAGTTTCCTTTTTACAACCAGAGCTTCATGTGCTGTTGCTGCAACTAGATATCTAACATTGTTTTATTTTTTTGTCTCTGTCTCCACCTGCAGGGTAGCAGTGGTATCCCTGGACCTCAGGGTATTGCTGGACAGCGTGGTATTGTTGGTCTGCCCGGACAGAGGGGAGAGAGAGGTTTCCCTGGTCTGCCTGGACCTTCCGTAAGTTTTGTTTACTGAACTACAAAGCTGTGCAGAGTTGATCTGATAGAAACAGGATTGGACATTCTAATATCCTTAGTGAGCCAAGTAATAGAACCAAAAATGATCAAAATCCAGGAAAAGGAAGTCACTGCAAGGCAAAGCCTAACCTATGTCATGCCACTCTAGCATCTACAGAATTGTATCGTAAATGTCTGTGTCACCCACAGGGAGAGGTTGGAAAGCAGGGACATGGAGGCCCCGGTGGTGAGCGTGGACCCCCTGGACCCATGGGACCCTCTGGACTGGCTGGACCCCCTGGTGAGCCTGGACGTGAGGTACGGCAAAATATTTTTATCCGAAAACAAATCTGTTTCTTTGCATAGTAATGTGTGTATAAGTCAAACAGTGCATATGTTTAAACTGTTAACTTCCTGCGTGTTCCAGGGAGCCCCCGGAAACGAGGGATCAGCTGGTCGCGATGGACCTGCCGGACCCAAGGTGAGGGCGGGACAATCTGAGCAGCGTTAGACAGTTTCCGTTTCACAAAAGTGAAATTTGAAATCTTGAAACAAGATAATACGATAGGAGCTGACCATTTATTGTGGTGACCTAAAACTGGTCCAATGATTCAGAAAAAGATTACAGCTCGTGAAGTACTGTGTGTGTGTGTTGTTTTTTAGGGAGACCGTGGTGAGTCTGGCCCCTCTGGAGCTCCTGGTGCCCCTGGACCCTCTGGTGCCCCTGGACCTGTTGGACCCGCTGGCAAGACAGGCGACCGTGGAGATTCTGTGAGTAATGAAGCCACCCTGAATTATATTTAATTTAGTTATTGTGCTGTTTATTTGATATGAATCTATCTTACATTGTGTTGATGAAAATGAACCAGTGTTTCACTGCAACCTGCCTGTTTTTTTACATGTTTCAGGGACCTGCTGGCCCCGCTGGCCCTGCTGGTCCTGCTGGACCTCGTGGCCCTGCTGTAAGTAACAACTATACTCTAACCGATGAAACACCACACAGACAAAGACAAAACAAAACACCTTAAACCCTTCTTCCTACAAACAGGGAGCTCATGGACTCCGTGGAGACAAGGGAGAGTCTGGAGAGGCTGGAGAGAGAGGCATGAAGGGACACAGAGGATTCACTGGCATGCAGGGACCTCCTGGACCTTCTGTAGGTTACTTCGTCCTCAAGTCCATATGTACTTCATGTAACCACTTCAACCCTCTAACTCCTGTTTTTGTGTATGAACTCCCAGGGACCCAGTGGAGAGCAGGGACCTGCTGGTACTGCCGGAGCTACTGGACCTAGAGTAAGTTCTTACACCACACAACCTTAAACTATTTAGTGAAGGTTCAAAGGTTTCATATGTGCTGTTGTCCATGTCAAAGTGGTACGTGGGACCTTATGAGTTTTCCTCTGTGCTGTGTGTAGGGCCCATCTGGATCTGCTGGTTCTGCTGGTAAGGATGGTATGTCTGGCCTGCCTGGACCTACTGGACCCCCCGGACCTCGTGGACGCTCTGGAGAGATGGGACCCGCTGTAAGTCTAATTCTCCAACTGTCCATCCATTCATCAGCTGTATAATTTGTGTCTCCTAACTCAAGTTCTCGTTTCTCCTCCCTTGTCCCCCTTCCTCTCAAATCTCAGGGTCCTCCTGGACCTCCTGGACCACCTGGACCTCCCGGTGCCCCTGGTGGTGGATTCGACCTTGGCTTCATTGCCCAGCCCCAGGAGAAAGCACCCGATCCCTTCCGCATGTACCGCGCTGATGATGCCAACGTTCTCCGTGATCGTGATCTGGAGGTCGACACAACCCTGAAGAGCCTCAGCCAGCAGATCGAGCAGATCCGCAGCCCTGACGGCACCCGTAAAAACCCAGCCAGAACCTGCCGTGACCTGAAGATGTGCCACCCTGACTGGAAGAGCGGTAAGTTATAGGACTGGGGAATAGCTGTTGTCCTAAACCTTTAGAGGAAATGAAATGAGCGGATTATGACAGATTTAGGACGTCATTTAGGAATTAGGGAATTTAGACAAATAGCAATGTAGAATTTTAAATTCCCCCATGACTTTTTCCTCTTTGACCTTCTCGATCTTCAGGAGAGTACTGGATTGACCCCGACCAGGGCTGCACTCAGGATGCCATCAAGGTCTACTGTAACATGGACACCGGAGAGACCTGCGTATCTCCAGTTCAGAGCGAGGTTGCCAAGAAGAACTGGTATGTCAGCAAGAACATCAAGGAGAAGAAGCACGTCTGGTTCGGAGAGGCTATGACCGACGGCTTCCAGGTAAACGGGCTAAATCTGGTTTTCTCCTCTTTACCTCTCCTCCGTTTCTAATTGTCTTCTCCTGTCAAATCCACTCACTACCTGTAGTGCAATCATGGGCTCTGGCCCTCTCTAAGGTCACCTTTCCTCTCAGTTCCTCAACCCTCCTCCCTTTTTTTTTTCACAATTCCACTTCCTATTCACCTTAAGCCGCTGCCTCTCGTCCCTCTGTAACGTCTCCCTACTTTTCTCCACTCCACAGTTCGAGTATGGCAGCGAAGGCTCTCTGCCCGAGGATGTCAACATCCAGATGACCTTCCTGCGTCTCATGTCCACTGAGGCATCCCAGAACATCACGTACCACTGCAAGAACAGCGTCGCCTACATGGACGCTTCCGCTGGCAACCTCAAGAAGGCCATGCTCCTCCAGGGCTCCAACGAGATCGAGATCAGAGCCGAGGGCAACAGCCGCTTCACCTACAGTGTCCTGGAGGATGGATGCACGGTAAGGAGTCTTGAGATGATGCTCTCACACCACATCCACTGACAGGAATTAGATTCCAGAAGTGACAGATGAACATGCACATGCTCTCCCTTATGGTCGCACACAGCGGTACATATTGTAAGTCTTCCTGTCCTTGAATCTTGCCTGGAACTCATTGTGTTTTTATTTTCTTCTTCCAGTCACACACCGGTACATGGGGCAAGACAGTCATCGACTACAAGACAACGAAAACATCTCGCCTGCCCATCATTGATATTGCTCCTATGGACGTTGGTGCTCCAGACCAAGAGTTTGGGCTTGAAGTTGGACCTGTCTGTTTCTTGTAAAAAGAGAAATCTGGACTTGAAATTGTTGTTGTGTGTGTGAGTGTGTTTTATTTTTTTCTAACAGTCATCTCTCTCTAAAAAAAAAACCCCTCACCAAAACATTCTTCTAAATGCCATTTTTCTGAAAAACCCCCCTCGCTCCTGATTCTACGAGCTTCCATTCGGCCGTTGTTCCGATGGTCCACTTTGCCTAAAACCTGCACTTCAGCAAGATGGCGGTGGTGTGGCAGTGTCTGCATCATCGTTTTTGGGACCACTACTTTTTTTTGTTTCTGACTCTCTTTTTTTTTTACCATCACCAACACCAAGGATCCTGTAGAGAAGACATTTTGTTTCACTGGCAACAAGAAAATAATATATGCTTCTGTAAAGTGTAAAAAAAATTGACTTCCCCTCTTCATCCAGCCAAACCAGGCCTCTCTGGAGCTTAAAGAAACCAACTGAAACACACAGATGACTTTTGTATTTTTATACACCACTGCGGTGAGAGGATTGAAAGGACAGCCCCAACAGACAGAACCCAATTGCTTTGTACCACGTTTCAGGTGATGATGAATAAACGGTGAAACTGACAGCCATGTTTGTCTCTGTTGTTCTGCCCCCACCCCCCCTTCCATCTGCCCCAGACAAGACTGACAACTCCTTACTCGTCATCCACTGATGTTGCAACTGTTGTGATTTGTTTGTTGTCGTGGAAGCTTCTTTTGTTTGTTCCGATCTATTTCTCCACCTTTTTTTTTTTATCTACTTACAAAAGTCACATTAAAACCACCAGCAGAGAAACACGGGTTTAAACCTCTTTTTTGTAAAGGAAAGAAAAAGAAATCATATGGCTACCTCAGCAAGCAAGAAATGCCAGCGATGACAAAAAAAAGGGGCCCAGTGTTTTAGAAGCACCAGAGGTAGTTACGGCAGTGGGTGGGTGTGCAGGGGGGGGTCGTTAATGTTTGCTAACACTTGAACAGAAGCAGAAACAGCTAAAAACCTGAGGTGCTACTCTCTCTCCTGTCCGTCCAGTATGGTTATACTGTTTTGTAGTTTAAAGATTACTGTGATGTGGGCGGAGTCTTCTTGGTGCTAAAAACGAGAACCCCAGCTTTTATTCTTCGTGTCCAGAGTGAAACAGACTTCTTCTATTCTCAGTCTTCTCGGTGCTGGCAGTGAAATTCAAGCTGTGTTGAGTTTGAGTGAAAAGTGGATCGACGTCTCTTTACTTTTTTTTTTTTTTCTTATGTTTTGAACCTGCTGTCCACCTTTCTTCTTTCATTCATATCCTCCTCCTCTTCCTCCTCCTCCTCTTCATCCACACACTTGTTGTGGTTAGTTTCTTGTTTTCTTGTGCGAAGGGTAAAAATTCTCATAAACAAAAAAAACAAAAACAAATTTGAGAATTGTTGTTGTTTTTTTTTAAATGCACATAAAGAGAGCCATCAGCAAAACATTTGTGAGAGAAGGCAGACAGACACACCTATGGGGGCAAAACACCACAAGGATCTGTACCTATTTTGTATATGTATAATAAATTGAGATGTTTCTAATTATTTTGAATGCTGAAATAAAGCATGTTAAGTGGTCTAACATTGAATTCTGCCTAATTCCCTGAGTGAGTGGCTGACTGCCCCCTCCCTTCCCGGGACTTGCACCTTTAAACCACTGCACTGACTGATAAAGGCCTCTAGTTTAGTTTGAAACGCTCTTCCACAGCTGAGTGAGTGAGTGGAACGCAGCAGAATCAGGATTCACAGTCACACTTCGCTGCAACTTACACACAGGAAACATTCGCACCACTGTTAATATAGCTCTAAAAAATCCATATATGTCTCACTTCACTGAATCACCTGCACAAACAACTTCTAAAACAATCAAAACTGTTTTAACATGCAAAGTCTGTCAATTCATTCTCAACACCAAGACCTTCAAGACTTGATATTTACATACAAACACAGATGTGAACAGTGAATAGATCATCTCTGAAAGTATAAATAGATAAATAGATAAATATGAAACAAAAAACTTCCAACATAGCTCCAAATCCACTGTGCAGTAAAAAACATGTTTAAAAAGAGGAAGAAAAACAGGAAATCAAGAGAAACATCTTTCGGCATGTCGCACCCCGCCCCGATGACACGATTGTCAAATCCTCGTCCTCTGCCTCTTTCCTCTCTTTCCTCCTTCACCTCTTCCCATGTCACACAATGGGACATCGTGTCCTCTCACATGATGAAGAACATTCTTTGTTTTAACTGCTCCTGCTTTTAAGAGAATGCAATTTAATTTGCTTTAAACTGAAGCACCAGCAGCACCGTGTGTGTCTGTGTGTGTGTGTGTGCATGAATGTCAGAATCCGAAGAGAAGTGCATGAATAAGGTGACAGAACATCTTTGGTAGTGAACTGTGTATGGATGGAATGGAAGTGTTGAGAATGATGTTTCTGAAGTAAGAACAGTCTCAAAGGGATTTCCTTTTAGCTGCCATTTAATGTCCAGTGTTCACATTTGAAGAAAGATCGATCATATTCATACCAGATATGAAGTCATTGTATCCTATATGTTGGTTGTACTCGAAGAGAGTTTTTTAGAGATGCCCATTATCATGGTCTTGCAACCAAACATAGCTGTTGTTCAGACAGGGTCTGAAACTGGGGAACTAACTTGAAGTGTAGCCTGTGATTAATAAGTCTTATCATCGTACTGTACATTGCATCCACGTTGCACAGTGTTGTAATGATGAATGTCTCGTATCATCGTAGGAGGCATGACACATTACAGGACAGGGAAACACTGACCTTTGAACCACATCACCCAGAGTGACGAGTCAATCATGTAAAAACCTTTGTGTGTGTGAGTCAGAACAGACTCCTACCTTTCTGTCGTCGTCAGGTGATCCTCAAAGAGCTGCTGATGTTTCCTCCACGCCATTAGATCCAGTTAGTAAATGAAGCTTTTGGAAAAATCCTTTAATCCACCAAGAAAACACACGTTTGCCTGACAATCCAACACTCATTAAAGCATCCTGAGTTGTCCTGGAGATGCTTTTTTAATCCCAAATGATCCATATGTTTCTCACAGCTCAGCAGAGCAACTGCACAGCACTAACAGAGCCGAGCTGAGCTGAGCCGGGGGGCTGCGATCAGGACCTGCATTCAGCCTCAGACTGCTGGCATCAGTTTGGCTTCACAAAGACACTGATTGTCCACCTTGAGGGAGCCACCTACCCAGGAACAGAGGATACGTTTGCACTCCCACAGGGAATCTGGACTATTTCTGCAAGAATTGAGGTCTTTATTTGAGGCCTGGGCAGAGGAATGCTCACCTCTCCAGTTTCAGACACAGATGAAGCTCTGTTTGTAGAGAGGCTGACGAGGTGAGGCCAGGCAAACATGATGATTTACATGAAATCTTACCTTATCTTATCCTAAATATGTTTGTATAAGTGTAAAATCTCTTTAAGGTCATTTTCATTTGCGTTAAGGCCTTTGAGCGCTGATTGTGAGTGATTTATTTGCATGTTAATCCTATTTGTTCTTCTTTTTTAGAACAGGGTTACTTTTTCAAAGTTTCAGTCCCAGCATGTACAAATTTAACCAATCTCAACTTATGTGTTGGTACGGAAGAGGATTAGGGCCACAGAGTCAGAATTCTGACTTTAAACTCAGACTTCTAAGATTACTTACAGAGAACTTATTAAAGTTACCTCGCCAGTAAAATAAATAAACACATGAAATGTGGACATTGAAAACACAGAGCCCAGAACCAGAGAAGGGTGATGAGGGGGCTCAGCCCCTCAGTTGTATTTTCTCTATTTTAGCTCTAGTAAAAATTGAGTACAGCCATTTTAATAATAAGTAAAGATACATGTGACTACAGGCCTGTATGAGCATAGATAGATAGATAGATAGATAGATAGATAGATAGATAGATAGATAGATAGATAGATAGATCACACACTTCATCACAAAGAAGAGGAGTGTGTGTAAGCCTGTAATGGATGAGTAAATACAGAAGGGGGCAGTAGAGCAACAGTATGGATGTCAACTGCTGTAAAACAGCAAAGAAGAAGAAGAACACGTCCATCCAGGTGATTTTAGGGGTTTTATTTTTTATTTCATCTCCTCACAGTAAAGCTCAAATGCTTTAACAACTGTTCTACATATATCATTTAAAAAAATGCAAGTGACACTGGATCAGTATCAGACACAACAAAGTGGTATCAGTTAGTTAACTCTATGTCCCTCGACTAGATACCTGATTATGAATAGAGTCAACAAAGCTCAGGAAGTAGACAGACGTTTGAATGGAAGTCCTAAAAATAAAAAATAGCCTAATTCTTGCTTGATTTATAATGATCATCTCCTAAACAGTCAATATCTTGTCGGCAGTGTGAGCGTCCTGTCTTATTTCCCCCCTCACTCTTTTTGAGGGCTATACAGAACCTTCAACATCTTTAAAAAATGTTACTTACAAGTCATAATTTTACAAGTAAGGTTGTTATTTATTATTATTATTATTATTATTATTATTATTATTATTTATATTATTATTTATTTATTTATTGTTTGACCGGTTATTACTGTTGTAAGTGTATTTGTCTAATGAAGTTAATTCTGACGTAACTTCCGTCACGCCAGGGTGTTGATTGAATCCGCTCGCCGGTGTCACTTCCGGGTCAGAGGTCGCGTACCCGACAGATATGTCCGCACGTCTCTTCGCCTCTTTGGTCGCTTCGTCTGGTCTTTGTGTTCAAGGCATTTGTGTTGTGTTGTAGAGCGACTGGTTGTGTGCTGCTCCGTGCTGCTCCGTGCTCCCTGTGTGCGCTGCTGTGGTTGTTGTGGCGGTGGTAAGTGTCTCTCTCTCTGCGTTGTGGTTGGTGCTACTAGGTGGCTAATGCTAGTGTGGTCACAGGTAAATGCTGGCGGCTTCCGGGAGCCCTTTTTCACTTCCGCCTCTCGTGACTACTATTACTGTGGCTAATGTTTCTGTGTTGAACTTGGATTTTTCTTATGTAATTCTATTTTTAATATAATACTATAATATTTTTATTATTAGGGCCACATTGAGAAAATAAGTCGTAAACATACGAGAATAAAGTCTAAATTTACGACTTTAATTAAGTCTAAATGTACGTATTTATTATTTACCTATTACGTATTTATCTCGTAAATTTCTGTAAAAAAAAAAAAGTTTTCAATGTTTCAATACTCTGTAGTTAATTCAGGGATTTTGTTTTGTAAATTAGGTAATTATAGTTATTAGACTTCTTGTTTGCCCATTTGTATAGTTTTTCTTAGGCTCTGAGTTTTCTTTTTTGAGTATGTGCAACCCCACTAATTTGTTGTTTTCGTCCCTTTTCAGTTCCTGTAGACCAGTGGTGGTGTTGATCTGGTGGGGTTGATCTTCCCGTCTTGTCTTGCTGTGTCCCTGGGAGTGGGTTTTCTTCACCGTGAGAGAGAGTGTGTGCCCGGTGATTTTGTTGTGTTTTTCTTTGGTGGATCCCTCCCCTGCCATAGCCTTCGTCCATAGACTCTGACCTCAGCCCTGCTTAGGTTTTCCTTTTTTTTTTTTTTTTTTTTTTATATTTTAGAACCAATTAATATGTAATAAAAAGTGTGTGTTAACTTGGAACCACGTCTCATGTCTCAACCTGTGTGCCTTGTGTCTAACAGTAATTCCCTGGGTGATGTTGTCAAGCTTTTCCTTGTTTTTGGTAATATTAGTTCCTTACCTTATCACCTCCTACCTCGCCACAGTCTCAATCACTGTCAGTTTGGTAAATTATGTTCCCGTTTAGAGGGAAATAGATGTGAGAGCAGATGACGCAACAACTTTCACAGTGTAATTGTTCCAATCGTGAATCTCATCGCTTCTTGTTCTGCAACCGGAAGGTTGTGTCCACTTTTGTATTATATAATGTAAATTTCTATGTATGTATCAGTATCTACCAACACACATGTAGTCCAATATAGTTGTTTTTTCTGGTGAATCCTCACAGAATGACCACGATATATCACCAGAAACACACAGCAACATAATGCTCCATGATGCATTTATGCGATATTTAGGGTTCTTGGATGGTATTGGACCCCCTGTAGACCTGCCCCCGGACACTTGCTTTTATTTTAATACAATACAGCCATGGTTCTCAAACTGAGGTACCACCAGAGGACACTTACTGGTGGTACACTTGCAGGAACACTTGTGTAGAAAATCAAACGAATGAATAAAATAAATAATAATTAGAGTCACCTTATCTCTTGCTCTATCTTAATCTAATTTCACTATATCTGTGTGAGAAGTATATATGAGGAAGAGGAGGATGATGATGAGAGGAAATGATCTTATTGGGAATAAATCTGCCTTGGTCTAAGTCTGCTCGGTCTATTTACCCCTCTGTATTTTAACGTTGGTGATAATGGTGTCACTGAGCGAGAGCTCCATGTTTTCTCAGGTATAAAAAAGCTTGACTGCATTAGAGGATGTTTCTGGCAGGAAGGAGACAGAGACCGAGCCCTTTGATGAGTCACATTTACATGAAGATGCCTCCAGTGTGGATCGGACTTTTCCTTCTTCTTCTTCCATTGATGCCATGTAATTTTTCTCTTACACAAAACAATATTACAAACCAAGAAATTCTGTTATCTCATCCCTATTTTTAATTTTTCTCTTTCCACAGATGGAGCCACAGATGTGACGATACAGCAGACCGAGTCTATAGCAGTCTTTCTGTTGGACAGAGTAGAAATACAGTGCAGTCATGACCATGAAGACTTGGATGAGATGCTCTGGTACCAACAAAGAGAGAATGGACAGTTGACGTTGGTGGGAGACAACTATGGTGGTAATCAGCCGCACTATGCGAAGGAGTTTGTAATACAGAGAGAAGGCAGGGGAAGATCCACTCTGATCTTCCGCTCTGCCTTTGTGTCAAACACAGCTGTGTATTTCTGCGCTGCTCATGCACAGTGACGCACTTTACTGCCACTGACTCACAAAAACATGGCTTCATGGTTTTTATGTTGGTCTCAAGTGCAAGATCTTGAGATCCAGGTGCTGATGGTGGTGCAGCAGATCTATTGGTGCAACGTTAATGGCAATATATACATTACATGTAGTGATATCTGTGTTCAAGTGGAATTTAAGTGGTGGAAATTAACGTGCTAATTTATCGTCTACATGAGGGTCGCGGGGCGGTGACATAGGGCTGGTGACCCTGGACAGGTCACCAGTCCATCACAGGGACACATACACACTCACGGACTGCATTTTAAAATCCACCTGGGCATCCATAGGTCACCAAGGGAGGTCAATGAACACGTGCGGGACAAGCGCGAGCCGATGTGCTGCAGTCTGGACCACCTGTCTGTCAGCAGACGACCACAGTAACTGTTAAGGCGTGGTGTGGTCAGGAAGAGGAAATGTTAAATACAGTCAACTGAACTGTTTCTCTCTCTCCTCACTGACATGTGTGCAGCAGCAGCAGCAGCACGGAGCTGATGAGTTTGATAAGTGCACAGGTGTTGAGACAGAGTTGTTTCTGTGCTCACACACTCACTGCTCGCCAAGCACATCTCTGTCGTTTTTTAATCCTTGAATGGTCTACCTGGCTAGATAAAAGTATTTATGTCTTGACAACACAAAGTTTAATAGTCGATCATAGACTGACCTCTACAGGAATGATAAAGACATTACATATAAAACATTTTTAATAAAATAGAGGTGGAGCCTGTGAAATCGTAGACATTTTGATATGAGTCAAGTCAACTTTATTTCTAGTGCTTTATAGATTTAAAGGCACAGCAACACAAAAGGTATGAAGCATAAAATGTTTATAGGTCATATATTCATGCGTTTTTTTGTTGATTTTTGTTTTTTTTGTTGAGTCAAAGTTATAATTAATGTTATATTGCGTTTTTGTAGAGATATGAAGTAGCAATAATTGTGCAGAAGTCAAAAAATAAGACCGTTTTTCTTTCGTTTTTGTACATAAAAACGAGCCAAGTGAACTTTGAATGTGATTTATTTCCAAATTGCACAAATTCAATCCAGTTTTATTTTTTCATCAGATTGCCTAGTTTGTGCTGAAAAAGGGATATAAGGCACTCTATATCACACATTCTTATAGCCTCTGTGTATATATTTTAACAAAACACAACTTTCCTTATTATTCAGCTTCTTAAACGTGAAAGTGATTTCCGTTTTCTTTGCTCCATATAACAAACAAATCTTTATAACTAAATCATTTTTGGTTTGTGGACAAAACAATACATTTGAGAAACATCATTTCCAGGTTTGAGAAACACTGATCAACCGTTTTCAACATTTTCTGACAATTATGGACCAAACAATTACTAGATGAATAGAGATAATAATAGACAGATTAACAAATTAGGAACATAATCATTAGTTGTAGCCCTAAGAAGTGACTACAGTACACTTATGGTGTGTTTCATCACAGTGCAGTCTACAGCTGAAAGAACACATTTCTATTAATATACAAGAAAAAGAAAATTAGTCACATTTAGTCACATCCTATGATACAATCATTTCCTAATCAATTAAGCTACTTCAAAGTCAATAATTATGACATGATCAATAAGTTCTCATTTTAAAAGCGTGAGAAACACTTTGAAGGAGTCCAGAAAAGCACCATGACATCCAGTCTGTGTCCAAGTATTTAACAGTATTTAAAAAAAAACAAAAAACATTGAAGTATTTTGATACAAAATATGAAGGGATTTTCATCATCTTAATAAAACACAAATTACAAAATGATATTTTGCATTTGACCTTTAATATATTTATGTTTTAGAAATGGATGGCCTAACCTCATTTGACCAAGACAGACAGACAGACAGAGGAGCTGAGATGTGAGGCGGTTCAGTGGGGGAAGGGAAGACAAAAGAAGCAAACTGCGAGACGGTGGGTTTTTGTGTCGTTTGTTTTCACAGTGCATTACGATGTGGAAGGTTTTGTGCCGTATTTCTTCGGTAGTGGCACCAAACTCACAGTCTTGGGTAAGAAAACGATATTATAAAGCAATACTTAATTGTTAAAACTTTGAGCAGTAAATAGGTCTATTTTGAAAATGAGCTGTTTTGTTATACTGTACAGACGTCCGACTGGAAAAGCCAGCGCTGGAAATATGATACTTAGAGGGTGTTCTTATAATACAAATGTCTTTATAATGTACATGTACGTATAATATGCATGTCCTTATAATATACATGTACTTATAATACAAATGTCCTTATAATATACATATTCTTATAATATAATTTAGATATTCATATAATATACATGTCATTATAATATAAGGAGTACAAAAGGAGCAAAAAAGTCACAGTTCTCTAAAATGAAACAAATTTAGCATTTCATCCAGCATTTGAAAAAAGTCATAGTATAGCATGTCGTCCAAAATCAGTAAAAAAAGTCATAGTATAGTATGTCGTCCAAAATCACTCAAGAAAGTCATAGTATAGTATGTCGTCCAAAATCACTCAAAAAAGTCATAGTATAGCATGTCGTCCAAAATCACTCAAAAAACTCATAGTATAGCATGTCGTCCAAAATCACTCAAAAAACTCATAGTATAGCATGTCGTCCAAAATCACTCAAAAAACTCATAGTATAGCATGTCGTCCAAAATCACTCAAAAAACTCATAGTATAGCATGTCGTCCAAAATCACTCAAAAAAGTCATAGTATAGCATGTCGTCCAAAATCACCCAAAAAACTCATAGTATAGCATGTCGTCCAAAATCACTCAAAAAAGTCATAGTATAGCATGTCGTCCAAAATTCCTCAAAAAAGTCATAGTATAGCATGTCGTCCAAAATCACTCAAAAAAGTCATAGTATAGCATGTCGTCAAAAATCACTCAAAAAGTCATAGTATAGCATGTCGTCCAAAATCAGTCAAAAAAGTCATAGTATAGTATGTCGTCCAAAATCACTCAAGAAAGTCATAGTATAGTATGTCGTCCAGAATCACTCAAAAAAGTCATAGTATAGTATGTCGTCCAAAATCACTCAAAAAAGTCATAGTATAGCATGTCGTCCAAAATCACTCAAAAAAGTCATAGTATAGCATGTCGTCCAAAATCACTCAAAAAAGTCATAGTATAGCATGTCGTCCAAATCACTCAAAAAAGTCATAGTATAGCATGTCGTCCAAAATCACTCAAAAAAGTCATAGTATAGCATGTCGTCCAAAATCACTCAAAAAAGTCATAGTATAGCATGTCGTCCAAAATTCCTCAAAAAAGTCATAGTATAGCATGTCGTCCGAAATCACTCAAAAAAGTCATAGTATAGCATGTCGTCCAAAATCAGTCAAAAAAGTCATAGTATAGCATGTCGTCAAAAATCACTCAAAAAGTCATAGTATAGCATGTCGTCCAAAATCAGTCAAAAAAGTCATAGTATAGTATGTCGTCCAAAATCACTCAAGAAAGTCATAGTATAGTATGTCGTCCAGAATCACTCAAAAAAGTCATAGTATAGCATGTCGACCAAAATCACTCAAAAAAGTCATAGTATAGCATGTCGACCAAAATCAGTCAAAAAAGTCATAGTATAGCATGTCGTCCAAAATCACTCAAAAAAGTCATAGTATAGCATGTCGTCCAAAATCACTCAAAAAAGTCATAGTATAGCATGTCGACCAAAATCACTCAAAAAAGTCATAGTATAGCATGTCGTCCAAAATCACTCAAAAAAGTCATAGTATAGCATGTCGTCCAGAATCACTCAAAAAAGTCAAAGTATAGCATGTCGTCCAAAATCACTCAAGATATCTCAGGATTGCAAAGAGCACTTGTCCCAACCAGGGCTTGAACCCCAGTCTTCTCAGTCAAAGGCAGGAGTACTAACCACTACCCCATCCTTTTGTTCCCACATCACATGATGTTGTCCTAAATGACACCAAAACGTCATAGTATGGTGTGTTATCCAAAATCACTCAAAAAAGTCATAGTATAGCATGTCGACTAAAATCACTCAAAAAAGTCATAGTATAGCATGTCGTCCAAAATCAGTCAAAAAAGTCATAGTATAGCATGTCGTCCAAAATCACTCAAGAAAGTCATAGTATAGCATGTCGTCCAAAATCACTCAAAAAAGTCATAGTATAGCATGTCGTCCGAAATCACTCAAAAAAGTCATAGTATAGCATGTCGTCCAAAATCACTCAAAAAAGTCATAGTATAGCATGTCGTCCGAAATTCCTCAAAAATGTCATAGTATAGCATGTCGTCCAAAATCACTCAAAAAAGTCATAGTATAGCATGTCGTCCAAAATCACTCAAAAAAGTCATAGTATAGCATGTCGTCCAAAATCACTCAAAAAAGTCATAGTATAGCATGTCGTCCAAAATCACTCAAAAAAGTCATAGTATAGCATGTCGACCAAAATCACTCAAAAAAGTCATAGTATAGCATGGCGTCCAAAATCACTCAAAAAAGTCATAGTATAGCATGTCGACCAAAATCACTCAAAAAAGTCATAGTATAGCATGTCGTCCAAAATCACTCAAAAAAGTCATAGTATAGCATGGCGTCCAAAATCACTCAAAAAAGTCATAGTATAGCATGTCGTCCAAATCACTCAAAAAAGTCATAGTATAGCATGTCGTCCAAAATCACTCAAAAAAGTCATAGTATAGCATGGCGTCCAAAATCACTCAAAAAAGTCGTAGTGTATTTCGTCCAAATTGACACCAAGATATCTCAGGATTGCAGAGAGCACTTGTCCCAACCAGGGCTTGAACCCCGGTCTTCTTAGTCAAAGGCAGGAGTACTAACCACTACACCATACTTTTGGTACCACATCACATGATGTTGTCCTAAATGACACCAAAACGTCATAGTATGGTGTGTTATCCAAAATCACTCAAAAAAGTCATAGTACAGTATGTCGTCTAAAATCACTCAAAAAATTCATAGTATAGTATGTCGTCCAAAATCACTCAAAAAATTCATAGTATAGTATGTCGTCCAAAATCAGTCAAAAAAGTCATAGTATAGTATGTCGTCCAAAATCAGTCAAAAAAGTCATAGTATAGTATGTCGTCCAAAATCACTCAAGAAAGTCATAGTATAGCATGTCGTCCAAAATCAGTCAAAAAAGTCATAGTATAGTATGTCGTCCAAAATCACTCAAAAAAGTCATAGTATAGCATGTCGTCCAAAATCACTCAAAAAAGTCATAGTATAGCATGTCGTCCAAAATCAGTCAAAAAAGTCATAGTATAGCATGTCGTCCAAAATCAGTCAAAAAAGTCATAGTATAGCATGTCGTCCAAAATCAGTCAAAAAAGTCATAGTATAGTATGTCGTCCAAAATCAGTCAAAAAAGTCATAGTATAGCATGTCGTCCAAAATCACTCAAAAAAGTCATAGTATAGCATGTCGTCCAAAATCACTCAAAAAACTCATAGTATAGCATGTCGTCCAAAATCAGTCAAAAAAGTCATAGTATAGCATGTCGTCCAAAATCACTCAAAAAAGTCATAGTATAGCATGTCGTCCAAAATTCCTCAAAAAAGTCATAGTATAGCATGTCGTCCAAAATCACTCAAAAAAGTCATAGTATAGCATGTCGTCCAAAATCACTCAAAAAAGTCATAGTATAGCATGTCGTCAAAAATCACTCAAAAAGTCATAGTATAGCATGTCGTCCAGAATCACTCAAAAAAGTCATAGTATAGCATGTCGTCCAAAATCACTCAAGATATCTTAGGATTGCAAAGAGCACTTGTCCCAACCAGGCTTGAACCCCAGTCTTCTCAGTCAAAGGCAGGAGTACTAACCACTACCCCATCCTTTTGTTCCCACATCACATGATGTTGTCCTAAATGACACCAAAACGTCATAGTATGGTGTGTTATCCAAAATCACTCAAAAAAGTCATAGTATAGCATGTCGACTAAAATCACTCAAAAAAGTCATAGTATAGCATGTCGTCCAAAATCAGTCAAAAAAGTCATAGTATAGCATGTCGTCCAAAATGACTCAAAAAAGTCATAGTATAGCATGTCGTCCAAAATCACTCAAAAAAGTCATAGTATAGCATGTCGTCCAAAATCAGTCAAAAAGATCATAGTATAGGATGTCGTCCAAAATAACTCAAAAAAGTCATAGTATAGCATGTCGTCCAAAATAACTCAAAAAAGTCATAGTATAGCATGTCGTCCAAAATCACTCAAAAAAGTCATAGTATAGCATGTCGTCCAAAATCACTCAAAAAAGTCATAGTATAGCATGTCGTCCAAAATAACTCAAAAAAGTCATAGTATAGCATGTCGTCCAAAATAACTCAAAAAAGTCATAGTATAGCATGTCGTCCAAAATAACTCAAAAAAGTCATAGTATAGCATGTCGTCCAAAATCAGTCAAAAAAGTCATAGTATAGCATGTCGTCCAAAATCACTCAAAAAAGTCATAGTATAGTATGACGTCTAAAATCACTCAAAATATTCATAGTATAGCATGTCGTCCAAAATCACTCAAAAAAGTCATAGTATAGTATGTCGTCTAAAATCACTCAAAATATTCATAGTATAGCATGTCGTCCAAAATCACTCGAAAAAGTCATAGTATAGTATGTCGTCCAAAATCAGTCGAAAAAGTCATAGTATAGCATGTCGTCCAAAATCCGTCAAAAAAGTCATAGTATAGTATGTCGTCCAAAATCAGTCAAAAAAGTCATAGTATAGCATGTCGTCCAAAATCACTCAAAAAAGTCATAGTATAGCATGTCGTCCAAAATCACTCAAAAAAGTCATAGTATAGCATGTCGACCAAAATCACTCAAAAAAGTCATAGTATAGCATGTCGTCCAAAATCACTCAAAAAAGTGATATAATAGCATGTCGTCCAAAATCACTCAAAAAAGTCATAGTATAGCATGTCGTCCAAAATCACTCAAAAAAGTCATAGTATAGCATGTCGTCCAAAATCACTCAAAAAAGTCATAGTATAGCATGTTGTCCAAAATCACTCAAAAAAGTCATAGTATAGCATGTCGTCCAAAATCACTCAAAAAAGTCATAGTATAGCATGTCGACCAAAATCACTCAAAAAAGTCATAGTATAGCATGTCGTCCAAAATCACTCAAAAAAGTCATAGTATAGCATGGCGTCCGAAATCACTCAAAAAAGTCATAGTATAGCATGTCGTCCGAAATCACTCAAAAAAGTCATAGTATAGCATGTCGTCCGAAATTCCTCAAAAAAGTCATAGTATAGCATGTCGTCCAAAATCACTCAAAAAAGTCATAGTATAGCATGTCGTCCAAAATCACTCAAAAATGTCATAGTATAGCATGTCGTCCAAAATCTCTCAAAAAAGTCATAGTATAGCATGTCGTCCAAAATCACTCAAAAAAGTCGTAGTCTATTTCGTCCAAATTGACACCAAGATATCTCAGGATTACAGAGAGCACTTGTCCCAACCAGGGCTTGAACCCGGGTCTTCTCAGTCAAAGGCAGGAGTACTAACCACTACACCATACTTTTGGTACCACATCACATGATGTTGTCCTAAATGACACCAAAACGTCATAGTATGGTGTGTTATCCAAAATCACTCAAAAAAGTCATAGTATAGTATGTCGTCTAAAATCACTCAAAAAAGTCATAGTATAGCATGTTGTCCAAAATCACTCAAAAAAGTCATAGTATAGCATGTCGACCAAAATCACTCAAAAAAGTCATAGTATAGCATGTCGTCCAAAATCACTCAAAAAAGTCATAGTAGAGCATGTCGTCCAAAATCACTCAAAAAAGTCATAGTATAGCATGTCGTCCAAAATCACTCAAAAAAGTCATAGTATAGCATGTCGTCCAAAATCACTCAAAAAAGTCATAGTATAGCATGTCGTCCAAAATCACTCAAAAAAGTCATAGTATAGCATGTCGTCCAAAATCACTCAAAAAAGTGATATAATAGCATGTCGTCCAAAATCACTCAAAAAAGTCATAGTATAGCATGTCGTCCAAAATCACTCAAAAAAGTCATAGTATAGCATGTCGACCAAAATCACTCAAAAAAGTCATAGTATAGCATGTCGTCCAAAATCACTCAAAAAAGTCATAGTATAGCATGTCGACCAAAATCACTCAAAAAAGTCATAGTATAGCATGTCGTCCAAAATCACTCAAAAAAGTCATAGTATAGCATGTCGACCAAAATCACTCAAAAAAGTCATAGTATAGCATGTCGTCCAAAATCACTCAAAAAAGTCATAGTATAGCATGTCGTCCAAAATCACTCAAAAAAGTCATAGTATAGCATGTCGTCCAAAATCACTCAAAAAAGTCATAGTATAGCATGTCGACCAAAATCACTCAAAAAAGTCATAGTATAGCATGTCGTCCGAAATCACTCAAAAAAGTCATAGTATAGCATGGCGTCCGAAATCACTCAAAAAAGTCATAGTATAGCATGTCGTCCGAAATCACTCAAAAAAGTCATAGTATAGCATGTCGTCCGAAATTCCTCAAAAAAGTCATAGTATAGCATGTCGTCCGAAATCACTCAAAAAAGTCATAGTATAGCATGTCGTCCAAAATCACTCAAAAAAGTCATAGTATAGCATGTCGACCAAAATCACTCAAAAAAGTCATAGTATAGCATGTCGTCCAAAATCACTCAAAAAAGTCATCGTATAGCATGTCGTCCAAAATCACTCAAAAAAGTCGTAGTGTATTTCGTCCAAATTGACACCAAGATATCTCAGGATTGCAGAGAGCACTTGTCCCAACCAGGGCTTGAACCCCGGTCTTCTCAGTCAAAGGCAGGAGTACTAACCACTACACCATACTTTTGGTACCACATCACATGATGTTGTCCTAAATGACACCAAAACGTCATAGTATGGTGTGTTATCCAAAATCACTCAAAAAGGTCATAGTATAGTATGTCGTCTAAAATCACTCAAAAAAGTCATAGTATAGCATGTTGTCCAAAATCACTCAAAAAAGTCATAGTATAGCATGTCGTCCAAAATCAGTCAAAAAAGTCATAGTATAGCATGTCGTCCAAAATCACTCATAAAAGTCATAGTATAGCATGTCGTCCAAAATCACTCAAAAAAGTCATAGTATTGCATGTCGTCCAAAATCAGTCAAAAAAGTCATAGTATAGCATGTCGTCCAAAATCAGTCAAAAAAGTCATAGTATAGCAATTCGTCCAAAATCACTCAAAAAAGTCATAGTATAGCATGTCGTCCAAAATCACTCAAAAAAGTCATTGTATAGCATGTCGACCAAAATCACTCAAAAAAGTCATAGTATAGCATGTCGTCCAAAATCACTCAAAAAAGTCATAGTATAGCATGTCGACCAAAATCAGTCAAAAAAGTCATAGTATAGCATGTCGTCCAAAATCACTCAAAAAAGTCATAGTATAGCATGTCGTCCAAAATCACTCAAAAAAGTCATAGTTTAGCATGTCGACCAAAATCACTCAAAAAAGTCATAGTATAGCATGTCGTCCGAAATCACTCAAAAAAGTCATAGTATAGCATGGCGTCCGAAATCACTCAAAAAAGTCATAGTATAGCATGTCGTCCGAAATCACTCAAAAAAGTCATAGTATGGCATGTCGTCCGAAATTCCTCAAAAAAGTCATAGTATAGCATGTCGTCCAGAATCACTCAAAAAAGTCATAGTATAGCATGTCGTCCAAAATCACTCAAGAAAGTCATAGTTTAGCATGTCGTCCAGAATCACTCAAAAAAGTCATAGTATAGCATGTCGTCCAAAATCACTCAAAAAAGTCATAGTATAGCATGTCGTCCAAAATCACTCAAAAATGTCATAGTATAGCATGTCGTCCAAAATCACTCAAAAAAGTCATAGTATAGCATGTCGTCCAAAATCACTCAAAAAAGTCATAGTATAGCATGTCGACCAAAATCACTCAAAAAAGTCATAGTATAGCATGTCGTCCAAAATCACTCAAAAAAGTCATAGTATAGCATGTCGACCAAAATCACTCAAAAAAGTCATAGTATAGCATGTCGTCCAAAATCACTCAAAAAAGTCATAGTATAGCATGTCGTCCAAAATCACTCAAAAAAGTCATAGTATAGCATGTCGTCCAAAATCACCCACAAACGTCATAGTATAGCATGTCGTCCAAAATCACTCAAAAATGTCATAGTGTATTTCGTCCAAATTGACACCAAGATATGTCAGAATTGCAGAGAGCACTTGTCCCAACCAGTGCTTGAACCTTGGTCTTCTCAGTCAAAGGCAGGAGTTCTAACCACTACACCATCCTTTTGGTCCCACATCACATGATGTTGTCCTGTATGCCAAAAAGTCATAGTATAGCATGTCGTCCAAAATCACTCAAAAAAGTCATAGTATAGCATGTCGTCCAAATCACTCAAAAAAGTCATAGTATAGTATGTCGTCCAAAATCACTCAAAAAAGTCATAGTATAGCATGTCGTCCAAAATTCCTCAAAAAAGTCATAGTATAGCATGTCGTCCAAAATCACTCAAAAAAGTCATAGTATAGCATGTCGTCCGAAATCACTCAAAAAAGTCATAGTATAGCATGTCGTCCAAAATCAGTCAAAAAAGTCATAGTATAGCATGTCGTCCGAAATCACTCAAAAAAGTCATAGTATAGCATGTCGTCCGAAATCACTCAAAAAAGTCATAGTATAGCATGTCGTCCGAAATCACTCAAAAAAGTCATAGTATAGCATGTCGTCCGAAATCACTCAAAAAAGTCATAGTATAGCATGTCGTCCGAAATCACTCAAAAAAGTCATAGTATAGCATGTCGTCCGAAATCACTCAAAAAAGTCATAGTATAGCATGTCGTCCAAAATTCCTCAAAAAAGTCATAGTATAGCATGTCGTCCGAAATCACTCAAAAAAGTCATAGTATAGCATGTCGTCCAAAATCAGTCAAAAAAGTCATAGTATAGCATGTCGTCCAAAATCACTCAAAAAAGTCATAGTATAGTATGTCGTCTAAAATCACTCAAAAAAGTCATAGTATAGTATGTCGTCAAAAATCACTCAAAAAAGTCATAGTATAGCATGTCGTCAAAAATCATTCAAAAAAGTCAGTGTAGAATAATGTATATATGTGTTAAGAACCTATTTCTAAAAAACAGACATCGTTAATTTGTTAATTAACTTGAAGGTTTTTTGTTTGTTTTTTTACACAGACATAAGAACAGAGATTTTCATTGACATATTTTATTCTATTTATTAAATGTAAACAGACTTAGGAAGCGATGCCTTCAACACACTGAAAACATAAAAAAAAGTATAGGCACAGAGGAAAAGTTAACCACTGTTAACTCAGCTTTTCTTCAGTTTATGCTTTTTAATCATTTGCCAATTGAGCTTAAAATGGCACCTCAACATTGATCCACCAAATGAATCCTATTTTTCATTGGCTGAGACATGTTGTCAGGTAACCAATAGAGTCAAAGACATTTTCAGATATGATCTGTGGAAATATCGAGATTACTGAGTCTGGATGAATGTCTGGAACGTCAATGGGAGGACTGGTGTCAGGACAGAGCTTTTCCTGTGAGCTCACTTGGACATTATCTGACATTTTGTCTCGGAAGCTTCCAGGACAACTTACATAAAAGGTCCACAGTGACATTTGTTCAAAGCAAGGGTGTTCAGACATGCTGAGGTTATTCTGGCCTGACTGTAGCTGTGAATGTGAGAGTAAAGGGTTGTTCATACAGTATCTGTATGTTGGCTGTGCAGTGTGTACCCTGCCTTTTACCCTATGTCAATTTAGCACCATGGAAGTTCACTGTTATCACAGCAGCATACGTCTGTACCTGATAATGCAAATGTCCACAAATGTTACTCTGGACGTCTTCTGGAACTTGTCTCACCAGCTTTCTGGGTCAAAATTCCAGATAATGTCAGAGTGAACGCACTTAAGAAAACAACAGGAAACGATCAGCTAGATCAGCTCCTCCCACGGATGTTCCAGATATTCAAGACAATCTCCAAAGTTTGCCATCCAGACCAGGTTCTCTGGATGTTTTCCAGATATCTGAAAATGACTTATGTCACATTACATGTTACTGACTCTTTAAATAAGCCTTCAAAATCAATGTGTTGCCTCTACTGGATTACCTGTACAACTATAGTCTTAAACTCTTAAATCATTTTGGGTTCCTCAATCCTGGTCCTGGAGACCTACTGTCCTGCATGTTACGTCTAAAACATGCAGGTCAGTGGGTCCCCAGGCCCAGGATTGAGATACCCTGACCTAATTAACCCTTTAACACTTAACCCTCAACATGTCTGCCTGGACTTTGCTTATTTTAACCATAAAAGGGCAAGAAAATGTCCTGTGAGAAAGTGTTTTTGCAGAATCTCTTCCATTCCTTTGTGCCCCACCAGAAGCAGACCGTGTCTTCGCCCCACCAAGAGTGACAGTGCTCGGACCTTCAGGAAACGAGTGTCAAAACCAAAGAGACAAATGGAACAAGAAGACCTTGGTGTGTGTGGTCTCTGGGTTCTATCCGGACCAAGTGAGCGTGTCCTGGCAGGTGGACGGGAGCGACGTCACAGATGGCGTGGCGACCGACGCCGCTGCTGCTCGGATTGGAGATTATTATTCCATCACCAGCAGACTGAGGGTCCCACTCACACAGTGGTTCACACCTGACGTGAACTTCACCTGCTCCGTCAGCTTCTTCAACGGAAACCAGACTGTGTACTACTCAGACTGGGTCACAGGCATCGAAGGTACTGTGTGTACTAAACTGAATAAGTTAGTGATGTGAAACTCTTTAAAAACTGTGGTTTTGTTTTCTTCTTTTTACTGTCAGGACCAGGAGCTGAAGCTCTTAGAGGTAAAGAAGCTCAGGACGTCAACACTACTGAATCGTGTCCACTCAATGACATTTTAAAGAACTGTTTTTGTGTTTTTTTAGAGAAATATTTGAGGATCACTCACACTGCTGAGCTGTCCTACGTCATTTTGATCGTCAAGAGCAGCATCTATGGAGCATTCGTGGTGTTCTTGTTTTACAGGCTGAAAATGAATGAATGAAAATGCTGTCTAAAATAAAACCTTTCAAAATTGTCAGCAGAGAAAAGATAAATTCCCTTAATTGAACCAAAAAGAATTATGTATGAAATCAATTTACAAAAACAAAAACTAAACATTTTCCTTCAATTTTAGTTTGTTTTTATTTCGTTTTATAAACACACAGTTCAGTTTCAGTTAGTTATCATTTAAAAAAAATGTTTTTATTTCAGTGAAGTTTGAGTTGAAGTTATTTTGTCAGTTTCCGTTCACTATAATCTTTTATTTATTGATTCAAAAATAAAAAAAACAATACAAAATAAATTAATAATTAAAAAAAACAATCTTGCAGTTCATTTGCATTGTTTGCAGAATATGACCATGAATGTCAGAAATCTATAAATTCTTATTCTGTAAAGTCCCATCAGGAGAAATTAAGGAAAAACTGACAATTATGGAAAAAATCCTGTGACACAAATATCACAGAGAATCAAATGGGCTGCAAAACTATGGAGGACCAAAAGGGACAAAATTCAATAAATAAATACACCATTAAATCATTCATTAAATGTGTCATTAGAAAATGAAATGTGTCTTTAATTAATTAAATGTATTTAATGACACATTTCATTATTTAATGACACATTTTATTATTTAATGAATGATTTAATTGTGTATTTATTTATTGAATTTTGTCCCTTTTGGTCCTCCATATAAAACTATACAACAGCTCAAACTCTAATGTTTCCACTTGCGTAACACGAGCATTAAACACGCAAACATCCATTGACGTGATTCGTTTCATTTCATCCAGGTCAGACTTTGTTTGGGGTTTTTTTTCCCCTTGATTTTGCACATGTGTTGTCGTGTGTGTCATGAATGCTGAACACAAACCCATGTTCCAGCTCATAAAGGCAGGAAGCGAGCGCTCTCGTGTCAGAACAGAAGGAGGTTGCGGCTGCTGTCGAAACCCAAAATAATGGAAGGTGTTGTGTGTGTGAGCAGATCAGCAGAGGATGTGGTCAGGCCGCGCGCTTTGTTGAGAAAACAACAGACAGACGTGGAGACGTCTCCCACTCACTCACTCAGGATTGTCTTTGACACACAACACTGAGACAACGTGTTTTAAAAAAGAGGCAAACGCTTGTTCTCTGTTCTGTGAACTGAAAGAACAAAGTCAGACTAAATCTCAACACAGACTTTGGACTGTATCAAATACTTAAGTCCACTTTATTTAAAACAGTATCTTGTACAATTCACATGAAACGATGTAACAATGTAACCTGTGACATTTCATACAATGTGAAAAAGAAAAAAGAAATCTAGACTGGAATCATTAACCAGTTCATATCTGTCCTCGTTCCTTCAGACAACGTTGTCACACACAACGCAATCTGATCTCAGACAAATAATAACAAAACGTGATATGAGCTCATGTGATATTATTTTTATTTCTCATTATTGTTTCTGTCGACTGAGTGAACTTTCAACACTTCTACACTTTAGTGACAAAATAAAATTCCAAATAAATGTCCTGCAGTTTGGTTTGTGGCTGCCAGACTCTTGACAACTATAACCTTATCTTAGGAGATAAAAAATAGAAATAGAAATGCTTTGAAATTGATTTCTGAAATTTGGCCTAAGGATAAGCACTTTAATAACAGGCCAAAACATCATATCTACATAATCTTTTTTCTTCTAATCTAAATGATTTCATATGGTACAACACTGGCAAATTAAAGAGCGATGGACTGTTTTTAATTTTTAATTTAGTTTGTTATATTCTGTATGTTGGATTGCCCTGGAAACCAGATGATACACCTCAAGGTGTGTGATTATTACATCACAGCAGACACCAAAGTCAAACCCAGGAAAAGTGGAAAATAAGCATCATGTGTAGTAAAATTCTACAAATTTTTATTTCTGTTCCTGTCAACTGTTGATCAGCAGTTACCATGGCAACAGTGTATCGTTTGAACGGGAGCTCTAAGGTGTGCAGAGCTTTTCTGATTAATTCTCTCAGTAATCCTCATCTTTAGCATTTTTATTGTTTTATTGCACCACAAACATTTTTATGAGATACTAAGTTAGAGATAATATCTTTAATAATGAGATACTTAAAAAAAAAGATGACTCAACATCTCATAATTGAGAAATGAAATGTTATCTCATATGATGATATACTTTATCATAATTATAACTTTTCAAGTTTAAATGTATCATGTATTGTTTCTGTGAACTGAACACTCACACGCTTTCAATGCAAGAGTGAATTTCCAACAATTTTCAACATTTTAGTTCAAAAATGGCGTCAAGATAACAGGACATTATCAGGTTAGGTGTCTCCATCTGCTGGACAGTCACTGCTGGTACACACAGTATGTACAACTAAAAACGCACTATAGTTTGTATACAGTTTGGCCACAGGTTTGTGGCTGCTGTAAAATCATGTTAGGAGATAAAACTACAACTAGAAACAGCTTTGAAATTCAAATTCTCTCTCCCTCCCTCCCTCACTCACACACACACACACACACTCTTGTCAGGACACTGTTAAGTTACTGTGGAGCCTCAGAAATCATGTTCTGTGTTCTCTGACATCAGCTTCTACTTTCAACTCAGTAAATTTGACCTTGGACTATTTTCTTTTCTTTTCTTTTTTCCCTGTAATCTAAACTATTCAATCTTGTATAAAAATGGCAAATTAAACAGATGGTTGGTTTAAAAATAATTAAATAATAATAATAACTTGAATATTCCACAGTCTTAAAACTGCTCCTTGACTCAGTTCTTTCTTTATTTTTTAAGAATAAAAGACACTGAATTCTGCACGACTTTGACAGGAAAATAAATGCACAGCAAAACAAAAATATGAAGATGAACAGGACGTTCTTAAGAGTTTATATTTCTTTGTTGAACGAAATGGCAAGCTATTCTGTCACGTGACATTTACAGTAAGAGTGAGAGGATGGGATGGGGGGATGTTGATGTGTGCCCGTGTGGATGATCTGAGTCTCTGAGTGGTTGGCCACCCCTGCACCCTGAACAGGCCCCGCCCTCCAGCGTCAGTCTAAAATATCGGTGCAGTCCGTCGGTGACTGTGAGGTCACTCTTCCTCTAATCCTCGCTGTGCCAGTCTGTCGTGTTCAGCTTTAAAAACCTGATTATCTGAAAGAAGGACAGAGGCGCTGAATTCAGTGCTCTCTCCCTGTCACAGTGACGCGCTCCTGTGTTTGGATACAATGGTTGTATATTTTTACCATTCTTGTTTTAAACAAAGTTTTAGTGATATTTAAATTTAATAAAAAAAAATTTGTGCTCCTAATTTTTTTAAACTGTGTGCTCTTTCTTTCTTTCTTTCTTTCTTTCTATCTTTCTTTCTTTCTTTCTTTCTTTCATTACTGATTCTGACATGGAGCAACTGTATCTAAATAATTTCCTCCAGGATAATAAAAGTATTCTGATTCTGATTGCGACGCTGATGGGGTCCACGGGGACGTGCTGGCTGATTTCTGATATACATGTATATATACAGTATATATCTCTCTATATATATATAGAGAGAGATATATAGATATGTATATATCTATATATCTATCTATCTTCTCACGTGACTTCTAACATCAGTCAATGCTGAGTTTTACCGTCTCGACCGCTCTTTCAGGTCGTCCTCAAAACAGCACAACGTCATAATAGTAAATTATAACATGAACAATGATGACAATGTATCATGACATTGAAGCACGGACCATGTGACACTGGACACGAGGACTGTCTGGTGTCAGGTGTAAGTGGACGAGCTCACATTCAGGTTCATCAGCTGCAGCATCATATGAAAGAGTTTATTATGATAAGTGTTCATTATTTGACGAGTCGTAACAAACAGGAAACGTCTGCGTTCGCTGGTCTTTACATATAAGCAGTAAAGTTTGTGTCGTAAGCTTCTGCTTCAAAAACGCAAATCACAAACTCAGTGGACTGGTTTGTCCATTCAGGCTTCTGTAGAAACAAGGTGGCGTAAAATGGCTTCCCTACTGTGAATTCAAATACATATTACAGTTTATTCTAAGGCTAAGAAAACAAAATGATTTTTATACTTACAGAGACATTCAATTTCTGCCTAAAAAAACCTCCTCAAGGTTTAGAAAGGATTTGATATCGAGGCTTTTCTAAACCTTTAGGGCATAAACAATAACAGAGAAGAACAGTCTGTGTGCTGTTAGTCGTGTCTGGCTTCTCTTTGTGCCTCTGTAATGCTCTCAACACGCACATTTAAGTGTGTTCCAATCCAGCGGGTTAGCATGTTATTATGCTGACATCTGGCCTTTTTCCCCAGTGTGTGTGTGTGTGTGTGTAATAATCCGCTGTGGTTAAGAATCACTCATTCACATGCACAGTTTAATCGAGCTAAAGCCGTAGTCTGACTTAAAACAGGCGCCATGTCCGAGTTTACACGCGCAGAGGAAAATCGATGAATTGGCTGTTTGCGTATGACTCCGGCTCCGTAGGTGGCGCTGTGTCTCTCTGCAAGCGAGTGCATTTAGAATGAGTTTCCTGTTGACCTTTATGTCACAGAAACAAAAAAACAAACAGCGGACGACGAGATGGACAAACGTTAGCCCTTCTCTTGCCGTAGCGTCCACTCTTGCCGACACTACTGCAGTTTATACATCATATCCTTCTACTTCCGGGTCAAAGAGCGGGGACACATTTAGGTGCGACTCCAGTCCGACTAAGCGTATACATACAGGGGTAATCAGACCATGAACTGCACTATCCAGGTATGTTAATTACACACTCTAGTTTACACTTTGTGCCGATTCCAAACGCAGATAAATGGAAAGGTTGCGTCAGGAAAGCCATCTGGTGCAAAACTCTCTCCACTCACCAGAAACGCACCTCGTAGCACTTCCTACCGCATGCCAGCAGAGACAGCAGCTCGTGGCTAAGCCTGAGAAAAACGGAATAATACCAGACCTAAAAAGCCTCAGGATTCCTCTCAAAAAAGTCTTGACCAAAGGAGAAGAAAAGCGAGGGTCTGCTGTGGAGCGATGGATTTTTAAATTATTTAACGTTTTTACAGTCCGTTATTGTCGCATTGCAGTCTCCTCTCACAATGTGATATTTCTCCACTGCTGCTCTAAATTTCACAAAAAAAACAAAAAAACAGGGCTTTACATATTTACATTGTCCGTATTAAAAACTCATCGGTTGGTGGTTGGTGGTTGCTGAAGCCTGCACGCTTCCTCGTCTCAGGACAGTGGGCTGTGAGTGTGACTCTGGGACTCAGAGACCCAGCTCTTTCCCCGGTTCCTCTTCCTGTTCCTCTCGGCCATCACCAAAGCCGCCACAACGGTGACCATCACGGTGACGGTGATGACCAGCACAGTGGCCGTCTCTGCGATGCAGAGCTGGCTGTCCAGCCAGGCCAGCGAAGCCCCGCTCAGCTGCGGCGGCTCCTGACACGTCACGTTCCTGTAGTCGTCCACGTGGAGGTGGCGAACGTGCAAGATCTTACTGAAGACGCGGTGCAGCTCACAGTCACAGCTCCATGGGTTTCCTGTGAGGAAACGAGGAGGATTTAGAATCATCTTTTTTAAGCTGATCAATAACATAGTCTTTTTATTTAACATCTTTAAGTTTACCATCTCATTTTAAACTTTAGTGTTTCACTTTTAAAGATAAATAAGAGTCAAACCAGCTGCACACAGGAAGTTATTGACTGCTATATATATACATATACATATATATATATATACATATATATATGTATATATATATATATATGTATATATATATATATACACATATATATATATGTATCTGAACACTAGATTTACGTGGGATTCTTGCTCGGTAACAACAAGGAGCTTAAATCAGCAAACTATCAGTTGACCAGATTGTCTTGTACAAGAAGAGTGTTAGTAGTAGTTGTGGTGTTTTGTAGAGACCTGACAGCTGGATGTGTGTGGCTGTCGTGTGCAGACTGACGAAGGTTTTGAACTTGAGGTGACGCAGATTGTTTCCCTCCAGAGTGAGAATGGCCAAGCTGTAGAGAGAAGCCAGAGCATCGCTGTCTATCAGAGAGATGTTGTTGTTGCTCAGCTGGAGAATCTACATGCACAGACAGACAGAT